>NC_136999.1:34371627-34891627 GCF_032717465.1 Coenobita brevimanus | reverse complement strand
AACTATCTCATGCAATTCAATTCATAATCCTCCAGCTTCTTTCTGTAGTTTTCTGACAACTTTCAGTTTGGCAAATTACTTTTTCTTGCTGAAAATTTTCCTCCCTGTTATTATCGTCACTCCCCTACGATTGTGTCCAGCGCAATGGAAGAAGGTGAACGTGCTCAAAGGTGGATTTCCTTTCCCAGTTTCCCAACTGGAGGTTAGGTTAGGTTAAATTATTAAGCACAGATAAGCTCGGTTAGGCCAGGTTTAGTTAAGCACTTGGGGAAGAACAGTCCTTTCCGCCATTATGTTAACGAAATAAACAAGAGTTGTCACACCAGAACAGTTAAAAATGATGGGGAAACAGATTTAACAAGAAACGTTTACTGTATTTACCAACCCAGAAAAAGTATAACAGACTATCAGCAAAGAACTGATTTGGTAAGGTGCTTTTAGTGCTTAAGTAAATCGTATGTTCACCCCCCTCAATGGCTGTGGGTTCAGATATTTGCGTGCTCCCGTGGTCGGCCTTGGGACCATTTTTTCAAAGTTCTAAAATCAATTTCTTTTTCCTACATATGTGAAGACTCGTCTGCCACACCTGGCTTTTTATTATTATTATTATTATTATTCTTTCCCCTAAACTCATCCTGTGATTTGCTATGATTCGCGTAAGAATTAATAAAATTAGGATGCATGTTTCATTAGCATGTAAACATCGGCGAAAACATCTGGGATGAAGTGAACTGTGAACGCCTGACTGCTTGAGGTGGTAGAGTAGGGTCGTGTAAACACACCAGTGATCCTCGTTCTCTTCCCATAATTGCTCGCAGTTTTTTATAGCTCGCCCTAACTCAATGTCACTGACACAGTACAGTACGGCGTTGTTCAAGGCCAGCAGCTATGAAAGCGATAATGGAATACATTGTTTGTATCAGTCCTCTCTCTTTCACACATACACATAAGGATGAACAAAAGAATGAGCAGTAAATGTACAAGGCGGTGGCTCATTCGGTAGAGAGGTGGCCTGCAGTCATAACAGACCCAGGTTCAATCTCCCGCTGGGGCAGGGAACAGTATAAGGATTTGAATTTCATTAAGTCAGGCTTTACTGATCTACCAGAAGCCCCGCCGACATGTAAAAATACCCCCGCTAATACCAATACACCAGTCCTGTATGAGACAGACCTAGCATGTATTCAATAGGGACGGTGGGTGTTAGCGCCGAAGTGGTGACATGCAGAGGCGTATCGTATTTAGGAGGATTGCTGGGCCTTGATAGCAGGCTGTGAAGCCTATGCCCAGAGTTGGACACAAAAAAAAAAAAAAATAATAATAATAATAATAACTCCAAGGAGCGGAAATAACTGAAATAACTGTGCTCAGTCGGTCCGAAATATATTGGGAAGAGCGATACCGAACGAAGAATTTAGAACTGAATTCTAACCTATGAGAACATGTGGAACGAAAGAGCATTTTTTTTTCTGATTAGCAAACATTTTTGTTCCATATCATCTCTTAATATTGTACAACCCATACTCTTTTGTGTAAGCATACAGCCTAAAGACCTTACCAGTTCAGTTCATATTCCTCTACTTTGTCTTCTATATTTTTCAGACTATTTTGAGGGTGGTAAATTATGTTCTCTTGCTGAAAGAAAGTTACTCAAAATTAGGGCACATGTAACATATGCATGTAAACATCGGCGAATACATCTGGAGTGAGGAGAACGACTGACTGATTGGATGGTAGAGTAGGGTCGTGTAAACACACAAGTGACCTGCTTTCTATCAATCTATCTATCTATCTATTGCCAGACGCCTCAATCCCGTTTGGGATGGCCACAAACAAATCGCCTCCAAGTCGCCCTGTCCCCCGCCATTTCACTGCCCTGCTCCAAACTCACACACACCCCTCTCATATACCTCTCCACCCCATCCCTCCATCTCATCCTCGGCCTCACCCCTCCCTCTTCCCCCCTCCACCTCACTCACATACACTCTCTTCGTCAGTCTTTCACCCTCCATCCTCTCCACATGGCCAAACCACCTCAGTGTGTTACTCATAACGCTTCCTATCACATCCACATCCACACCACAACACTCATTTATATCCTCATTCATCAGCCTGTCTCTTCATGTGACTCCACAGGCTCCTCTTAAATAACTCATTTCAACTGCTCTCACTCTTGACTTGTGTCCTTCCAACAACGTCCAAGCTTCACTTTCATACGGTAGAGTTGGTATCACAATACCGTCATGTAGTAACTTTTTCACTTCCATGCTCACTTCCCTGTTTCTTATCACTGCTTTCAAAGAACCAGCAACCTTTCTTCCCCGCTGTACCCTTTCAAGCACTTCACCCTCCAAACCTCCATCCTTACTCATCACACTACCCAAGTACTTAAACGTACTCACATTTTCCAATTCCTCACCATCCAACCTCGCTGTACATTCACTGACTTCACCTCTCTCAAAGACCATCACTTTACTCTTCCGTTTCTTACTCTCCCAAACTCATCCACCAAGCCTTGCAGCTCCCCTTCATCTTCACTCAACAACACAGTATCATCTGCAAACAACAGTACAGGGAGTTTCCAAACACTATCCTCTCTCACCAGGGCCACTCCAACATCCACTACCCTACCTTGTACCTCTTTTATCACCCCATCCATGTACAGATTGAACAACCATGGAGACATGACACATCCCTGTTTCAACCCAACCTTCAAAGAGAAAAATTCACTTAGTTCACCATCCAAACGCACTGCAGCCTTTGCATCATCGTACATACTCTTCACAGCATTCAACAACTTCCCATCTACTCCATATATTCTTAACACTTTCCACAATCCTTGTCTATCCACCCTGTCATATGCTTTCTTCAAATCCACGAAAGCCGCATACAACTTCTTTCCCTTCTCTAGAAACTTTTCCACCAAAGATCTAAGAATGAATATCTGATCTACACAACCTCTTCCTTTCCTAAAGCCTCCCTGTTCTTCTCCAACTAATTTCTCTGTTCTTTCTCTAACTCTGTCAATAAGTATCCTACCATACACTTTTCCTATTATACTAAGAAGACAAATGCCCCTATGATTACCACACACTTCTTTTTCCCATTTTCCTTTGTACAAGGGAATAATTATACCTGACTTCCAATCCTCCGGGACTCTACCTTCCTCCCAGGCCAATCTGCACATCTTCCACATCCATTCCACTACTATCTCTGCCCCATGCTTCAGCATTTCACCACACACTCCATCAATTCTTGGGGCTTTCCCCGATTTAACTTTCTTCATTGCTTCCACAACTTCTATCCTACTGATTTCTTCCTGTCTTCTCACCTCCCTCCTTCTCCCAGCCATTCCTCAGCCACTTATACTAGCATTACTTCCATCCTCTATGTTCAACAATTCCTGGGGGTAGGGAGGTTTTTCAAAAATACTCTCCCAGTATCCCTGCTTGTCGTAAAAGGCGACTAAAAGGGTTGGCGGAGGGTTAGTGCCCCTCCCCGGAAAACAACTAACTAAAAGAACAAACAATAACCCTCGGACAAGGACTGACCAAACGATGACGACAAAGGACCGGACAAAGGACATGGTAATTGGAACTTTGAATGTAAGGGGAGCGAATGATGAGGTGAAAGAGAGAGAGATTGTCCAGGTGCTTGAGGGTGCGAAAGTGGATGTATGTGGAATAACTGAAACAAAATGGAGAGGAGAAAGTGTGAGAGAATAGGAGTATGCATGGGGTATAAGTGCAGGAGTAGGTGAGAATGAGAGGGCAAGGGAAGGAGTATGTATAGTTGTGAGTAAAAGATGGAAGAGGAGCATAAGACAGTATGGATCAGTTGGGTCAAGGATTGTGTGGGTAAAGTTGAAAGTTGGAATACAAATGTGGGCGATTGTGTATGTGTATGCACCAACGCAAGATCGTGCTAGAAGAGTGAGAGAAGAGTTCTGGACAAATGTAGAAGTGTGCATGGAAAAGTTTGGAAGGAATGAGAGAGTGTTTTTGATTGGTGATATGAATGGTAAAGTTGGGAATGTGAAGGTATATGGAATAGTTGGTGAGTGGGCTGTGCCTGCTGAGATAGATGAAAATGGGAGTGCGTTAGTGGACATTTGTGCTGGGAGGGGGTTGGTGATAGCCAATACCCTCTTCAGGCATAAAATGATCCACAGGTATACATGGCGAGTGATGAGAAGGGTGGGTGGTGAACTGAATGAAAGGAAGGTAATGATTGATTATGTGTGTGTGGATTAAAGGATGCGAAGATGTGTAAAGGATGCAAGAGTGTATAGAGGTTGGGGGAGTGGACTTTCTGACCACTACTTGGTGGTGGTCAGAATTAGAATGCAAGTAAGATGGAGGAATAGAAGAAGGGAAAGACGAAAGGAAGGAGTAGTTGCAAGGAGAGTGGAAAGGTTACAAGAGGATGAGAAAAAGGCAGAGTATAAGAGAGAAGTGCAGGAACGATTGGGCAAATATGAATTGGAGTAGATGGGAGACGTGGAAGGTGTGTGTAAGACATTTACAGAAGAAATATGTGCAGCATGTGATGTGGTGTGTGGAAGGAAGAGAAGTCTGAGGGGGGTGCAAGGAACAGCGTGGTGGACTGAAGAGGTGAAACAGGCTGTGGCACAAAAGAAGAAAACATACAATGAATGGATGAGAAATAGGGGCGTGGAAGAAGTTGAGAGGCGGAAGAGAGTGTTATATGTGGAAAGAAAGAGAGAGGTGAAAAGATTAGTAAGAGAGAGTAAGAAGAGAGTGGATGAGGAATTTGGAAGGAATTTGAGTGTAAAGTGGAAGGACTGTAAGAAAATGTTCTGGAGAGAGGTGAAAAGAGTAAGACAGGGTGGAAGTGAAGTTAGCAGGGGAGTGAAAGATAAAAATGGTAGATTACTAGTGGAGATGGGAGAAAAAGTGAGCAGATGGAGAGAACACTTTAAGGAATTGTTGAACGTAGAGGATGGAAGTAATGCGAGTATAAGTGGCTGGGGAATGGCTGGGAGAAGGAGGGAGATGAGAAGACAGGAAAAAATCAGCAGGATAGAAGTTGTGGAAGCAAAGAAGAAAGTTAAATCGAGGAAAGTTCCAGGAATTGATGGAGTGTGTGGTGAAATGCTGAAGCATGGGGGAGAGATAGTAGTAGAATGGATGTGGAAGATGTGCAGATTGGCCTAGGATGAAGGTAGAGTCCCGGAGGATTGGAAGTCAGGTATAATTATTCCCTTGTACAAAGGAAAAGGGGAAAAAGAAGTGTGTGATAATCATAGGGGCATTTGTCTCCTTAGTATAACAGGAAAAGTGTATTGTAGGATACTTATAGACAGAGTTAGAGAAAGAACAGAGAAATTAGTTGGAGAAGAACTGGGAGGCTTTAGGAAGGGAAGAGGTTGTGTAGATCAGATATTCATTCTTAGATCTTTAGTGGAAAAGTTTCTAGAGAAGGGAAAGAAGTTGTATGCGGCTTTCATGGATTTGGAGAAAGCATATGACAGGGTGCATAGACAAGGATTGTGGAAGGTGTTAAAAATATATGGAGTAGATGGGAAGTTGCTGAATGCTGTGAAGAGTATGTACGATGGTGCGAAGGCTGCAGTGCGTGTGGATGGTGAACTAAGTGAATTTTTCTCTTTGAAAGTTCGTTTGAAACAGGGATGTGTCATGTCTCCATGGTTGTTCCATCTGTACATGGATGGGGTAATAAAAGAGGTACAAGGTAGGGTAGTGGATGTTGGAGTGGCCCTGGTGAGAGACGATAGTGTTTGGAAACTCCCTGTACTGTTGTTTGCAGATGATACTGTGTTGTTGAGTGAAGACGAAAGGGAGCTGCAAGGCTTGGTGGATGAGTTTGAGAGAGTGTGTAAGAAACGGAATCTAAAGGTGAATGTAGGAAAGAGTAAAGTGTTGGTCTTTGAGAGAGGTGAAGTTAGTGAATGTACAGGGAGGTTGGATGGTGAGGAATTGGAAAATGTAAGTACGTTTAAGTACTTGGGTAGTGTGATGAGTAAGGATGGAGGTTTGGAGGGTGAAGTGCTTGATAGGGTACAGCAGGGAAGAAGGGTTGCTGGTTCTTTGAAAGCAGTGATAAGAAACAGGGAAGTGAGCATGGAAGTGAAAAAGTTACTACATGACAGTATTGTGATACCAACTCTAACGTACGGAAGTGAAGCTTGGACATTGTTGGAAGGACACAAGTCAAGAGTGAGAGCAGTGGAAATGAGTTATTTAAGAGAAGCCTGTGGAGTCACGTGGAGAGACAGGCTGACGAATGAGGATATAAAGGAGTGTTGTGGTGTTGATGTGGATGTGATAGGAAGCGTTACGAGGAACACACTCAGGTGGTTTGGCCATGTGGAGAGGATGGAGGGTGAAAGACTGACGAAGAGAGTGTATGTGAGTGAGGTGGAGGGGGGAAGAGGGAGGGGGAGGCCGAGGATGAGATGGAGGGATGGGGTGGAGAGGTATATGAGAAAGGGGGGTGTGAGTTGGGAGCAAGGCAGTGAAATGGCGGGGGACAGGGCGACTTGGAGGCGATTTGTTTGTGGCCACCCCAAACGGGATTGAGGCGTCTGGCAATAGATAGATAGATAGTTCTCTGCATCTGCTCACTTTTTCTCCCTTCTTCACTAGTAATCTACCATTTTTATCTTTCACTCCCCTGCTAACTTCACTTCCACCGTGTCTTACTCTTTTCACCTCTTTCCAGAACATTTTCTTACAGCCCCTCCACTTTACACTCAAATTCCTTCCAAATTCCTCATCCACTCTCTTCTTACTCTGTCTTACTAATCTTTTCACCTCTCTCTTTATTTCTACATATAACTTCCAGTAATTATTCGCAGTTTTTCATAGGATGCCCTAACTCAACCTCACTGATACCGAAACAGTGAAGTGTTGTTCAAGCCCAGCAGCTTTGAAGGGGTTAATGGAATACTGTATGAAAAATTCAAAATGGGTGCAGTGCACAGCGCCGTGTTCGCTTGCCGAGAGAAAATGAACTAACTCCTCTCTGGTAAACACATTTTCGCGCACTTCTCAGTTGAGTCCACGTCCCTACTCTCCTCACATATTCGCTGTATGTGAGGATATTCTCGCAGCTCTTCTACTTTTCACATTGTTTCGCCATGCCTCCCATGCACCCTGCATCATCTCCAGCATCAGGGGAGCTGGCTGCAAAGAAGCAGCACCATACTCTAATTCTGGAAAGGAAATTGGAAATTATAAGACCCCATGAGGAGGGACAGGGAGTCTCAGAGATTGGACGTGCTTTAGGCCTTGCAGTTTCCACCGTTGGGACTGTGATGAAGAAAAAGGAGATCTACAAGAATATGGCCACCTCCTTCTCTACAATTGTATACAGGTATTGTGTACTTCTTGAAAAGGGGGGATAAAGTTTAGGTGGGGGGGTCCAAGGGATCCCCCATTTATACGTATATACCAATGGGGAAAATCGTTCCGATATACGAAATTTCGAATTACGAAAGATTTTTTTTGTCCCTATCCCTTTTGTATATCGAAGACTCAATTTATAATGTCTTTCAACTCGTCATCTTGAAACCGTTTTCCAATAATGGAAAGCAGATTGCACATAGTATGGAATGCTCCCATATGCATGATTACATTCTTAAATCTGTCTACATGTTTAATTATGCCATTTACTCTGTGAGACATTCCCTCTCCTGTCCGGGTCTCTTAAAGTTGGTCAATGCTGTCCCATGCAAGAGTTGCAAATACATGATCTTGTATATTTTCTAGCATAATAATGTTATATGTAGCACCAGCGAGATTTAGCAGGTACAGTGCAGTTTCATTTTCTTCTGTAGTAATATATGACACCCCATAACCAAGCCTGTCCAAAATCCAGATAAGCTCAGCATTGCTTGTCTGTGCCTTTACAGCAAATGGCAGAAGTACATGTTTCGGTGGAACTGAAGTTCCCTCACTCATTGCATATATAAGATCCAGAGCAAGTGAGCCTACTAGCATTGAACTTCATTTTCAAGGTTGTTTGGGAGACACGTTTTCACTGATGAGTGCAAAAAGGAACTTTGTTACATCTGGCATTTTCACACTGCTAGTTAGGGCTGAGGGTAGAAATGGCCATTGTCTATTTTCATCCTGGTCTTTTATAACAGGTCTTAGGTGTAATGCTACTCTCTCCAGTGTCTGCTCAGCATTAGTAGAGTTTTCCTGAAGTATTTTCAGCTTGCTCTTCGGCTGCTGATTTTCGTGTGCCAGGTCATAGGCAGTTAAGCTGTATGGAAATACCAAGATCTTTCCCTTCTCATCGGTAAATTTTTGAAGCACGTCTCCAAGATCAGTTTCAAGTTTCCTTCGAAGGTATTTCTTAGAGGACTCATGTATTACCACTCCAAGGGACAGCATGCGGTCTTGTAACACATTTGTGGGCTCTGCTAGTTTTATAACTCTGGGTGATTTAAATAATTCACAGCTGATATGCTGTAACAAGTGGTCATAGGCATCCCTTTCAGCCTCCTTGTTCTTGTAATCAGTGTCCTCAGGATCATTTAGGGTGCCTGTAGCAGTACTGTCTTCTATGCCTTTTAAGTTGGTATAAGTCTGTAGCAGGACTTATGATACAATGCCTCTGCTGCAACAAGCTCTCTTGAGACAAGAGCTAGAATTCTGGTGTCATTACGCTTTGTTGCCATTTCTCGTATCTTGGTGTTTGCATGTAATTCAACACACTTTATCAGAGAATCTTTGGTTCTTGTTCCTTTTATGTGTTTTGTTGCCTTTCCTGGTAGGCAAAATGTACAAGTTTTATCTAAAACTCTTGAGGCTGAGGCCTGTTCCCTCGTGGAACTTTGCTTCACCTGTGAAATAGAGCCGTCATCTTTGCCTTCAGTTTAATCCTCACGCTTCATAGTGAATATCCGGTGATATTTTCTATGATAAAATACCTCTGGCACATCTCCCTCTCCTACGGTTGCAGCAATGTCCAGCAGCGGTGTGTGTGCTGTCTTATTCTGGCAGCTCTAAGAAGAGTGTTCCAGGAATCATAGTCTCTTGGTGATATAAGATCACTGTGTGAAACACCGTCGCCAGAATGGATTATGCATGCCTTATCTATATGTTGATCCATCTTCAGGATGCAGAATAACGTTCACTCATGCACCTGATATGACACAAGATAATTAAGGAAATGAGACAAGAATGAAATTAGCATATGCTGAAGTAAGCACAGGTAAGCCGAGCACGTCACAATTTTTTTGAATTATATTACATTCCTGCGATGTATATTTATTTAACCCTTCATTAGTCCTGTGGGGCATTCAAACGTGGTTAGTCCGGTGGGGTGTTACAACACCTCAATATAAAAATACATGTAGTGTTACTAATATGTAAATTATACTCATACAGTCACTTCAGCATATCTCTGCAATCACTAATGAAAAGATTGACTGCCTTGTAAGTGGTGTTTATAAATTATAATATTAAAATACAATAAATTATACTAGTAAAAAAATAACACATGGACTCATATATCATTTGTCAGGTAAACACGCACAGGCAAATACATTGTAATTTTTAAAACCAGTAAATGATAAACAATATGCAGAAATAAGAAAAAAATAATCTGCATCACAATATGATCTAAATGGTTAGTTTGATGGGGTGACTGGACACCCAAGGGAGGGGGGAAGTGCCCCTCTCTCACTACAGCAGAGGCAGTACTAAGGCAATCCACATGCTCCCTCCCCTCACTGAATCAGAAGAGTACTGGAACAGAGAGAAATATTCGAATTACCGGCTAGGAAATATGAGCTTTTAAAAAAATTTGGGGTGCTAAAGCACCCCACCTGACTAACGAAGGGTTAAGGCTTTAAGAGTGCCAGGCGCAACCTGGCAGCATATTGTGGGAAGTCAAATTTGGCGCCTTTTTTTTTTTTTTTTTTTTTTACGACAGCTATCAATTGGATTCTAATGATACTTGACAGTATACATTCCTTGATGTTAAACTGTTTGACGTTTTGTGGATGGAATGATTGCGACAAAGAGAAAACATTAAGAAACCACCAACCTTTGGCGATGTCAGGCTCATTTATTATGCAGTGGATTTTGATAAAATTTTGCATAGTGTCTTCCTATAACCAACACTCCACTCAACAAAACATGAATTATAAACAACACAATGATCATTAAAAGCGAGTTTAAAGCATTTATAGAATCCACATGTGCACACACCCCATCATCGACCTTATTTTCTAAATCTCCATACAACAGAGTTTTGACACAAATTTGCAGCTATCTAGTCAGTGTAAGCTACCTACAGTATTTGGGATTGCTATCATGCAGATTGTCAATGCCTATGGGTAGATCTTTGAAATGAAACAAATAAACCTTGGCCACCTTTTGTCGTAGTGACGACCCCAGTTACCACACAGACCCAATAGGATGGGGGAAAGAAGAGAGGAGGTTCAGTCAGTTTTACTTGTGGCCTTGTTAAATTAGTGTAGCTCTGGATTTGTGAAGCAGACAGTGTAACTACCTGGAAAATAAAGAAAACGAAAGTCAGAAGCACGTGTTATTACGACGCCTGACTTGATCTTGTGTACACTGAATGGCTGACCCAACGAAGAATTATTCACTGGGCAATGTCCTTCCCATACTGAACTGCTGTTGGAGCCTGTGGCAGTGTGGGAAGAGGACGTAAGAATTTAATTATGTGAAAAAAATCACTTCCCTACATATATGAAAAAAACGAAAAATCACAATATATGAAAAAAGTCCAAATTTGTGAAAAAATTACTTCAGTTTAAATGTATGAAAATTAATGAAAATTTAAGTATGTGAACGATAACAAATGTATATATATGAAAAATAACTTCAGGTTTAAATAAATAAATCACATATTTCTAAATCTATTAATGACCATAAAATCTAAATCTATGAAAAAATAGCTTCAAATCTAACTCTATCAAAAAATCAGTCATAAGATCATTAGTAACCCTAGCTCGGTTACAGTTTCAACATGGACCAATGTTAATAAAGTATTTTTTGTTAAAGATTCCCTCACTTATATTTCTCCAAAGTTACGTCCTTTCCTCCTGGCACCCTGATCTCCGCTTCAGGTACCATTTTTGCTGTATGTGCTAAGCTTGATTTTCCCAGGATTACACTTCCATTTTTTTGTTTTTACACAAACAAAACTTCACCTATACTTACCTAACTAACAAACTAACATAACTTGGTACTCAGGAAACAAACCTATCCTAACCTAGACTTTCCTGCATAAGAAATAGTGCAAAAATGGGACAGAGACGAAAAAAACATTATCCCGGAACACCTAGGCCGGTATTCTCGTTGGTTATGAAAGCTCCCTAACCCCGTTTCCTTAAGACTTATTTTGCTTTTTACACCTTACTGTCATTGTCTGTGTTATATAATTATTTATAACATCACCATACTCTTCATAAAAAAACTTACAAAGGATTTTAACTACCCATGTTAAAAAATAAATCGCTAAGGAGAAGATGTTAAGGAGCTTCCTTAACCGACAAGAATACGGACGCGTGTGTATTTCTGCATCCCTCTATAAAGGGTCATAATACTCACAGAACTCTTTATGATCAGGTCAGTGCGATTTCTACGTTGGCCGGAGCACCTACTTACCACTACCAATGTCGATATTGGCGCAGAAAAACAGTCCTGTTACGCCTGCTGTGGATAGGGGGTAAGTATGCTGAAGACAATTATCAAAACAAGATGAAAGACACTCATTACACCCAGACATGCGTGGCCAAATAGCCTTCACTAACGCTAAGTCAGTGACTTGCGTTTTTAAAGTGAAATATTTATGTAAGTAGAGTGACACTGCTATTTTAGGAGTCTGAAGACAGGACGCGTGGAGGATGAATAAGAAGAATTATGGCTAATGGAAGTAGTTAGTAGTTGTAGCCTAGTAGAGGTAATAATAGTAACAGTAGTGGTGGAAGTAACAGTAGTAGTAGTAGTAAAAATGGTGGTGGTAGCAGTAATAGCACTGGTGAAGATAGGAAACGTGTAGGACTAAGGAGAAGAATTAAGGTTAATGGAAGCAGTTAGTAGTAGTAGCAGAGGTAATAATAGTAACAGTGGTGGTGGTAGTAATAGTAGTAGTAGTAGCAGCTTCGGTGGTGGTAGCAATAGTGGTAGTTTTGGTGGTGGCAGCTGTAGTAGTAGTAGAATAGTGGTGGTGGTGGTGCTGGGGATGATGGTGGTGGTGGTGGTGGTTGTAGTATCAGTAGTAGTAGTAGTAGTAGTAATAGTAGTAGTAGTAGTAATAGTAGTAGTAGTAGTAGTAATAGTAGTAGTAGTAGTAGTAATAGTAGTAGTAGTAGTAATAGTAGTAGTAGTAGTAGTAATAGTAGTTGTAGTAATATTAGTAGTAGCAGTAACAGTAGTGCATTCAACATAATGAAGTACGCCACCTCACTGCGAAAATGCCACAGCAAATATGCCACGATGTCACCATTGAGCCAGCTTTGCTCCCTCTAGATGTTAAGCACTTCATCCACAGAACAGCAAACGCATCAAATGATGCGAGAGTGGATGTCAGTGCTCGAGGTTTCTGGACACATGGGCTGAGGGCTTTCTTCGACTTTAGGATATATGATCCCATTGCAGCATGTCACTGTGAACTCTCTCTCGAGGCTGCACACAAGAGGAATGAACAGGAAAAAAAACAAACTATCAAAAAAGGATCCACCATGTGGATCACGGTCAATTCACTGCCCTTGTGATCAGATCAGGTGGGATGGGTCCAGAGGCAAGGAAATTCTACTTGAGACTGGCACAGGTTCTTTCTGAGAAGAAGCATCAACCTCAGAGTTCTGTTTTGACCTGGATGAGATGTCGACTGTCATTCTCCCTCGTGAGGTTTGTATTCCTATGCCTCAGGGGTACAAGTTCATCAGCCCTCAGGCCTGTCTCTCTGGTGGGTATGGACTACGAAGCTACTGTGGTCGCGAGCCGCATAGACCAGCGACTCCAATAGATTAATGTCTTTATAAGCACTGTGATGTAAGTGAAAAAAGAAAGCAATAACAGTAGTAATATATGGCTTGTAACCTCAGCCGTTGGCGTGTTTCGGGCCAATGGATTGTATGATAAGGGAGAATGTTAATCTTCACATTACTAGAAAAAAGTAGTAGAAGTAGTAGTAGTAGTTGTAGTAATAGTAGTAGTAGTAGCAGCAGCATTAGTAGTGGTGGTGGTGGTAGCAGTAGTAGTAGTAGCAATAGTGGTAACGGTGGTGAAGGTGGTGTGGTGGTGGTGGCAGTAATAATAGCAATAGCAGGAGTAGCAGTATATTATTCTTATAATTTTGTTGTTGTTTTTGTTATTGTTGTGACCCCAGGCTCATCTAGACGGGAATCCGGTATAATTCTCTTGTCTTCAGTTTACCATTATGGAGAAGGCAAGGTTATGTTGGTGATTAAACATATATGGAAACTGAAATTAACAAATACAGATGTGTGTGTGTGTGTGTGTGTGTGTGTGTGTGTGTGTGTGTGTGTGTGTTTTATGCTGGCTGATCTGATACTACACGAATCCTTAAGTTACATACAAAATAATTATCTCTGGGTCATGTCTTCTTGTGACCACAAGATGAGGTAAGGTCTGTCTACCTATCTATCTACCTATCCATCTATCTATAGCCAGTCGTCTTAATTCCCTGAGGGGTGGCCACAATCAAATCGTCTCCCAGTTGTCCTGCCCTCTGCATTTTGCTGCCCTCTTTCAGATTGACACCCCCCTCTCTCATCATCAGTCCATTTAATTCTTGGTCTCCCCATCCCCCTTTCCCCTTCCACCTCATTCACATACACTCTCCTCCCCAGTCTCTCATTCTCCATCCTCTCCACATGGCCATATGAGGTAAGGTACAACATAAAAAAATACGAAAGAGCTAAACCCTTACGTTGCTTACTTTCATCATCACACCCAATGGACTGCATTGTGCTGTTGAGTTGCTGTTTCCTCTACTACGAGTACATCATCCTATCCCTCGTGAGACAGGGATGGGACTGAGAGGCTTTTCTCCGGTTAAATAGGGGTAACACTAGGTAGCTGCCCCTCTACAGCACAAATATGGAAACGAATATGCGGCTAAGCACGCCTTGGTAACTGAGGAAGTAAAAAAAAAAAAAATGAAGGATGGAAAGTATTAGTATATGGAGGACTATATAATTCAGGATATAACTATGCACGCATAAATTAACAGCGCTTGTGCCGTTGATACAATATGAATGTGTACCAAACATTTCACGCACTATTTAGCCTCCTGCACTGTGTTGGTAAATCTGCCATCACATTATCTCTGAAATGCCAGGGAGTCTATCAAGGGTATTATGGCATTTATGGACATCACACTGAACCGACCTTTGTTGAACAATGCGATTACAAAAACAACAAACAGCATTACACGAAGTGCAGTCGAAGACAGGATGTATACTCTGCACATGATACTTGACAATTAGGGATTCAACTGGACAACATGAATAAATATTGCCGTTTGAATATTAATGCAGCTCGTATTATGATTATATAAATGTTTTATGCATATTCTGTTATTTCCAAATTTGTCATTACTGTTAAAGTAGCCTAAAAGTCATCTGGTCTTCAGTATCCGGTTAGACCCGATACCCTTGGTAATACCACAATGTTACTTGGTAAATGTTACACCAAGTTCCTTGATTGAGATGCACAAAGAGTTTCTCTCTCTCTCTCTCTCTCTCTCTCTCTCTCTCTTACGACTTAAACATATCTTTTGTCTTCACAGTGCCTTTGCGTTGGTGGAATCGGGTTTATATAATAGGTGGATGAAGCACACCCTGGCCAACACCACCGCCTGTGTCAATCCACCCATGGTCATCACCGTCACTACTGTCCTCTCACTCGCCAACCTCTGGGTAATTATAAGACTGGGTGTTGTTTGTCAAGCACTGCATATCTATCTGTCTGTCTGTATCAAATACTAGTTGCCTATTTCCGTAAGGGGGTGGATACTAACAAATCGCCTCCACGTTATCCAGTCCTCTGTCTACCTTCCTTCCAAATCATACTCACTCACCAACCTCTGGGTAACTGTGGATTTTGGCCGGAATTCACGAATATATTTACGACCAATTCTCTCTCTCTCTCTCTCAACTTTGATTTCTTATTGGGAAGAAGGACAATTGACATGGGAAGTTTCTGCACTCCCCTTTTGTTTTCTTCTCTGCAAATAATAATAATAATAATTATAATAATAATAATAAATAAATAAATACTACTATTACTACTACTACTACTACTACTACTATTAATTGATAATAATAGAAGTAAAGTAATATAATAATAATAATAATAATAATAAGTAAACAAAAGAAACAGTGAGATCTCAGGCCCCATGCTGTCAATGCAAAGCATCGCTCGGTATGCCTCCACCAATCCTTGCGCATGGACTCTCCTTACATCTTTCATGACAAGCATCACTGTGGGTTGAATCGAGACTAAAGAGAAACTAAGTCAGCCCCATTGGACCTTGACGTTTGGTTATTGTTCTGACCTTACTGACCTAATCAGTTCATCGTCCCTTCATAATGTATCACTAAAAAGAGATTGGTTGAAATCCAATGACGGGTTCAGGAGATACCGCGCCCAAACCCATATGATCTTGAGCCTTGACCCCTTGACGTTGCTGACCTTCTCAGTTCATCACTCTTTCATACTTCACCACTGACAACTCTTTGGCTGAAGTCCTTTTAGGAGTTAGGAGATATCGCATCTACAGTGGTACACTAAGTTGACCCCATATGAACTTGACCTTTGACCCCTTGACCTAGCTGTCCTAATCAGTTCATCATCTCCTCATAGTTCATCACTAACAGAAGTTTGGTGGAAATCTGTCATGGGTTCAGGAAATATCATGCCCACATTAATGTTGCAGACAGATGTCCATAAGGATAAACTAAATTGATCCCACATGTGGCTTTGATCCTTGAACCCTTGACTTTGCTGATCTAATCAGTTCATCGTCCCTTCATACTGTATCAGTGACAAAAGTTTGATTGTAATCTGCTGAGGGGTTCAGGAGATATCACACCCACAAGATAAACTAAGTAGACCCTATATGACCTTGACCTTGCTAAATCAATCAGTACATTATCTCCTCACAGTGCATCGCTGCCAAGAATTTGATGGAAATCTATCAATAGTTTCAGGAATTATTGCGTCCAGAAAAGTGTTATGGACAGACGCACGCATGCACGGATAGACCAATCGTGTAATGCCTCCGCCACCACAGGTGGGCAGAAGCATAATAATAAATAATAAACAGAATTATATTACTACCACAACTACTACTACCACTATCCAGAGGTGGGCACCACAAATGAAAATTCAGTTCAGGAACGCAAGAAAATTCAGTTCAGGAACACAAATCTGCAAACTAAAAAAAGTGCCTTCTGCAACCGCAATTTCGTGAAATGTGCAGTTCTGCAAATGCAAAAACGCAAACGTAAACATCAGAACCACGGCATCAGCTTCATCTTATTCTGGATACCATTAGAGGATTATATTAAGTTTAGTATTATATTTTTCAAAATCACTGAGTAAAAAATCATATCTCTTTACTCAGTACAATTATATTTTTATTTATTCTGAGAGAACACTTTAAGGAATTGTTGAACATACAGGATGGAAGTAATGCGAGTATAAGTGGCTGGGGAATGGCTGGGAGAAGGAGAGGGGGGAGAAGACAGGAAGAAATCAGTAGGATAGAAGTTGTGGAAGCAATGAAGAAAGTTAAATTGGGGAAAGCCCAAGGAATTGATGGAGTGTGTGGTGAAATGCTGAAGCATGGGGCAGAGATAGTAGTAGAATGGATGTGGAAGATGTGCAGATTGGCCTGGGAGGAAGGTAGAGTCCCGGAGGATTGGAAGTCAGGTATTATTCCCTTGTACAAAGGAAAAGGGGAAAAAGAAGCGTGTGGTAATCATAGGGGCATTTGTCTTCTTAGTATAATAGGAAAAGTGTATGGTAGGATACTTATTGACAGAGTTAGAGAAAGAACAGAGGAATTAGTTGGAGAAGAACGGGGAGGCTTTAGGAGGGGAAGAGGTTGTGTAGATCAGATATTCATTCTTAGATCTTTAGTGGAAAAGTTTCTAGAAAAGGGAAAGAAGTTTTATGCGGCTTTCATGGATTTGGAGAAAGCATATGACAGGGTGGATAGACAAGGATTGTGGAAAGTATTAAGAATATATGGAGGAGATGGGAAGTTGTTGAATGCTGTGAAGAGTATGTATGATGGTGCTAAGGCTGCAGTGCGTGTGGATGGTGAACTAAGTGCATTTTTCTCTTTGAAGGTTAGGTTGAAACAGAGATGTGTCATATCTCCATGGTTGTTCAATCTGTACATGGATGGGGTAATAAAAGAGGTACAAGGTAGGGTAGTGGATGTTGGAGTGGCCCTGGTGAGAGAGGATAGTGTTTGGAAACTCCCTGTACTGTTGTTTGCAGATGATACTGTGTTGTTGAGTGAAGATGAAGGGGAGCTGCAAGGCTTGGTGGATGAGTTTGGGAGAGTGTGTAAGAAACGGAATCTAAAAGTGAATGTAGGGAAGAGTAAAGTGATGGTCTTTGACAGAGGTGAAGTCAGTGAATGTACAGCGAGGTTGGATGGTGAGGAATTGGAAAATTTGAGAACATTTAAGTACTTGGGTAGTGTGATGAGTAAAGATGGAGGTTTGAAGGGTGAAGTGCTTGAAAGGGTACAGCAGGGAAGGAAGGTTGCCTGTTCTTTGAAAGTAGTGATAAGAAACAGGGAAGTGAGCATGGAAGTGAAAAAGTTACTACATGACAGTATTGTGATACCAACTCTAACATATGGAAGTGAAGCTTGGACGTTGTTGGAAGGACACAAGTCAAGAGTGAGAGCAGTGGAAATTAGTTATTTACGAGGAGCCTGTGGAGTCACATGGAGAGACAGGCTGACGAACGAGGATATAAAGCAGCTTTGTGGTGTGGATGTGGATGTGATAGGAAGCGTTATGAGGAACACACTGAGGTGGTTTGGCCATGTGGAGAGGATGGAGGGTGAGAGACTGACGAAGAGAGTGTATGTGAGTGAGGTGGAGGGGGAAAGAGGGAGGGGGAGGCCGAGGATGAGATGGAGGGATGGGGTGGAGAGGTATATGAGAAAGGGGGGTGTGAGTTGGGAGCAGGGCAGTGAAATGGCGGGGGACAGGGCGACTTGGAGGCGATTTGTTTGTGGCCACCCCAAACGGGATTGAGGCGTCTGGCAATAGATAGATAAATAGATTTATTCTGACTAACAGTAGGTGACTATGAATTTTGGAAATCGTCTCAAATAATGACTAGAATATATAAAATTACAGTTGCAGGAAAATTTGAAAATATATTTCAGTATTATTAGTATATTAGATTGCTTTTACTACAAAAAAAGGGTTAATCTTTCACTCTCGTATATAAATGAATTAAAATAACACTTCACAGCTCACTCTTAACGAGTTGACACAACAGTCCACCTCTGCTCCTCGGCTTTGACCTCCTTAGTCCACACTCTTTAGTCACAGTCAGACTTCAACAACTGAGACAACTCCACCGTACAGTATATCTTTCTATCTAGCCTATCTATCTATGTGTATTAATACCGCATGGAGAAAGGTGGATATCTATCTATCTATCTATTGCCAGACGCCACATTCCCATAAGGGGTGGCCATTTGACTTTAAGTTATTTGTTTTATGGGGAGGGGCACTAATCCTCCACCAACCCACTTGTTGACACGTAGGGAGCACGTATGATTTGGT
Source organism: Coenobita brevimanus (assembly GCF_032717465.1). NCBI lineage: Eukaryota > Metazoa > Arthropoda > Malacostraca > Decapoda > Coenobitidae > Coenobita > Coenobita brevimanus. The sequence goes on along the minus strand of NC_136999.1, from coordinate 34,872,804 downwards.
TATATGGTTACCACCCAGCGTAGTAAATGGTTTCTAGGCTTACAGGAAACCATTTGGCTTGTCACTCAATGTAAAGCCATCTATAAAGGAAAGAAAAGCAATCTGATAAGAAAAACGGTAAAACTGTGTTCAGTTTCATTTCGTATGTTTCTTGATTAATGTTATTTATCTACCTACTGATTTTTGCTGAGACCGAAATACGGGCACTGCCGGTGTTATAAGTTTAGCAATTTGAAATTTAGACTAAAGGTCATAATCTAGTTGGACTGAGAGGTTTCGTACTACATCTTTGAACTTTTCACGTTGTTATTGGCTTCTATGCTAAACAGGTCTTTCTAGTATCAATGTAGGTTACATCACTAGCATATATTATAACGTCTGTGAATCTGGAAAATAAATGGATCGTGAATTAGGCTTTATATTTTTCATTATTTATTGGGGGAAAAACATCTCTCCTGGCTTTTACCGTATTCTTATTTCTTACCCTCATCCTAGAAAGCACAAACAGTATATCATTAAGATCATGTAGTGAGGAGCCCTCCAGTGTAAAGAGAATACGACTTGCCATGACGATGTTATGCTTTATTATTCAATCACGAGTACGAACGTTGCCTCATCTTTGCTTATACTCATTTTCATTCTTTCCTGAGAGCTTGGTATAAAGCCAGTGTAGGCTATACCAAAAAGAGATTAATCCGATACTCACCCGTTCTCTCTCTCTCTCTCTCTCATCGTAAAATTGTGGTACAAAAGTACAAAGTACGATAATGAAAAACGCTATTGTACATCGTACCGAAGGTGAATTTATCGTGCATATACAATATTGTACAGTTGCCTTCACTTCTAAGTCCTACACCGACGTGTGGCGTCTTGGTAGATGTGGCACCACTGTGTTTGTTTACATCGTCGTATTAAGACACGAATGAGTTGGAGGAATCCGGGCATAGTGGTCAGGTACTGACAGCTACATTGCTATGATTTGTGTAGTGCCTAAATTATATAAAAGATGTAATGTAATTGAACTTGTGCCTGTAATTCGAGCTTAATTGAAGGTGATGGTGCTGGGACCAATCAGGGAGTTGGATGCTTCGTGGTGGATGTTCAGGGGTGCTGTTGGTCCGAAGCAGGCCTTGGTTTACTGAATCAGACGCGGGCCAACATAAGACTTGTCTAGCGCAACGTATAATGCAGGATGAACATATTCATCATATATATATATATATATATATATATATATATATATATATATATATATATACAGAGAGAGAGAGAGAGAGAGAGAGAGAGAGATAATTGTATATATATATATATATATATATATATATATATATATATATATGTGTGTGTGTGTGTGTGTATATATACAGTATATTGTGGTGGTAGGCGGGAACGCTCAACATCCACTCACTCAACGTAATGCTGCTCTTGGGTGCCTGCCCTCTCCTCTCTTCCGTCCTTCCTCCCTCTTCTGCCTTTCTTTCCTTCAATATTTCCTCTTCCTTCTGCCTATGGGTGACTTTGCACTGAGTGACGAGCCAAATAGTTTCCTGTACTACACCAGGAAACCATTTACTATGCTAGGTGGTAACCACATAACCAAATTATGACGCCTAGTGGTTTAGTGGGTAATTAAGGTGCTCCAATAGATTGAGATTGTGTAGGTTTATATCCAAGGGGTGGTTGGGATGTATTACTCACGTAATGCGACTCAGGGATGAGTGAGGCCGATCACCTTCATCTTAAATGTCAGGTCCTACTTGCCTATGCCCCGGCTCCTACGCTGCTTATGGATAACAGAGGATTAGATGATGAATGAATTAGAGAGAGAGAGAGAGAGAGCATCGGAAGAATAATGCAAGACCAATGACCAGAGAGCAATTTAGGTATGACATGGCTGCAAAGTAATTCATGAAACTGTTCAACAGTAGGGAAAAAAAAAAGTTAAATATAAAGGAAAATAAGCAGTGATGAAATGCGGTGGTGTAACACAATAATACGTAATATCACATACCCAAATAGCTCAAGCAGGCCACCATGACAAATAAAAGCTGGTATGTTATCTTGGGCATAGTATACTCGTAATCTGAACCGCCAAGAGCGACGTATACGAAACCCAGCCGTTCATAAGAACTAAAGGGTCAGTAGCCAATTATATTTATTATCAGGCGTAGTAGGCAGCCACCCATGGGCAAACCGGACTTTCGTCTGGGCATCATAAGTACTGCAACCCTAGTCAAAGGTGTTCGTCATGGACAGAGGAAACAGCGAGGTTGCACTACGAGGACAGATCATCGGCATTTGAGAGAGTGGAGTAAGTATCTGGGCCGTCGCCAACAAATCAGGCATATCATCTAGGACTCTGGCAAAGTGGATACGAAGATGACAAGAATCTGGAGATCTGACTAATCAGGGTATGTAGACATACTGTGAACAACAATGCATTCCTCGTGCACCATTTTTAACCCGTGGCGTCCCGGGGACGTACTTCCACGTCCTCACGTTTTGTTACAGCTAATCCCGTGGACGTACTTCAACGTCCTGCAATTGCAAGGTTCATAATTTCCACAATTTTCAATTTTCGCGAGTCATTTTTGGTACGTATACACGTGACACCTTCCTCAACAAGATGCCAGGCAGAGACAATGCCTTACCCAGCATGACCTCCTCCCCCCCCCTGCATGCCATTGTCTCAGCAATTCACCTGCTATCAGTGACCTGGTCAGTATAGCCATGTCATGCCACGGTACGAAATTCAGGGCCAGAGTGATTCCCCAATCAATGACAATGTGGAGGACAAACTTTACATAGCATTAGAGGAAGAAACAGTTAGAAATGATGATCAGGTAATGTGGCAAAAAAAGGTCAGGTATTAGTGAGTGAAACAATGCTTATAATGCCTATATTACTGCTTGAAATCCAATATACTCTTGTACTACATATAAATTCGTAACAGTAAATAAATAAATACCGTTTATGAGTGGTGTGAAATAGTTATCCTCCCATAGAACTCGTTTTCTTTGGTGCCAGCCTGATAGAAAACCCAGTAAGGTAAGGAGGCTCTCCTACCTGTAATGAGTATTTTAAACCTCAGGTGAGCGATTTCTCTATGAATTTTCGATGTTTCTCACCAAAAGCGAAAGTTTTAGCAAAAAAAAAAAGGGCCGAAAAATGGTAGGATTGGAGGGTACCAGTGGTCAAAAAGTAGTCGGGACGGGGCGGGTTAATTAGTGAACTAATTTAGCCACGTTCCTCTATTGTTATCGAAGGGCAGTAAAAATACCTTATTGTTACCTCCACCAGGAGGTTTATTTTCTGCGTGTCCCTGTATGTCTATATGTGTCGGTCTTTCTGAGTGTGGGTGTGTCTGCGTTTGTGTGTGTGTGTGTTTGTGTGTGTGTTTGTGTTTGTGTGTGTGTTTGTGTGTGTGTGTGTGTGTGTGTGTGTGTGTGTGTGTGTGTCTTTTACACAAAAATTGATGAGCAGATTTTCATGAAACTTGGTGGAGGGATGGAGCATGAGGCAGGAAGAACCCATTAAACTTCGGAGTGCATCCGGTTAGAGGGGCACTCTGTAGAGAGCATACATCCGTCAACTGCTGAATGGATATGCATGAAACTTGGTTGAGGGATGGGGCATGGGCCAGGAAATAACTCGTTAAATTCTGGAGTGGATCCGGATAAAGGATCATTCAAATGGAGTGCATACCACCGCAAAGGATTGTTGGGCCTTTCCAGAGGTATGCACTCTATTGAGTGCTCTTCTGGTTATTAATGTAATTGTAGGTTTCCCATATTGCCCACCACGTTTGGGTAGGGGCCCGTGGGTAGGCTGTCGTGGTCCAGATTTTCAAGGGAAAGGTGGCAAGTGTGTCCACCCTCATGGCATTATGTGAGTCTATGACCCCAGCCCCCTCGGGGAGACTGGAACCTTTGTGCATGGCATGGCTTTCTACCAAGAAATGTTTATAACTGTTTGCCAGTGCTATTTAGATTATATTTTTAAGTTCTATCTCTTTCTGACATATGTATATACCTGATAAATATAATTTCCCTTAGAAACACTAAATACGTAATATAATAAATAGGAACTGGGATTGTAAATCTTCCAAAGAAGTTTGTCAGTTCGTGGGTTTCATCTATCCTGCATAATGAGGGACACCGATTTTGTCCCTAAATCACCGCCTCACCCTAAAAAGACAGCACATAAATGTTAACCCACGGCTTCCCGTCGACGTTAACATCCACATGTTTTGTCACTGCCAATCCCGTCGACGTACTTTAACGTGCCGCAATTGCAAAGTCCATAATTTGCACAATTTTCAATATTCGTGTGAGATATTTGATTCGCCCGCCTAGGCAAGCCTCCCCTAACTGCCACCAGGCGGGCAGCCTCCCAGACCCCGCGTGACCCACGCACGCCCTTGTCTCGGTCATTCACCTGTTAGCAGTGACCCAGGTCAGACATGGCGCATAAAGGTCTCTCAGAGGACGAAATACAATCCACTCTGGATGCCTTCACTGGAGATAGTGATTCTCCACTGGATGACGATGTCTAGGATGGGGATTATGTGCAACCTGAGGAGGAAACAACCAGCAGTGATGAGGAGGTCCCTTCGCCGAGGGAAAAGCAGTATGTTACGTACCATAAGGCGAGGGAAGGCCAGCCTGGACCCCATACACATGCACGGACCTCTCTCCAGCCCCTAGAGAGAGATTCTGATGAGGACGAGGATGAGGACGAGGATGGCGAAGTAGGACGTGATGTAACCTTGTGGTTGGGGAGGGAGAAAATTTCACCTTGAGGATCAGAAGGTGCAGCGAGAAGGCAAATCAGGTATGGTCCTTCTTTATTGTCTGGGGAAGGCGAAAGTGGTGTGGCAGAAGTGAGGGGTGAAAGGGAAAGTGGTATGGCAGGAGTGCGGGGTGAAAGGGAAAGTGGTGTGGCGGTAATGAGCAGTGAAAGGGAAAGTGGTGTGAGGGAGGCAGCACAAGCACGTGGTGTACGTGGGCATTGGGGAGGCGAGGTGGAGCCGCTCCCTAGCACGTCTTTCGCCCCACAATATTCCCTCACTTCCTCCCCACAGCCCCATGATGTGGGGAAAGAAAGGGAAGGGAAGGGAAAGGGGAAAGGAAAAGGGAGAGGGAAGAGAAGTGCGAGTGACAAAGGGCACCACACTCCACCTCCCCAACCTCGCCCACCACCCTCCCCTCCCCTCCCCACCCTGATGAAGGCGACGATGGGGACGAGGCTGGAGATGGTAGTGTGTCGTGGAACTGGGAAGATGGGAGTAATTTTACTTCCATCATTCACCCTTTCACTGAGGAGTGGTGGTCTGGTTGCACGGCTTGAGGTATGCATGCGGGCTCCACTAGGGTGGATTTCTTCCACCTGTTCTTTGGGGAGGAGTTTGTGGGCTGCATGGTGGAGCAGAAGAACCTCTTTGCAAGAAGCCAGCACCGTGAAAATGAACGTCTAGGTACTACAAGCAGGCACTCCCAACAATATGACTATCTTGTAACCCTTGCTGAGATGTTCTTATTTTTTGCCCTGGTTCTCTTGATGGGTGTTGTAAGAAAAAATCAAATTCCTGCATACTGGACCACGGACCCAATGACCAGCATACCTTTCTTTGGAAATGTAATGGGTCGTAATTGATTCCAGCAGATTCTCGGCCGCCTCCACCTTCATGATGCAGATGACCCTGCTAATGCCAATAACACAGATAAAATGAGAAGAATTAGGCTTGTCTTTGATCACCTATGGGAAATGTTCCGCTCGTCATTTTATCCTTACAGAGACCTCGTCATAGACGGGAGTCTTGTGTTGTGGAGAGGCAATATTTCCATTCTCCAGTACATACCCAGCAAGAGACACCGTTTCGAGTTCAAGATCTTTGTTATGTGTGACTGTAAGACTGGTTTTGTGCAAGACAGTCTTGTACACGGCCGCACAGACAGACATAACAGAAGATCGTAGTATTGGACTCTCAGGGGCCGTGGTGAAGACAATGATAGAGGAGTATCTTCATCGTGGTCATGTGTTGTACCTGGACAACTGGTACACTAGCCCTCTTCTCGCTCAGTTCCTCCACCAACACAACACTGGAGTCTGTGGTACAGTAAAGAGAAACCGTCACCATATGGTCAAGGTAGGGAGGAAACTTGACAAGAACGAGGTGGTTTTCTTCCAGGCAAATAACATCCTTGCCACCCTGTGGAACCACAACAGGGAAGTTTGCCTCCTGTTGACTGTACACAGCTCCCTGATGCACCGCACAGACTCCATTGATCACTACAGCAAGAGGAGGCGCCACGTCTGGAAACCTGAGTCAGTACTGGACTACAATCTCAACATGAGGCAAGTGGATCAGTCAGACTCCATGATTTCCAGTGTGGACTGTGCCAGGACCACGATGAAGTGGTACAAAAAGCTCTTCTTCCACTTGCTCGACATCACGGTCCTCAATGCACACTACCTCCACGGCATGACAACGGGAATCTCTGAGACCTTTGAGGGGTGTGTGAGGGAGCTGTCGCGTGAAATTATCGCCAGGTATGCACAGGACAGGCCCCCACACTGCACCCGCACCCCCATGGCTGCCCAGACTCCCCTATGCCTTGCAGGACACCACCACCCCAGCACTATCCCTTCACAACCAAACCGTCGTAAACCCCAGTGACACTGCCATGTATGCAAACACTCGACAGTAAGACCAGCCACTCAGAGAAAAGACACAAGGTACGAGTGTGCAGAGTGCAATGTTGCGTTGTGCCTTCAGCCCTGTTTCAAAGAATATCACAACTACCTACACTACTGAAACTGCGTGTGATAGCGATAATATGACGCTCACTGTGGAAGTAAGGCTTGTACATACTGTGTGCGATAATATGACACTCAATATAGTGGTAAGGCCCATAAGTATGTGATAAGAATTATATAAAGTTGAAACGTGTGTAATGTTAGTGGTAAAATATTATATAAGTTGAGAAACAGTGTAAGTTGGAACAACTGATATCACAAGTACACCCACTGTGTAAATCTGCGAAAATATGACGCTCAGTAGAACAGTCGGGTCTATAAATATGTGATAGCAATTATATAAAGTGAAAACGGGTGTAATGTTAGTGGGAAAGTAATTTATAAGTTGAAAAATAGTGTAAGTTGAAACAAATGATATCGCGATCACATTCACCATGTAAATATGCGATAATATGATGTTCAGTAGAATGGTAAGGTCTCCAAATACGTGACAGCAATTATATAAAGTGGAAAAATGTGTCATGCTAGTGGAGAATTATTATATAAGTAGAAAAATAGGTTGTAAGTGAAACAAAAGTCATAGATACTTCACCTGCTGTGTAATTATGCGCTATTATTATGCTAAATATTATCGTAAGGCCTAAAATTATCTGAAAACAGTTCTCTAAAGTGGAAAAGGGTATAATGGTATTGAAAAAGTATTATGTAAGTTGAAAAAAGAGAATGCGAGTTGAAACTACAGTCACAGCGAGTTCACTCTACATAAATATGCGCTAACATAACACTAAATATTATCAAAAGGCCTGTAAATACGTAAAAACAGTTCTCTAAAGTGGAAAAGGGTAGAATGTTATGAAGATGTATTATGTAAGTTGAAAAAATGATATGTATGATGAATCAGCAATGTTAGCGATTCATCGGTGAACAGTTTGGGCGATTTTGCTAGGTTTGCCTGATGGAACAATGCTTATTTCATCACTATTTTTTGTATAAAATCCAATTTACTCTTGTACCACATGTTTTTTTGCTTGTAATAAATACATATCTACCTACTTTTATTGGTTTCCCAGACTTATAATACCATAGAAAATGTTAGAGCCACAGACTACCTCCACAGAACACGGTACCAGGTGTAACGAAGGTATACCTGTTTAGGCCACTTATGGACCCTGATGAACACTTTCTTTGTGACAGGCCATTGTTTCTCACCAAAAGTGGAAGTTTGAGCCAAAAAAATTTTGGTCCAAAAATGGTCGGGATTGAGGGGTGTCAGTGGTGGAAAAGTGGTCAGGACGAGGCGGGTTAATGAGGGTTTGCATATGTAGCATTTCCTTGAGGGTTGCTATTATTAAATCTCCTACACACACCAAAGGCTCTCATATCACTCAAAATGAAACCTTTTCCCACACACAACCCCACTTAGTGTAATACTAATCTGACCTAACTACCCATTAAAGGAAGCAAGAAAATGTTTAGAGAGATCGACATACTTTCGATCGTCTGACAACGTAAATAACTGCATTCCACAGCAAAACGACCACGCTCACGAGTGATGACGCGCCAGCAGGACGAAGCGTTACTACTGTACATGCGACACAGGAATCACCACTAACAAAATTTGCAGTGGCACTCCGGGAGAGACTTGGACTAGAAGTATCTGTCTCTACAGTCCGTCGGCGGTTACATGAGACGGAGATACATAGGGTTCCCTGTTCCCGTGAAAAAGGAGAGCCTCACAGAAGTGCATCGTGCTGCCAGGCTGAAATTTGCCCGCCAATATGAGAACCAGGGGCTAGACTACTGGTCACAGGTTTTCTCTGACGAGAAAACTCCCCAATCGTCCAATCATGGTAGGGCTCATGTGTGGAGGAGAAATAATACTTGCTAGGGTGTTAAATATATTGATGTTTGACCTAAAAGCACTACCACAACCAGTGTTTCATATAGCTTTAGAGAGAGAGAGCGCTGGTATAAATCTCGGCAATCGACATTCCCTGCTGGGGCGTTAAAAAACATCACACTCCCGACTTCATTATTGCCTTCAAAAGCAACTTCTCCCGAGTCACATTTAATGGTTATTCTTTTTTGGTATTAAAAGTAGGTCATCTAACGTAAGAAAGGCTGAATTTTCACGCAATGTAATCAAAATTACAATAAAATTATAATTTTGCAGTGGATAAGTAAGGAGTTGGTATGGTTACACAGGCGCCTGCAGACGAATGAAGAGAGATCCCTCGCTGTGTTTAAACACTTATAATCACACTGTTTTCTTTTAATTTAACCTTCATAATTTTCTTTTTTAGACTGCTCCTATCTTCACGCAATCTTCACGAGAGGGTGAAAATATTTGGAATGGGTATGTGGAAGGATCAAGTGAATCTGTATTTCTTTCCCAGGAAGGGTGTTGGGTATGTCGATCGCCGAAACTTGCGCCAACTAGAAAAAAAAAAAAACAGCTGTATTACTGTAATGCATACACCAAAATATCATAAATCACTTAGGATTAGGCCTGCGAACTCGGTGATTTACTGTGAAATAGGCTCACAAAATCACATCAGCAACAATGTGAATGGTTTGTCAAATTTAAAAAATCACTGTATATTAATATACTTATCTATTACTTAACAGAAACGATAGTTTTGTTGACCAATGAATCGGTTACCCAGAACATCTGGGAAGGATAAATGAGTCTTTAACCCGCGGCGTCCCGTCGACGTACTTTAACGTCCTCACGTTTTGTCACTGCCAATCCCGTCGACGTACATAAACGCGAAAAAATTGCAAGGTCCCTAATTTGCACAATTTTTAATTTTCGCGAGTCATTTTTGGTACGTATACATGTGACACCTTCCTCAACAAGATGCCAGGCAGGGACAATGCCTTACCCAGCATGACCTCCTCCCCCCCCCTGCATGCCATTGTCTCAGCAATTCACCTGTTATCAGTGACCTGGCCAGTATAGCCATGTCATGCCACGGTACGAAATTCAGGGCCAGAGTGATTCCCCAATCAATGACAATGTGGAGGACAAACTTTACATAGCATTAGAGGAAGAAACAGTTAGAAATGATGATCAGGTAATGTGGCAAAAAAAGGTCAGGTATTAGTGAGTGAAACAATGCTTGTAATGCCTATATTACTGCTTGAAAACCAATATACTCTTGTACTACATATAAATTCGTACCAAGTAAATAAATAAATACCGTTTATGAGTGGTGTGAAATAGTTATCCTCCCATAGAACTCGTTTTCTTTGGTGCCAGCCTGATAGAAAACCCAGTAAGGTAAGGAGGTATTCCTACCTGTAATGAGTAGTTTAAACCTCAGGTGAGCGATTTCTCTATGAATTTTCGATGTTTCTCACCAAAAGCGAAGGTTTGAGCCAAAAAAAAAAATTTCCTAAAATGGTCGGGATTGGGGGGAGTCAGTGGTGGAAAAGTGGTCGGGATGGGGCGGGTTAAAATGTAGTATAGCATATACCACCCAGAGTCTGTAAGGTGAAATTATGCAAGAAAATATAAGAAACATTACTTCCACCTATTCACTAGACTAGATAACTGTTATTCCTCCTGTAACTACAGTATATATATATATATATATATATATATATATATATATATATATATATATATATATATATATATATATATATATATATATATATATATATATATATATATATATTCCTACATTGCCCCATGAGGAGCGTAGGAGCCCGGGGCTAGGCAGTTGGTCCAGCCATTTAAGATGAGAATGACCAGCCTCACTCATCCCTGAGTGGCATTACATGAGCAATCAACCCCAACCATCGCTTGGATATAAACCTTCAATGGCTCAATCCCATTGGAGTGCAATAATTACCCACTAAACCACCAGGCGCCAAAATTTGGTTGTATGGTTACCACCCAGCATAGTAAATGGTTTCCTGGTGTTCAAGAAACCATTTGGCAAGTCACTCAGTGTAGAGTCACCCACAGGCAGAAGGAAGAGGAAAGAATGAAGGAAAGACAAGAGGGAGTGTAAAGTATATATATATATATATATATATATATATATATATATATATATATATATATAAGCATTTTCCAATGAAAGTAGGGTAGATTTCAACTAAAGGAGAAAGCCAGAACCAAAACTAACTCCTATAACATAATATTCTTTTTTTTTTTTTTTTTTAAATCTATAATTGAGTGCCCAGACACCTACAAGACCAGAAGTGGACATCAAGTGTGCAATGTATGGGGCTGGATATCTATCCATGGAGTGGGAAATATTACCAGAGTAGAGGGACGGTTCACAGCCCACAAGTATTTGGATATTCTTAAGGAATTTTTCCCATCTTCCCTGCAGGAGCGACATCCCTTCCCACCAGGTCCCATCATATTCGTCCATGACTGGTGCTCATTTCACATGGCACGTGCAGTCCAGGAGTGGTTTGATACACAGGAAAATCTTCAGCTCTTGGACTGGCCTACCAAGGGTTGTGACTGCAACCCAACTGAAAGTATCTGGGCGAATATGGTCAACACATTGCAGCCAGAAAGAGAGAGGACAGCCGAGCAGTTGATGGAACATATATGGCGAGAATGGGAAAATCTGAGGGGAAGGCCGCATATTGTGAGAAATGTCGTCTCCATCATGCCTGGTAGACTCCGTGATGTTATTGTGCAGGTGGGAGGATGGACCCTTTACTAAACACATCAATAAACTGTCTATGATCTACAGTCTCAATGTTCCTTTTTCATATTATATTGCTGCGGATTATCAAATGCTCTTAGCAATGTTGAGAGAGTCAGGTAATCCTGTTAATGTGAGCCTAGTAGCTCAGTCAGTAGGGTGCTGACTCACCGTCCATAAGGTCAGGAGTTAGGGCCCATGCCGTGCTACATGGCCTTCGATGCCCACATATTGTCACGGGGTTTTTAAAATAAAAGCAATATTAAGGGATAATTCTCAATAATACTGAAGAGCAGGGACAATGAATTGTCTTGCTAAAATCAAGCAATGATTACTTTATGCCGTCTTGCTTCGCCGATTCTCTCAGAAATAGTATTTATAAACTTTCTCAACAGTACACAGCAGAGACTAATTACTCACAATTGCTGTTTATTAGTACTGTTAGCTTCTGGAGAAAGTGACTTCACCCCTGACAATAAATAACTAATACTATTAATAATATCAGGCTCTTGCTGATGCGTTAGCTCCTAGAAGGCACAACGGATTTTAAGCTTAATACAACAAGACTGGCCTAAGTACCAGTTATGAATAGCAAAGCGTTTATGCAAGCTAGGAGCTATAAGGGAAATAAGCTTAATTATGGAGAGATGAAACACGAGTTTACATTACATTAAGCTCAAAGAAAAAGAACTGTTAAATTTATTGATTACAAAGAAATAAATTTAACATTACATTTCAAAATGAATTCAAAATAAAGAGATCGCACTCACTCACTCAAAAGCTAAACTCTTAAACCTAGGAAAATGCGAAAAGGAAATACTGGTCAATGTAGCGTATCACCAAGGAAGGGTGGGAGCCTGGAGAACTGTAGTCTAGTGGAGTCTGGGTGCTAGAAGACCTCTCTCACTCTCACTACTGGAGCACAGAACCACACTCTGTCGCGACATATAAAGGACTCATTCAAATACGATGTATGGGGTAATGCCCAGGCCAGCCGGAAGAAGGCGTGGCCATCGGTTGAGGCAGGCAGTGGAGAACAATACAGAAACAATAATATCGCTCAGTAGAGCACTTAATGACGTGCATTAGAACGGTCACTTTTGAAACAGTGACGAATGTTTTGAGAAAAGTATACCATCGAAATGGAGAGAGAAACGGTTAACTGAACGATACACAGTGAGTTTTCCACTAATAGGTCGTGGTTTCTCACAAAAGGAAAATGTCGCGAATTTGATTCGTGACATTAATCCCCTTCAAAATGAAATTTTTTCCTTATGGGAAATTTTTTTTGGATATATATATATGTACACATCCTAACTCAGTCACACAAGATTCACACTGTGGTGTGTGTGCTATCCTGCTACAGGAGAAAATCACTATCGCCAATGAGCGTAAAAACCTCGTGTTTACGTTAATAGAGGCAAGCTTGAGGGAAAAAACTCCGTGACGACGGTGAAAATCCTGTACTCAGGTCAAACTGAGCGAAAGTTCGCTACATTTACACTGACAACTAATTGTTGTGTAGCGTGCTGTATGTGATACACGATGTAGGTGTGACAGTTGTAGTGTAACTGTACCTACGTGTAAAATGATACAGTAAATATAAATATGGCGACGATGAAGGCAGAAGAGAAGAGGCGGCAGCGTGCGGCAGACAATCAGCTGGCCCGCACAGCAAAACTGCTACACCCATCGCTGTACCTGCAAAATCAATTAAGGTGGAACATCAAAAGTGTCAATGAGACAAAAATTCTGATTACATTACAATTACTCTCTCTGCCTAGGAATCAATACATGCTACGAAAGGTACGCTCTAGCTGAAAAATACAAGTGACAGCCTAAGCTTCGTACATTCGAAGTCGCCATTAATTTATTAGGTACATTATTAACCAGGAAACGTAGTCCCTGGACGCCGTTGGTCTCGAGGACTTGTGTAGTTTACTGGTTAAACTTAATTCTACACTTACATTTAGTGTCGGCAAGTTGAGAATCATTATGCAAACTCGGGCTCGAGTGTCCGCAGACACAGCCTCGGACTGCACACGGGTCCTCAACCTCTGCCTTAACCTAGTGCCTATATAACGGGGAGCTGAGAATCCTTGTGCAAACTCGGGCTCGTGTGTCCGCAGACACAGCCTCGGGTCACCTCTGCAGGGTTCTCTCTCGAACTTCCCCCTTAACCTACAGTACTTATATTAATATCGGGGAGCTGAGAATCCTTGTGCAAACTTGGGCTCGTGTGTCCGCAGACACAGCCTCGGGTCGCCTCTGTGGGGTTCTCTCTCGAACTTCCCCCTTAACTTATGGTACATATGTATGTACAGGCCCTGGACATGATGTGTCCTGTGCGGCCAATGGGCGAAACGTCAGGTCTGCACCCACTTCACCACTACCCTGTCTCTCAACTGACTCAGAGATTACGGGGTGGTTACAAACGGCACAGGAAGGACTTGTTCCTGATTGGTGTTACATGGACACATATTGCAGGAATGCACAAAACTATCTATGTCTCGTCCCATCCCTGGCCAGAAAAAGTCAGCTCGGATACTGCCCTGGGTCTTCCTTCTGCCTATGTGACCTCCTGAGGCTGAACAATGACCCTATTCTAACACTGATAGGCGGGATTTGGCGGGAACGACAAACTGCAGTCGAACCTCGCCCTCGGGTGTTCGTGACTCATGGTAGAGCCGTCCTTGTTTGCAAAGGAACTTGGCTCGACCTCCCCGTGAATACTTAATCACTCGACCCTTTTGTTTCTTCCACATGACAGCAAGTGTTGGGTCAGAGTGTTGTTCATGAACAACAATTTGGCTACACATCAGATCTTGCGGCGATTCAATGGGCACCGGAAATAATGCTTATAATTAGGTCAAATAAAGGTTCAGACATGACAACTGCAAGTGTCATACTAGTATAAAATGGAGATGCCACCTGGATACATGCCTCAGGGAACAATCTCACTGATCCATCAATAAGGTTTGCATGGATCTGTCGACCTGTGTACTGGTCAGGCCGAACTAGACTCTGCTTGACAGAGCAACCTGAGGAACCATTGTCTCTCAGGACCTTCACAGGAATGTCTCCCACAAACCCTGGCTGAACAAGGAAGGTACTGTCACCTGTGGGAGGGCCTGTGGAGGAAGCAGCCAGCCACTCATGAGGCTGCTGAATAAGTGATGCGGCAAACATGGTGCCTTGTGAATTAGATACTTGAGGGGTCGTACTCACTGCCTGTGGAGATGGAACATTGGCCATCTGTGGAAGGGGGTTCACTGTCACTGTGGGACTAGAGAACTGTGGGGGAGTACCCATACTGCGAGGGACGACACCACCGTGCTGCTGCTGAGGAATGAAGGCTGCATTCGTTTCCTGCCTCCTATTCACTTGAGCTGGTGGTGAAAAGGACGGTCCCGACGGTCGGTTGCGTGGCTGATACTGCTGCTGGTTAGGGTACTTGTTGTACCGCTTCCACTCAGGTTTCTGAGTGTTTTGCCCCTGATGGTCCTTCCTCTGCGGTTTTGGACCTTGGCCATTACTCTGAGAACGGCCTTGGTGCTGGGATTCAGTCTGAGATGGCTTCCCAGACTTGGCAGTATCTTTTCTGCTGTTCCAGGTGTTTTGCTTACGAGTTTGGTACCCATAAGCAGTGAAATATGCGTCAGCCTTTTCTACCATTTGGCTGGCATCTTTCACATGGCAGATCTTAAGCTGTGCTATGAGCTCAGCAGGCCACGACCTCTCTAGCTGTGTACGCATCATAAGGTCAATTATCCCCTCACGCGTGGAAGGAGTTTCATCTTTCTCCATCGACTCATTTAAGTAAGCAGTGAGACGGTCGAGGAACTGAACAGCTGTCTCCTTGTTTTGGAGACGAGCTCACATGAACTGAACTTTGGCGTTATCTACTGTGGGACCATACGCCTTAATGAGCGCAGCTTTCATCATCTCATACGTGAGACTGTCTCCACGAATTCTGTGGAGAATATCGAGGGCAGGGCCCTCAAACAAACTAAGAAATTGGAGCCGCTTAGCTGCCTCATCCAGTTGATACATGTCTGCCATGTCCTCAAAACGAGCTATGTACGGCTTGATTCACTCGCCTTCCTTGTATGAAGGAAGCTTGATGCGTGGGGTCGCCAGGACATGTGTAGGAAGAGTGCTAGTGGAGCTTGGACCAACTGCACCAGACGTGTCTGAAGCCAAGGAATCTCGCTTGAGCTTCAACATTTCAAATTCATGTTTTTCGCGTCCTTCTCGTTCGGCACGTTCATGTTCTCGTTCTCTCTCTCGTTCCTCACGCTGTTCTCGCTTGTGTTCTAAGTCAAGTTCGTGCTGTTTTCGCTCGTGTTCGCGCTGTTCTCGCTCGTATTCGTGCTCCTTTTCACACTGCTCTTGCTCATATGCACACTCTCTTTCACGTTGTTCGCGCTGTTCTCGCTCGTATTCGCGCTGAATCTTACGCTCTTCACGGGCCGTGAGAGTATGTACTCTTTAATTTCCTGAGGCTCGGTAAGCCCCATGTCTTTGGCTTCCTGTAAAAATACAGTGGTAGCCATGACGCTAATTTACTAAGCAAGCCGAAACTGAGTACTGACTGCTGCTTCGCAAACGAATGCTAATAACACAAGTAAAGACACGAGCTAGTGGTGACCAGTCTTATCTAGTTAACTGGCAAAGAATAAAGCAAAAATGCAAATGACTGGGAAGACTCAATAATTAATGCAATGGGTACGGCGACTTCCCAGGAGCGAATAAAATCGTCTGGCATTACCAAGAATAAAGTACTAAATAGAGTTAAGTACTCTATGGATTAATGAAGCAGAAATTCACTTGCTAAACTAACGGTAAACACCAGTAAGCTTGTGCCTATAAACTTTAATGATAAATACCTAAATATGAACAAGTGAGTATTTTCTCATGAATAGCTTTAGAGTTAGGAGTTAATATCCTGGAATGAGGTTGCCAATTGTCACGGGGTTTTTAAAATAAAAGCAATATTAAGGGATAATTCTCAATAATACTGAAGAGCAGGGACAATGAACTGTCTTGCTAAAATCAAGCAATGATTATGCCGTCTTGCTTTGCCGATTCTCTCAGAACGAGAATTTATAAACTTTCTCAACAGTACACAGCAGAGACTAATTACTCACAATTGCTGTTTATTAGTACTGTTAGCCTCTGGAGAAAGTGACTTCACCCCTGACATTAAATAACTAATACTATTAATAATATCAGGCTCTTGCTGATGCGTTAACTCCTAGAAGGCACAACGGATTTTAAGCTTAATACAACAAGACTGGCCTAAGTACCAGTTATGAATAGCAAAGCGTTTATGCAAGCTAGGAGCTATAAGGGAAATAAGCTTAATTATGGAGAGATGAAACACGAGTTTACATTACATTAAGCTCAAAGAAAAAGAACTGTTAAATTTATTGATTACAAAGAAATAAATTTAACATTACATTTCAAAATGAATTCAAAATAAAGAGATCGCACTCACTCGCTCACTCAAAAGCTAAACTCTTAAACCCAGGAAAATATGAAAAGGAAATACTGGTCAATGTAGCGTATCACCAATGAAGGGTGGGAGCCTGGAGAACTGTAGTCTAGTGGAGTCTGGGTGCTAGAAGACCTCTCTCACTCTCACTACTGGAGCACAGAACCACACTCCGTTGCGACATATAAAGGACTGATTCAAATACGATGTATGGGGCAATGTTCAGGCCAGCCGGAAGAAGGCGTGGCCAACGGTTGAGGTAAGCAGGGACGAACAATATCTATCTATCTATATACCTAGGCTGCTTCCCCCAAGGGAAGGAAGGTAGCCGAGACAGGACGACACACTCTCCATTTACTCATCCATTCAAACACATTCATTCACATCTTAGCCCCAAAGGGGAGAACGGACAGATCCTCACCGCACCACACAGCACAAGGGTCAACTGCGCAATGCAATCAGTGACATCCGCAGCAGGACCCGACAGCAGAACTGGTTTACCCCTGCCACATCATAACAGACCCATCCCCTTACCCGCACCTGACCTGACTAGCTGATCAGACCAATCAGACGATTGAGGCTAAAAGGGAGGAGATTGGGAGAATGTTTGTGAGAAGAAAGTTGGATGTGTTAGCTTTGAGTGAAACGAAGATGAAAGGGAAGGGGGAATCTATGTTTGGAAGTGTGAATGGAAGATTGTCAGGTGTTGATAGAGGAAGGCCAAGAGAAGGTGTAGCCTTGTTAGTGAGTCCTGAAGTACAGCAGTGTGTGACTGAATGGAAGGAGGTGTCATCGAGACTGATGTGGGTGAAAGCGAAATTTGAACGTAAGTTGTGGGTGTTTGTGAGTGCATATGGGCCTGGTAGTGAAAGGGATGAACAAGAGAGGGAGTCTTTCTGGAATGATGTTGATGAGTGTCTGCAGAGTTTTGGAGCGAATGTGAATGTGGTAATGATGGGAGATCTGAATGCTAGAGTGGGAAATGTAGCAGTTGAAGGCATAGTTGGTATGCATGGTGTGCCTGGAAGAAATGAAAATGGGGAACGAATGATAGCGATGTGTGTTGAGCGAGAGATGGTGATTGGGAATATGCTGTTTGAGAAGAAAGATATTTATAAGTATACATGGGTGAGACAGGAGGGTGGAAGGGTTGTTGATAGAGCTTTGATGGACTATGTGGTTGTGTCTAGGAATGTAATAGGAAGATTGTTGGATGTGAGACTTCTGAGAGGGGAGGGTGGAGGTATGTCTGACCACTACCTGGTGGAGGGAAAGTTAAGAGTAGGTAAGAGATGGGTGAGAGCTAGGAGAGTTAGGTGTGGCAGGGAGGTTTTGAAAGTGAGTGAGTTGGATAAAAGAGAGAAAAGGATAGAGTATCAGGAGAAATTGAAAGTTGAGTGGAACGCAGTGAAAGATCGGGAAAATGGCAGCGTGGAGGAGGAATGGCAGTTGTTTAAGAGTGCTGTGGTGGGGCATGCAGAAGAGGTGTGTGGTGTGAGACGTGTGGGTGGTGGTGTAAGAAAAGGAAGTGAATGGTGGTGCGAGGAAGTAAGTATGGCTGTGGCCGAGAAGAGACGTGCATATGAAGTGTGGCTGCAGAGGAAGGATGAGATGTCATATGAAAGGTATAAGGAAAAGAGGAATAGAGCAAGAAGGGCTGTGCGTGATGCTAAAGTGGCAGCAGATGAGAGGTGGGGTAGGCGGCTGACAGAGAATTTTCAACAGAATAAGAAAATGTTTTGGAAGGAGGTGATAAGGGTGCGAAAGGGAGAGTCTGGGAAGGAAGAACGAGTAAAAGCAGAGGATGGAAGGATGTTAACTGAGATGGATGCAGAAAGGAAGAGATGGGCAGAGTATTTTGAAAGATTGTTAAATGTAGAGGAGGAAAGGGTGGCTGAGATTGTGGCGGATGGAAGGGTGCAAGGAATAAATGTGTTGGGAGAGTTGAATGATTCTTTGATCACGAAGGAGGAAGTGGAGAAGGCAGTAAAGGAGATGGAAACAGGGAAAGCTGCAGGTATGGATGGGTGTGCTGTGGAATGCCTGAAGGGTGGTGGAGTGACTATTGTTGACTGGTTAGTAAGATTGTTGAATGTGTGCTTTGAGAAAGGTATGGTGCCAATTGACTGGGCAAGTGCTTGTGTGTTCCCGTTGTATAAAGGCAAGGGTGATAAGTATGAATGTACTAGCTTTAGGGGTATAAGTCTGTTGAGTGTTGTAGGTAAGGTGTATGGTAGAGTGTTAATTATGAGAGTTAGAGAGGGTACAGAGGGAGTGATTAGTGATGAGCAGTGTGGCTTTAGGAGAGGGAGGGGATGCGTTGATCAGGTGTTTGCTGTGAGACAAGTGTGTGAAAAGTATTTAGCGAAGGCAAGGATGTGTTTTGGGCATTTATGGATTTAGAGAAAGCGTATGATAGAATTGATAGGGAGGCTTTGTGGACTGTTTTAAGATTGTATGGACTTGATGGTAGGTTACTAAAAGGGGTGAAAAGTTTTTATGTAAATAGTAGAGCATGTGTAAAAGTGGGAAATGCTGTGAGTGATTGGTTTCCCGTGAGAGTGGGGCTGCGACAGGGATGTGTGATGTCGCCTTGGTTGTTTAATATTTACATGGATGGTGTTGTAAGGGAGGTGAATACAAGAGTTTTAGGTGGTCTGAGTCTGGTAAATGTTGATGGTGGAGATTGGAATCTGAAGCAGCTGCTGTTTGCAGATGATACTGCACTGGTGACTGATTCAGAGGAGATATTGAGACAGTTGGTAGAGGAGTTTGGAAGGGTGTGTGAAAGGAGGAATTTGAAAGTAAATGAGAATAAGAGTAAAGTGATGAAGTGTACGAGGTTGATAGATGGTAGGGGGATGAATATAGTTTTGAATGGTGAGTTGCTTGAGGAGGTAGATTGTTTTAAATATCTAGGGTCACATGTTGCTGTGGATGGAAGAATAGATGCAGAAGTGAAGTTTAGAATAAATGAAGTAGGAAAGGTGCTGGGAGGAATGAAAAAAGTGTTTAAATGTCGTTCGCTTAGAATGGATGTAAAGAGAAGGCTGTATGAGGGTGTTGTGGTAGCGACTGCATTATATGGGGCTGAAACATGGAATATGGGTGTAGCAGAGAGGAAAAGTTTGAATGTAATGGAGATGAGGTGTGTGAGGAGTATGTGTGGAGTGACGCGTATGGATCGGGTGCAAAATGATGAAGTGCGAAGGAGAACTGGAGTTGTTCGGGAGATGGCTGGTAGAGTTGAGCAGATGGTTTTACGATGGTTTGGGCATATGGAGAGAATGGATAATGAGCGATTGGTGAAAAAGATAACTAGATCTGATGAGAGAGGTGTAAGGCTGAGAGGAAGACCACGAATAGGATGGATGGACAGTGTGAAGAGAGCGCTGGATGCGAGAGGGATGTCTGTTGAGCAAGGAAGAGTGGCTGTGCGTGACAGAAATAAATGGAGAGAAATTGTGAATAAATAAGTGATGACGCAGCCCTGAGGGGACGAACAATATAGAAACAATAATATCGCTAGAGCACTTAATGACGTGCATTAGAACGGTCACTTTTGAAACAATGACGCATGTTTTGAAAAAAGTATACCATCGAAATGGAGAGAGAAACGGTTAACTGAACGATACACAGTGAGTTTTCCACTAATAGGTCGTGGTTTCTCACAAAAGGAAAGTGTCGCGAATTTGATTCATCACACACACACACACACACACATATATATATATATATATATATATATATATATATATATATATATATATATATATATATATATATATATATATATATACTGAAGACAAAAGTAGGTCTATTCCGTATACCTTGGCCGTGAAATATGAATACTGTGGGTATCTTACTGGAGTGGGACTAAAATTTTAATGATAAACTTCTTTCTTCTCTAGTGGGCGGCAAAACCTACCGGTATGGCTATTCTGGCTAAATACATGACCATTTTATTAATGTCAGTGATAATCTCACAGTTATCGATCTGTCAGCCATATCTGATGTTGCTTACCACTACACAAGAAAATGCCTTTGGTTTCAGTTGCCTGTTGTTATAATGTAATATTCTATCCAAGTCTGTTAACTGAACATTGTAATTAATTTGAGAGTACTTTAAATACCTAATTATAGTTTTATAGCTTGATTTTTACTGGACTCATGACATAGCATACATAGTATAAGTGGCTTGCTGGAACCGAATTGTTTGAGCACAATAACGCAGTATGGTGGTGTAATGGGTTACAGATGAAAATGAGATACATGGAGGGAAGCGTAGTCTGGTAGATACTGTAAGAGCTGATCAAGGAGTGCTGAAATGGTTTAATAATGTAGAATTCATGGACAGTAGGACTGGTGAAATGGATATAAGAATCACAGGTGGAGGGCGCAACAGAGAGAAGGAGAACGTAGAGATGGAAGAATACTGGGAGACAGGCTTTGTGTGGCTGGGAGACAGGCTTTGTGTGGCGGAAGTTTTTCAGATATTACGAATTTGACGACACTAGCCCAGAAGGACTAGACCGACACTGCAATGCTCTCTTAAGATCCTCCAATATATTACCACTATGCCGAGAATCGAACCCGGGACTCTCAGATGAGAGTCAGGCAGGAAAAAGTTATCCTACATTATCACGATCTTCTTTCTTCTCTCTTAAGAACACTGTTATACTTTTTCCCAATGTGGAATAGTTTCATTAGCGATTTCACTCCCTTGTCTTACCTAATTGAATTCCGGGCAATGTTCCTGCATCATAATTTCCATATATATATAGATAGATAGATAGATAGATAGATAGAGAGAGAGAGAGATGGACAGATAGAGATATAGGCAAAATATAAAGAGAAAGAGAGAGAGAGAGAGTTATATACAGATATATAGATATATAAAGATATATACTGTAGATATATAGATATAGATATAATGTAGATATATATAGATATATAGATTGATAGGTAGATAGATAGATAGATAGGATGAATATGTTCATCCTGCATTATACGTTGCGCTAGACAAGTCTTATGTTTGCCCGCGTCTGATTCAGTAAACCAAGGCCTGCTTCGGACCAACAGCACCCCTGAACATCCACAACGAAGCATCCAACTCCCTGATTGGTCCCAGCACCATCACCTTAAATTAAGCTCGAATTACAGGCACAAGTTCAATTACATTACATCTTTTATATAATTTAAGCACTACACAAATCATAGCAATGTAGCTGTCAGTACCTGACCACTATGCCGGGGTTCCTCCAACGCATTCGTGTCTTAATATGACGATTTAAACAAACACAGTGGTGCCACATCTACCAAGACGCCACAAGTCGGTGTAGTACTTAGAAGTGAAGACGACTGTACACATGGCAAGAGTGCGGGAGAAACAGGCGGCGCTGGCTAGCCGGACTCACCAACAGACTGCCTGACAGGCTGGGCAACGTACATGTTTGCGGGCTGATTTGCGTTTGCAGAAGTGTTTCCGCAAGCACAAAACCGCGAATTTGATTAGAATTTGTCACAAACACAAAAGCGCAAAGGAAATCACACTTCCGCAGTTGCAGAATTTGCGGTTTGCGGAAGTGATCGAGGAAGTGCTCAGCTCTGCTACTATCGTTCATTCACTTTTACTTGGGCCAGACATTCGTCCTTTTGCAGCTTATTTCCCGTGGCACAGTGGTTGAATATGTCAACATGAGGGCTCTGCATCTCTTCCACAGGCTTTCTTCGTGACTAGCACAATATTCTAGAGTTAATCTTTTCTTATTGGCCAGAATTCAAGATGGAGAGATGGCAATTTTATGCCAAGTTAAAATGGACAGATTACAGCATGATAAATATTTGAAAAAGAGGTAGAGACAGCACCTTCTATGCGGAGAATTGCTACAGCAGGCAGGTAAGTGCCATGTTGCCTCCCACTCTCTTCCAACACACTCTCAATTGCTCTGCACTGTTCCCTGTTTTTGTTTTCATCTTTTTAATTCCTTTTCATTAATTCTTACAT
The DNA here is from genome assembly GCF_032717465.1 of Coenobita brevimanus. NCBI lineage: Eukaryota > Metazoa > Arthropoda > Malacostraca > Decapoda > Coenobitidae > Coenobita > Coenobita brevimanus. The sequence goes on along the minus strand of NC_136999.1, from coordinate 34,849,865 downwards.
TGATTAGTTTAGCCACTTTTGGTACTGTATATATCTTGTTTTACGACTGCCTACATCATTTACGATGGACAATGGTTGATAATACGATGTACAATATATAGTAGAGAATGGGTAGGTTGGATGTCGCTATCAAAAAAAAAAAAAAAATAGCCCTGTACACTTGTTCTAAATTTAACCCCAATTGTTATACTCTTATAAAACAAGGTACACCTGAACCAGCACTGTTTACTGCAGCACCTTTCGCATTAAAAAAAAAAAAAAAAAAAAGAGGACTTCATTAAAGCCGTCGGCCCATGCTTCAGCAAAATTTATAAGGGTGTAACCACCGTATTAGTCGTATACTTAAAAAAAAAATGTTCTTTGCACTTATGCTTAGGCACAACTGTGGGACTGGTGTGGCAATATATTTATTATTAAGCTTACCCTGAAATTTTGTATCTATTTCATTTTCTGTGAAGTAAAGATTTAAATTTTTCTTTTACTGCGATGACATATGGAGTAATTCATATTTTATTAGCCTCCAAAAAAACGTTAAATATGATACTCAGTCTTTAATTGTATTTTTAAAAATCTTCATTACGACTATTACAACTAACAACTCCTTTGTTGAATACCACGTTTGTGTGACTTAAATTCAATCGATAGGAAAACAAACAAGTGCAAGGAAGTTCTTGATAGTCTCCAAAAAATGCAATAAAATGTGAATTATAGGTGAATTAGAAAGCAGTTGTTGAATCGTTAACCCACGCCGTCCCGGCGACGTGAATTAACGCGGCAACATTGCAAGGTCCCTAATTTGAACAATTTTCAATTTTCGCGAGTGATTTCGCGAGTGATTTTTGGCACGTATACACGGGACACCTTCCTCTATTCCTCTACAAGATGCCAAGCAGGAACAATGCCTTACACCGCATAACCTCTCCCCCCCCCTGCACGCCATTGTCTCGGCAATTCACCTGTTACCAGTGACCTGGCCAATAAAGACACTCAGGGCCAGAGTGATTCCCCAATCGATGATAATGTGGAGGACAAAGTTTACATAGCATTAGAGGAAGAAACAGTCAGAAATGATGATCAGGTAATGTGGGAAAAAAAAGGTCATGAATGGTGATGAGTTAGTGAGTGAAATAATGCTTATAATGCCTATATTACTGTTTGAAAACCAATATACTCTTGTACTACATATAAATTCGTACCAAGTAAATAAATAAATACTGTTTATGAGTGGATAAAATAGTTACCCTCCCACAGAACTTGTTTTCTTTGGTGCCAGCCTGTTAGAAAACCCAGTCAGGTAAGGAAGTCCTCGGTCCTAAATCGAGTATTTTAAACCTCAGGGGAGCGATTTCTCTATGAATTTTCAATGTTTCTCACCAAAAGTGGATGTTTGAGCTAAAAAAAAAAAAAAATCCAAAAACGTCGGGATGGGGCGGGTTAAGCTTGCCACCAGTTAAATTCCGTGCCACAGTGCTGGAGTCTGCAGTTGCGGCATGACAATTGTTGTTTAACCCTCATCCGCCGGTTGACGTGTATGCACGACAGGATACAGGGTGCGCAGGGCTGCCGGTTGACTTGCTATACCCCACTCACCGTCTCGCCAATGTTTGAGCACAGGACCATTTCCTTTCATTCCTACGAGGTAGGTAGGACCCACAGGTACCCCGTGGTTGCCCGGTTCAGTCTGTACTCGGCACTGGTAGCAAGAGGAGCCATGTCATCTTCCTCGACGTCGTCTGATTCCGTTCCACCGCGTGTAGGGCCGATCGCCTTATTGACCCCCACTAAAGTCAAGCCCTTTGTGGCAGGGAAAGGGCTTAGTGATAGTGCCATAGAACATGCCCTAGACGAAACTGTGTCATCTAGGACATTTACTGAAAGTACGTCGTCTGAGGGTAAAGATAGTTACCACATGGAGAGCGAGCTCTCTGGCCCTCCCTCCCCTACTCGCTCTCCAACGCCAGAGAGGGATCGCTGACTTCTACAGGAGGAAGGGACACCCTACGAGATCGACGATTTTGGTGATGAGGAGGCAGTAGATGACCCAGGAGATCAGGAAAGTGGCCGTGGACCTGGCGGACATCTGCGGAAAAAACGATGCAGAGCCATTTCCCCCACACTCTCCCTGCCTGCTCGCCGACGTATCTTCCTCCACTGCTCCCGCATACCTCAGCCTACCACTTCAAGGGCAGAATCGCCTCAACCAGGCCCTTCAGGAGTAGTATTGCCTAGACGGGAGCCACGTGGTGATACACAGCGCCGAGCATCTTCAAAGGAAAGTTCCCCATCAGGTGAGTCATCATCCGCTTACTCCCCCACCTCTTCCTCTCCCTCTCCCTCTCCTCCCCTCCCCTCTGCCCGTGGCCATGCACGTGGTCGTGCACGAGTGATTGGAAAATGCAGTGAACTGCCAGACGGCCTGCTCTACCATGTGTGGGTAGAGTAGATGCATTTGTGTGGGAGGATGGTGCCGGCTTTGAACCGTCTGTGCTGGCATTTGATGAGGAGGGTGCAGGTGTGCAGGAGGATGCACTTCGCCCCAGGCCTTGGACTATTAGTAGTCTATTCCAGGCAATTTTCACGACTGCAATTATGCAGTACCTGGTGGATGAAATAAATTTCCACCAGGCCATGTGCATGCATTGGCTGGACGTACCTGCTAGCGAGAGCACGCACACGTGTGAATAGATACCTGTTGAGGTGGGGGAGATGTTTGTGTGGCTCCCCCTGACCATGCTGATGGCGCACGTAAAAAAACATGTGCTCCTCGACTATTCGTAGGTGGATGAACTCGTTGGCACACCTGTCTTCGGGAAGTACATGGCCTGTGATAGGTACCTGGCAATCCTGAGGTTCCTACATTTCAATAGAAATTACGGGCCTGCACCGAACGACAGGTGATGGAAAATAAGACCAATCCTGACAATGCTGAAAGAGTCATTCTCCAGGGTTTTCCATCCATTCCAGAAAGTGGTTATTGACGAGCCGCTGGTGTTATTCAGAGGCAGGCTTGCATTTATTCAGTATGTGCCATCAAAGCGTCACAGATTCGGCGTCAAATTCTTTTTGCTTCGTGACTGTAAAACTGGATATGTGCAGGATGTAACAGTTTACTCGGTGACAGATGTTGATATACCTAGCGATGATCCTCATGGATTCTCTGCATCAGTAGTGACAATGCTGATGGAAAGGTATTTCAACAGGCACCACATTCTGTATACTGATATTTATTACACAGCCCCGGCATTGACAAAATATTTGCTTGACCATGGTACTGGGTCCTGTGGAACTGTTAGGGCCAACAGAAAGAATTTCCCAGTATTTCCGGCAAATACTGAGAAAGGAGCCCTTCTGACGAAGAAATGTGGGAACATGTTAGCCCTTCTCTGGCATGACAAGAGATGGGTTAACATATTGTCTATAGTTCATAAGGGTGTGCTGGAGGATACTGGCAAAACAGTCTACAGGACCAGGGAGCCTGTGGTAAAGCCAGATGCAGTCAACGATTACAATATCAACATGCGGCTGGTTGATAAATCGGACATGCAAATTAGCAAGGTCGATTGCCTACGGAAGTCCTGCAGGTGGTGCAAGAAGGCGTTCTTGCATCTTCTTGATATCGCCATCCTGAACAGTTTCATACTGTTCAAGGAGCTTGTCAGGAAACCTCTCTCTTTACGAGAGTTTGAGAGAGAGCTTGCACGTGAATTCCTTGAGCAATATTCAACTGCTCAGGTGACAGGTGCTAGGCGGGGGACAGCGGCTCCAGCAGACAGGCTCAGCTGTGCTGAGTATTTCCATCACCACAAGATTGTGGAGATCAGGAGAACAGCAGCAGTTTGTCTGGGATACAGGCGGTGCCACGTCTGCCACAGAACCAAATGCCGTCCCCCAGCACGAAAAGAGACCTCGTACCAATGTGCAGAATGCAAGGTCCCCCTATGCCCCAAATGCTTCTCAGAGTATCACTCCGAGCGTGAGTACTGAGCAGGTGTGTGGGGAAGTGTAAATAATGTACAGCAATGCACAAGTTTATGTATTTTCACAAATGAGTGAAAAGTGTGATAGTATGAGTGAAGTGTAGTAAGTGCTAAGATGTAAATCATTTATAATAAGTTCAGCAAGTGCAAACAAGTGATTTATATTAACCCACCCCATCCCGACCACTTTTTGACCACTGGTACCCCCCAATCCCGACCATTTTTCGACCCTTTTTTTTTTGCTAAAACTTTCGTTTTGGGTGAGAAACATCGAAAATTCATAGAGAAATCGCTCACCTGAGGTTTAAAATACTCATTACAGGTAGGAGAGCCTACTTACCTTACTAGGTTTTCTATCAGGCTGGCACCAAAGAAAACGAGTTCTATGGGAGGATAACTATTTCACACCACTCATAAACGGTATTTATTTATTTACTGTTACGAATTTATATGTAGTACAAGAGTATATTGGTTTTCAAGCAGTAATATAGGCATTATAAGCATTGTTTCACTCACTAATACCTGACCTTTTTTTGCCACATTACCTGATCATCATTTCTAACTGTTTCTTCCTCTAATGCTATGTAAAGTTTGTCCTCCACATTGTCATTGATTGGGGAATCACTCTGGCCCTGAATTTCGTACTGTGGCATGACATGGCTATACTGGCCAGGTCACTGATAACCGGTGAATTGCTGAGACAATGGCATGCAGGGGGGGGGAGGAGGTCATGCTGGGTAAGGCATTGTCTCTGCCTGGCATCTTGTTGAGGAAGGTGTCACGTGTATACGTACCAAAAATGACCCGCAAAAATTGAAAATTGTGGAAATTATGAACCTTGCAATTGCAGGACGTTGAAGTACGTCCCCGGGATTAGCTGTGACAAAACGTGAGGACGTGGAAGTACGTCCTCGGGACGCCGCGGGTTAAGTGCAATACAGAAATTGATACTGTGTATTGAATATTGGTTTGAAAATTATTGGAAATACTTTGTGTTTGTCTACGAGTTACCTGAAAGAAAACCACTTGTGATCGGGCCACAAAGAACAATACCTGCTTGGCTATACCTAAATTATTTCACTAAATACTCAGGGAGATTGTGCCAAATATGAACATCAGTGTATCTGTGATGTGACGTACAAATAATGTTAGTTGTGTGAAACATTTATATGTTTTTCACTGTAAGCCTGATTAGTACAAAGCAGTATGATTTACAGTACAAATAATTACGTCATACTCTACGATAATGCATGAAAGAGCAACATTTACTTGTCAAAGTGCAATTACGGGTAATGGTGATGTACAGTGCAGTTCTAAGTGTCATAGTAAAGGAGAAATATGATTATTTACGGAAGAAGTGAGAACAGAAAATAGAGGTAATGGAGTAATATTCCTTACGGAAGTGAGTAAAAAAAAAACGACGAGATATTTCCTTTCCCACACACCTACGGGGCATAGAGACATTATGGAGTGGGCGGTAAATCCTTGGGTGAGCCACATGAACCGGGTGATGACTCATTTTCACTGCAGTGAGTAAGGAGGAGTGGAAAAAACGAGTGGAATCTTCTGCATTCCTTCCAAGGGTGCACAGGCAGTGTTACAATCATCACTCCAGGCAGTGCTGCCAATGCTAGCCAGCTGGGCCAAGGCCGCAGCCAGTGGTACGTGCTCGGAGCAGCGCACCAAAACATGAAAAACCACTCATCTTCAACTCATCCCTACTCATCGACGGGACCACCTAGAGACCTCTGGATACCTTCATTGGAAAGAGGAAGAGTTGATGAGTCTTATGAACTTTATTTGAATATCTAGCTATTATAGTTTGTCAGATATAAGGGTTTGAAGTAAGGGTATTTTTCCCAAAATCTCAGAAATTGCCTGCAGGGAGGCGTGTGCCGCGGCCAGGAAACACCTCGGCAGCTAAGGGTTAACTCGCCATGTCCCAGCATGGGACTTTGATGCATGGTCGTGGAGAGTGTGGACGTGTATTTCACCTGCTTTCTCCTCCAGCTTTGTAAGGCTGCTTCACCGGCAATAGCTTTTTTTTTTTTTTTTCACCCTTCTGGTGACTCTAGGATAGCTAGTTTCTCACTTTGCTCCCCTCCCTATTAGCTAGGAACAGTAGGTGTCTGTTCCTGTACACTGAGATTACCTTTGCTTATTGCCCACGGAGGGTCCCCCTCACTGATCGCTCAGGGACGTGAATTAAAATGGTCGGGCCTCCCCGGAGTGGTTTGAGAGGGCAATTTCAGCCTTAGGTGTGTGGTCCCTGGTTGTTTGTAGCTTGATCATCTTTTCTCCCTCTTCCCACTTCCCCATTTGGGGGGGGGTCACTATGGTGGACACCCCTACTGCCTCCCCCCCCTTCAGGGGGGGGGGGAGGCAGTTGGGGTGACTGATTTACAGATAGACTGCCCCCAGACTGAACGGCCCCAGACCCGCGTCCCGCTTGACATCCCTGTACATAACGCCTCGTTCTTGATCCTACATGCCCTCGGTTCTACTCCCCTGGCCAGCCTCAATCCTTTCATGATAAAGAAAGTAATTGATGGATGCACTGGTGAGGTAGAATTTATAAAAAAAACATGTCAGTGGAGATCTCCTTATCAAAACTCTAAATTCTGCCCAGGTTAAGGACTTGCTTAAACTGTAAGTTCCATGAGTATGATGTCGAGCCAAGGATCCTGCAATCCATGAATTTCTGCAAAGGTGTCATCACTTGCAGGGATCTCATGGTAATGGAAGAGGACGAGATCATACAGGAACTTAAGCAGCAGGATGTAATAGATGCCGGTTTCATTACTCGTTTCACGGAAGGCATAAAGACGAAGACACCTACGATCATCTTGACTTTTGGAAAAGTGTCTCCTCCCAGTCATGTCAGAGTGGGACACGAAATTGTCAATGTCCATCCATATATTCCCAATCCCCTTCGTTGCTCCAAATGCCAGCTTTATGGGCATCTTGAAAAGACTTGTCGGCCTTTCCAATCAGTCTGTGGCAAGTGTGCAATGCAAGGTCATGATTCCGAACATTGTACATCAGAGACTGTCAGCTGCTTTCCCTGCAAGGGTGCTCACTCCACCTCCTCTAGGGACTGTTCCAAGTGGAAGGAGGAGAAAGAGGTCTGTGTGGTGTAGGCGACTGAGGGCATTTCTTACTTCGAAGCAAGGAAAAAAGTGAAGGAGTTGCATGCAACTCCCACACCAAATAGGTCCTATGTTTCGGCAGTGATATCCCGTCCTGTGATGTGCACTGTGGAGACTCAGACTGATCTTGTGCTTGTTAATCAGGCCACTCACTCTACCTCCACGTCACCTCTCAGCCTCCTATATGATCCAATTCTCTAACTGATCTCCCAAAAGCTTCTTCATACTCACAGGTTGCTGCTGCTTTTCAGTCAGTCAAGCCTAAACTGAAGCCTGACAAGACTGTTAAGAATAACTTCACCACCCAATCAAAGCCACGTCCTCATGTCCTTCCTGCTCCTGGCCCAGCGAGGGAGAGAAGAATTAGCTCTTCCTCTGAGGACTCTGGGAGCCTTATCATTGATGAACAAATGGAGATTTCCGTCAGCAAGCTCCGGGAAACGTCCCCCGGTAGCAACTCGCCTGGTCGCGGGGGGTATAAAAAACTAAGACCACTGGCCAACCTTGTAAATCTTAAACCGCCACATTCACAATATTACAGTGGAATTGTAGAGGTATTGGGAATAAACTACAAAATATAGCAATCTTGCTTTCAATACACAGGCCAGACGTTGTTTGTTTACAGGAGGCGAGCCTGGAGGATAAGCCTGATCCTCCACATTTCAAACACTACCACTCGTATAGAAGATATGAAGGTCTCAGAGTCGCCATATACACACACAAATCACACCCACAAACGGAAGGCATTCTAAATTCTACTCTGGCAGCTGTCTGATGCAGAGTAAAATTTAATAACACATATCTGTCTATTTGCTCTCTGTACTGTCCTCCACACGGCCACATTGATAGTGATGCTTTAAATTCACTAGTCGAACATCTTCATGGGAATAAATTAGTGTTGGGAGACTTTAAAACCCATCACTATCAATGGCATAGCTTGAGGATCGATGGTCATGGGGAGCAAGTAGCCGACCTAATACTACAGTCCAACCTCTGTCTTCTGAACGAGGGTAGAGCGACTCGTGTAGATGATCGTTCTGGTAACTTTACAGCCATTGACTTATCTTTGGCCTCCCCTGGTATACATCAAGATTTCTGATGGGACCCTAATGACGACTCCTTGGGAAGTGATCATTTACCTATCTGTCTCTCCTATACACGCAACATGGTTTTGGACCTTTCATCTCCAAAATTTAACTATAAGAAAGCTGATTGGGGATCCTTCTCAAGGATAGCCAATTTAGATATATCTGGGGAGACCATAGATGTTAAGGTCGAAAATTTAACCAAATCCATCTTACATGCAGCTGAGGCTGCTATTCCCAAGACATCTATAGTTCATGCGAAGAATAGAGCACATTGGTGGACGCCAGATTGTGGGCAAGCATTAATGAAACACAGTAGGAGATACAGGATTATTGATAGTCAGGTTACTGAGGAAAATTCTATTGCATACAAACAGGCACGGGCTGAGCCAAGGAGAATAATAAGAAGGGCCAAAGTGACTCCTGGCGGTCCTTTGTGTCCACGGTGAATTGATCGACCTCACTAAGTAAACCTGGTCCACTATTAAAATAAAGGCGCATATATCCCTGTGACCACCATACAGGTTAATAATAACATCTATGACAATCCCGAGGACGTTGCCAACATCCTTGCCAGGAGTTTTTCTCCTGTAAGTAGCTCAGCCAATTATGATCTGCGTTTTCCACACGATAAACGCACAGCTGAGGTACGGATAATAGACTTTGCCACAGAAGGCGTAGACTCCCTGTACAACCAAGAGTTTACGCTAGATGAACTGCTCCTTGCCCATAAATCCTGTAAAGACACCAGCCCATGACCAGACACCATCATGTACGGTATGATCCAGCATCTTAATCAGGACAGCCTGATTAAGATGTTAGCATTGTACAATGAGATTTGGGCGTCTCAAACATTCTTAAACTCATGGCACTTTGTGCAAGTCATACCGATACCTAAAGAGGCTGGTCGTCTTATGAATCTCACTTCATTTCCTCCTATTATGTTGACTTCTTGTCTATGCAAGATCATGGAACATATGGTTAATAATAGGCTTCTTTTTGTTTTAGAGTCGAAGAATTTGTTAAATGATCAACAATGTGGCTTCCGTAAATACAGAAGTTCACTAGAACATTTAATGAATTTGGAGCATTGCATTCCAGAGGCATTTGCCAATAAAGAATTCATGATAGGGGTGTTCTTGGACATCTATAAAGCCTATGACATGACATGGTGACATGGTATACTAATGAAGCTTTATGCTAATGGTTTAAGAGGAAATTTGCCTATTTTTATTTCAAAATTCTTAAGGGACAGGACTTTCTCTGTCAAATTGCCCCGTAACTTAACATCGGACATATTTATCCAGGAAAATGGGGTGCCGCAGGGAAGTGTACTTAGTCCCACTTTATTTAGCATTATGATCAATGATATTCTGTCATCAGCTCCCATCCACAGGAATCTTAAATTCTCGCTCTACGCTTACGATAGTGCATTTAGCACTCTTCCCATAATGCACAATTTTCTGCTGGGCGGATTCAAGCAGCCCTTGACTCCGTCCACCAACGGGCCTTGCAGTGGGGATTTAAGTTTTCCGTCCGTAAGTGTGCCGCTGTAGTTTTTACGACTCGTAACGTACGTAATTTGTGCTTAACTTTGGATAATCAGGCGGTACCTTTCAAAATTCTGTAAAGTTTTTGGTGCTACATTTTGATCGTCCTTTGAAATTTAGAATTCATGTTAATAATTTGCTTGCTCGCTGCGATAAACAAGTAAATGTCCTCAAGTACCTAGCGGGTACTACATGGGGAGCTGACAGTAAATCTTTATTAATGGTGTATAAGTCCCTTATAAGACCGAAGCTAGACAATGGCGCACATGTGTATGGCTCGGCATCCAATGGCACGTTGAGGACGTTGGATGTGTTATAAATGTTTGCGGATGTGTCTTGGAGCCGTCCAGTGTACATGTGTAGCTCGAATTGAAGTGGAGGCGAATGTGCCTCCCTCCGTATTTGCCGAGACCATCTGCCCCTGTCCTATGGTGTGCGGACATCAAGAAAAAGTAATATCTGCAATGTGGCCTGTACCCTCCTGCGTCAACACTATCATCTTATGCGGGGGGTGAGTCGGCCACAGGCTCTTCGCCTCCACTTACTGACTCATGAGCTTGGTGTGGACCTCAGTGACTGACAAGTTGGTGTTAAAAAATATAGCGCCTTGGGAGCCAGCTGGCTTTACTGTGGATGTATCATGGCTCCCAGCACCAAAGGCGAAGGCGGCGGAGGCGGAGGTCCACCACTTGTTTCGTAATATCATCGTTCATCACTTGGTGTCCCACCAGTTGTACACCGACGGTTCCAAGTCAAGTGAATGTGTGGGTGCAAGCGTGTGGTCGACTGAATGTGCACTCAGGTACCGGTTGCTGACTCACACATCTGTGTTTACCTCAGAACTTTTTGCTATTGAGAAAGCCATAGACTATGCTCTAAATTCTCAGCATTAATCATTAGTCATATTTTCAGACTTGATATCAGCCCTTCAAGCAATTGCATCTTGCACTACGGACTTGCATGAGATCCAGGGCCGCATTGTCAATAAGTTGCATTATGCAACAAGTCATTCACGCTGATCTGGGTGCCTGGTCATTGTCGTATCTACGGCAATGAGCAGGCTGACTTACTTGCAAAATTGGCTGTAGAGCTCGGGGAGACTTGGGACGTTCCTCGTGATCTACAGCCGAGTCTCTGTCTTGGAAATAAATCAATAAATCTTCTGTGGCAAGGTCATTGGACCAGACTAAATATTCCAACTTGTAAGCCGTACCTGGGTGACTGGGACACTGCCAACCGTCCCAATCGTCTTTAGGAATAAGTCCTGGCGCGATTATGGCTCAGTGCCACCATGGTAACGCACATGAAACAATACATGGAAAGACGCTTCCCACTGCTCTGTGACATCCGTAATGCGGTGTTATCTATCAGTCATATCATCCTGCGCTGTCAGCGATTTATTCATGAACGAGCTTCACTTATAAATTACTGCCGTGCAGCAGACGTCCTCTTCCCCCTTTCCACCATCCTGGGTGATGGGGACATTGTTATGACTGATAATTTGATGGCTTTCTTGAGAGAGACCGGACTGATCAGAGTGATGTGACTTTTTTGCTGAACTGTTATGGTTTTTATCGACTGTAAATAGTTATATTGTTCTATTAATTAAGGATGACGGTTGACATATTTGAAATAGTTCCTCCTCCCACTGATCTATTTCTAATATAGATGTCCCCTACATTAAACCCCATTCCTCGCCTGACAGTCACCAGCTGATGAGTTCAAGTGTGCAATATAGAAAGGTATTGGGCACTTGCAGTCGATGGTGGCCTGTTGGGCGAGGTCCTTCACTTTTGAACATGTTATGTAAAAACATTATATCATCTTGCTTAAGTTGTTCTAATTAGGGCCGACTGTCGACGTATATGGAAATGTTCCTGACTCGTCTGGTTCCCTTTCATATATTGATGTCCCCCATATTAGGTTGCACCTCGACTGACAGTCAGCAGGTGATGAATTCTGGTATGCAATGTAGAAAGGCATTACATATGTGCAGTCGATGGTCTTCTCTTGGTCAAGGTATTTTTCTTTTTAACATTACTGTAGGTTTAACTATTTGTCTTTTTAGGATTTAGCATAGGTTAGCGATTTGTCTGTTAGGTTACTAGTTTTATGGACTTTAGGTTAATTAGGCTTTTTTTTTGTTACATAACGTAAGGTCTAAAAATAAAAAATAAAAATTTAAAAAATAAAAAACAAATAAAAATATATAAATAAAAAACAATAAAAAATTATAAATAAATAAATTAATATATATATATATATATATATATATATATATATATATATATATATATATATATATATATGTACGTGTGTATGTGTGTCTGAAAGTGTGTGTGTATAGATATGCATGGATGTGTGTATGAACGTATGTAAGTACAGTATATATATATATATATATATATATATATATATATATATATATATATATATATATATATATTTGTGTATATACATGTATATATATGCCTACATGAATGTATAGTAAGATTGTTGAGTGTGTGCTTTGTGAAAGGTATGGTGCCAATTGGCTGAGCAAGTGCTTGTGTGGTCCCGTTGTATAAAGGCAAGGGTGATAAGTATGAATGTACTAGCTTTAGGGGTATAAGTCTGTTGAGTGTTGTAGGTAAGGTTTATGGTAGAGTGTTATTATGAGAGTTAGAGAGGGTACAGAGGGAGAGTTTGGTGATGAGCAGTGTGGCTTTAGAAGAGGGAGGGGATGCGTGGATCAGGTGTTTGCTGTGAGACAAGTGTGTGAAAAGTATTTAACGAAAGGCAAGGATGTGTTTTGGGCATTCATGGATTTAGAGAAAGCGTATGATAGAATTGATAGGGAAGCTTTGTGGACTGTTTTAAGATTGTATGGACTTTTTTTTTTTTCTTTTTATGCGAGGAAGAAGGAACCAAAGACCATGAGCCCGCAGTAACAGTTCCCTCCAAGAGAAAAACAAAATACAATATAGAGCCAAATTCAAGATCCGATCATTTTGAGATGCCTGGACACACTGCGTTTGAAAGACTGGAGATCATAGGCAGCAGGAAATACAGACAGAGGGAGACAGTTCCAGAGCTGACCTGTTGCATAAATGAAAGACTGGGAGTAACGATTAACTCTTGCATTAGAGAGTTGGACAGAAAAAGGATGAGAGTTTGCTGCCAGACGGGTGCTACGCGCCCGTCGTAGAGGTGGAGGAACGCAAGCAGACAGTTCAGAGGAGCAGTGACCATTAAAGTAGCGATAGAAAAGAGATAAAGATGCAACAGTGCGGCGAAGAGACAGAGGTTGAAGGGAGTCAGTAAGAGGAGGAGAGTTAATGAGACGAAAAGCCTTTGACTCCACCCTATTGAGAAGAGCTGTATGTGGGGAGCCTCCCCACACACGAGAGTTTTACTCCACACAGGGGCGGATAAAACCCCTGTATAGAGTCAACAATTGTGCAGGGGTAAAGAAAGAGCAGAGTCGGCTTAGCACACCCAATCTCTTGGAAGCAGATTTTACAAGAGATGTAATATGATCTTTCCAAGATAAGTCCCGAGTAAATGAAACCCCAAGCATGTTCAAGGATGATGCAGGATTAAGCTGAATATTATTAAACATCAGTGGGTATACCTGTGGAAGATTTTGTCGGGTTAATAGGTGTAAGAACTGAGTCTTAGATGCATTAAAGACAACCATATTATTTTTACCCCAGTCAGAGATACGAGCCAATTCAGACATTAGGTGTGCCATAGCCTCATCCCTTGTTTGTTGAAGTAACTGTTGAGATGGGCGTTGCGGGAACCGAATGGAAAGGTGAAGGGTGGAGTCATCAGCGTATGAGTGGATAGGGTTAGATGTACAGCTTAGAAGATCATTGATGAATAAAAGGAAGAGAGTTGGTGATAGGACAGAGCCCTGAGGAACACCACTGTTGATAGATCTAGGAGAAGAACAATGGCCGTCTACAACAGCGGCTATAGAACGACCAGAAGGGAAGCTAGCGATGAAGGCACAGATAGAAGGATAGAAACCGTAGGAGGTCAGTTTGGAAATTAAAGATTTATGCCAGACTCGATCAAAAGCCTTTGAGATGTCAAGTGCAATGGCAAAGCTTTCGCCAAAGTTCCGAAAGGAGGATGACCAGGAGTCTGAAAGGTAGGTGAGAAGATCGCCTGTGGAGCGTCCCTGACGGAACCCATACTGACGATCGGAAAGAAGGTTGTGATAGGAAAGATGCTGTAAAATTTTTCTATTAAGAATTGACTCGAAAACTTTTGAAATACAGGACGTTAAAGCAATTGGACGATAGTTGGAGGGTTGGGAGTGGTCACCCTTCTTTGGGACTGGCTGAATGAGAGCAAACTTCCAGCAAGAAGGAAAGGTACAAGTTGACAGACAAAGGTGAACGAGTTTGCCTAGGCAGGGTGTAAGCACAGAAGCACAGTTCTTGAGAACAACAGGAGGGACCTCATCAGGCTCATATGCCTTGTTAGTACTGAGGCCAGTGATGGCAGAAAATACATCAACTGAAGAAATTTTAATGTCAGCCATGAGGAAGTCAGAGGGGGGAAGTGATGGAGGAACAGCACCGGAATCGTCTAAGGATGAATTGGAGGAGAAAGTCTGTGTGAAGAGATCTGCTTTATCAGTAGAAGAAATAGCTACAGAATCATCAGAGTAGAAAAGAGGAGGGAAGGATGATGAGGTAAAGTTGTTAGAAAGATTTTTGGCAAGGTGCCAGAAGGAGCAGGAAGAATTCGAGTTGGAGAGTTGAGAGCATTTAGCATGGATGAAATTATTTTTAGTAGAGCGAAGAACAGACTTAGCACGATTCCGGGCAGAAACGTAAAGATGATGTGATTCAGGGGTGGGTTGGCTCCAGTACCTTTTGTAGGCCCTCTCCTTGTTGCGGACAGCATTAGAACAAGTGTGATTAAACCAAGGCTTTCTTGCGTTAGTCAAAGGATATGAGAAAGGAATGTATGCTTCCATGCCCGAGAGAATAACCTCCGTAATGCGCAAGGCACACTCAGATGGCTCACGGCCATGGAAGCAATAATCATTCCAGGGAAAATGAAAGAAGTACTGCCTGAGGGCCTCCCAGTCCGCGGCTCCAAAATGCCACAGATGTGATTCCCTGGAGGGTCCACAGGCCGTATCGGAGTGATAGGACAGGTTAAGGTAATAAGGTTGTGATCGGAGGAGCCCAACGGAGAGAAAAGATTAACAGAGTAAGCAGAAGGATTAGTTGTGAGGAAGAGGTCAAGTATGTTGGAGCTCTCTCCAAGGCGGTCAGGGATACGGGTAGGGTGCTGTACAAGCTGCTCTAGGTCATTAAGGATAGAAAAGATATAGGCTTGTTCACCATGTGGATCCGTGAAAGGAGAGGAGAGCCAAAGGTGGTGGTGAACATTGAAATCTCCAAGAATGGAGATTTCAGAGAAAGGAGAAATGGATAGAATGTGTTCCATCGTAGAAGTAAGATAGTCGAAGAATTTTTGATAGTCAGTAGAATTAGGGGATAAGTAAACAGCACAGATATATTTAGTCAGAGAATGACAGGAAAGCCGAAGCCAGAGTGTGGAGAATTCAGAAGAATCAAGTTCAGGAACACGAGAGCAAGATAAGTCGTTGCGTATATATACACAACAGCCACCTTTGGCTTTGAAATGAGTATAGAGAAAGTAGGAGAATACAGAAAAGGGTTTGCTGTCAGTTGCCTCAGACAGCTGAGTCTCCATTAGAAAAAGAAGGTGAGGTTTAGAGGAGGAGAGGTGGTGCTCAACAGATCGAAAGTTAGAGGAAAGGCCGAGAATGTTGCAGAAATGAAGAAGAAGAGAGTCAGACAGTGGTTCTAGGCACCTTGAGTCGTCACCGGGAGAGGGGCAGATGGTAGGTTACTAAAATCGGTGAAAAGTTTTTATGTAAATAGTATCTTTCCTATCACAACCTTCTTTCCGATCGTCAGTATGGGTTCTGTCAGGGACGCTCCACTGGCGGTCTTCTCACCTACCTTTCAGACTCCTGGTCATCCTCCTTTCGGGACTTTGGCGAAAGCTTTGCCATTGCACTTGACATCTCAAAGGCTTTCGATCGAGTCTGGCATAAATCTTTAATTTCCAAACTGCCCTCCTACGGTTTCTATCCTTCTATCTGTGCCTTCATCGCTAGCTTCCTTTCTGGTCGTTCTATAGCCACTGTTGTAGACGGCCATCGTTCTTCTTCTAGATCTATCAACAGTGGTGTTCCTCAGGGCTCTGTCCTATCACCTACTCTCTTCCTTTTATTCATCAATGATCTTCTAAGCTGTACTATCACGATCCAAAGTTTCTTTACCCCCCTGAGTGGAGGAAGGTCGAAGCCAAGGTTGAAGAAATGACGGGCCACCAAACACAGGCCAGTTCATGATGGAGGGGTTCACTAACTTGAAACTTAGGATAATAAGAATCACCCGGATGAAACACACGAGCCTATTTATGAATCACGGTATCATGAACCATTATTAGTCTTGTATACTGGCCGTGTCCGATCATCTGGTCTTGCTACAACCTTGGCTTCGACCTTCCTCCACTCAGGGGGGTAAAGAAACTTTGGATCATGATAGTACATCTAACCCTATCCACTCATTCGCTGATGACTCCACCCTTCACCTTTATATTCGGTTCCTGCAACGCCCATCTCAACAGTTACTTCAACAAACAAGGGATGAGGCTATGGCATACCTAATGTCTGACTTGGCTCGTATCTCTGACTGGGGTAAAAATAATATGGTTGTTTTTAATGCATCTAAGACTCAGTTCTTACACCTATCAACCCGACAAAATCTTCCACAGGTATACCCACTAATGTTTAATAATATTCAGCTTAATCCTGCATCATCCTTGAACATGATTGGGGTTTCATTTACTCGGGACTTATCTTGGGAAGATCATATTACATCTCTTGTAAAATCTGCTTCCAAGAGATTGGGTGTGCTAAGCCGACTCCACTCTTTCTTTATCCCTGCACAATTGTTGACTCTATACAGGGGTTTTATCCGCCCCTGTGTGGAGTACAACTCTCGTGTGTGGGGAGGCTCCCCACATACAGCTCTTCTCAATAGGGTGGAGTCAAAGGCTTTTCGTCTCATCAACTCTCCTCCTCTTACTGACTCCCTTCAACCTCTGTCTCTTCACCGTGCTGTTGCATCTTTATCTCTTTTCTATCGCTACTTTAATGGTCACTGCTCCTCTGAACTGTCTGCTTGCATTCCTCCACCACTACGACGGGCGCATAGCACCCGTCTGGCAGCAAACTCTCATCCCTTTTCTGTCCAACTCTCTAATGCAAGAGTTAACCGTTACTCCCAGTCTTTCATTTATGCAACAGATCAGCTCTGGAACTGTCTCCCTCTGTCTGTATTTCCTGCTTCCTATGATCTCCAGTCTTTCAAACGCAGTGTGTCCAGGCATCTCAAAATGATCGGATCTTGAATTTGGCTCTCTATTGTATTTTGTTTTTCTCTTGGAGGGAACTGTAACTGCGGGCCCATGGCCTTTGGTTCCTTCTTCCTCACATAAAAAAAAAAACAAGAGTGGGAAATGCTGTGAGTGATTGGCTTCCCGTGAGAGTGGGGCTGCGACAGGGATGTGTGATGTCACCTTGGTTGTTTAATATTTATATGGATTGTGTTGTAAGGGAGGTGAATGCAAGTGTTTTAGGTGGAGGTCTGAGTCTGGGGAATGTTGATGGTGGAGAGTGAAATTTCTGAAGCAGCTGCTGTTTGCAGATGATAGTGCACTGTTGGCTGATTCAGAAGACAGATTGAGACAGTTGGTAGAGGAGTTTGGAAGGGTGTGTGAAAGGAGGAAATTGAAAGTAAATGAGAATAAGAGTAAAGTGATGAAGTGTACGAGGTTGGTAGATGGTAGGGGGATGAATATAGTTTTGAATGGCGAGTTGCTTGAGGAGGTAGAGTGTTTTAAATATTTAGGGTCACATGTTGCTGTGGATGGAAGAATAGATGCAGAAGTGAAGTTTAGAGTGAATGAAGTAGGAAAGGTGCTGGGAGGAATGAGAAAAGTGTTTAGATGTCATTCGCTTAGAATGAATGTACTGAGAAGGCTGTATGAGGGTGTTGTGGTACCGACTGCATTATATGGGGCTGAAACGTGGAATATGGGTGTAACAGAGAGGAAAAGTTTGAATGTAATGGAGATAAGGTCTCTGAGGAGTATGTGTGGAGTGATGCGTATGGATTGAGTGCAAAATGATGAAGTGCGAAGGAGAACTGGAGTTGTTCAGGAGATGGCTGGTAGAGTTGAGCAGAGGGTGTTGCGATGGTTTGGGCATATGGAGAGAATGGATAATGAGCGATTGGTGAAAAAGATAACTAGATCTGATGTGACAGGTGTAAGGCTGAGAGGAAGACCACGAATAGAATGGATGGACAGTGTGAAGAGAGCGCTGGATGTGAGAGGGATGTCTGTTGAGCAAGGAAGAGTGGCCGTGCGTGACAGAAATAAATGGAGAGAAATTTTGAATGAATAAATGATGACGCAGCCCTGAGGGGATATTCTCCCGCATTTGGTCTGATCAGCTAGTCAGATCAGGTGCAGGTAAGGGGATGGGTCTATTATGATGTGGCAGGGGTAATCCAGCTTTGCTGTCGGGCCCAGCTGCAGATGTCACTGATTGCACTGTGCAGTTGACCCTTGTGCGGTGTGGTGCTGTGAGGATCTGTTCCTTCTCCCCTTTGGGGCTAAGATGTGAATGAATGTGTTTGAATGGATGAGTAAATGGGGAGTGTGTCATCCTGTCTCGGCTACCTCCCTTTCCTTGGGGGAAGCAGCCTAGGTATATAGATAGATAGATACATACATATATATAAATTTGCGTTAATGACCAGGGGCTTCGGCCCCAATGGTCGATAGGCAAAAATGTAAAAAAAAAAAAAAAAAAGGCCCAGCAGAATTTTCACCAATGACCTCCCCCAATCCTGGTATATTTATTATTTGTTATTCTGGCTAAAATCTCCACTTTTTGAGAAATATCGAAAATTCAAAGAGAAATTGCTCACATGAGCTCAGAAATGCCAGCACAGGTGACCCTACCCTTTCCTGGTACCATGTTTTATCGAGCCCAGCCCAAGAGAAGACGTTTTCTATGGGAGGGGTAACTATTCCAAACCACTCAGAATAGGTAGATATTTATTTATTTGGTACAACTTTATATGTAGTACATGAGCATACTCGTTTTTACACAGTAATATAGGCGATATAATCGTTGTTTCACTCACGAAACACATGAACATACTGCACCATTTTTGGCAACATTACCTGCTCATTACTGCGGATTGTTTCTTTCTCTAATGCTATGTAAACTTTGTCCTCCACATTGTCATCGATTTGGGAATCAATCTCGTCTTGAATTTCGTACCATGGTGCGACATGTCTTTACTGGCCAGGTCATTGGTGACAGGTGAGTTGCCGAGACAATGGCGTGTGGAGGGAGGGAGGTCATGTGGAGTAAGGCATTGTCCCTGCATGGCCCCGGGTTGAGGAAGGTGTTCTGCATATATGTACAGAAAATCACGTGCAAAATTTGAAAACTGTGCACATGACGGACCTTGCAATTGCGGTGTGTTTATAAATGTCAATGGGAGTCACAGTGACAAAATATTCTGGTGCCTATGTACATCAACGGGATGCGGCTGGTTAAAAATATGACATTAAATTAAAAGACTCCAGAGGATATCCTAAAAATTATTTAATTTTAATGACAAAGAAGTGTTTCAGGGATCAAATGTAACACAAGTAATACCTTTCATAAAAAACACTTTTAAACTTATCACAGATGTGTCATCATTTGTTCTCAAATTTTCCCAGCTGACTTTAATTTCCCGTTACTTTCCTCTCTTAGAATTTATGGGAAATCTGTGCATCATCTTCCCTTACCCAGGTTCGGTAGAGCACTGCCAGAAAGCACAGCAAGGCATATTAAATGAAGAAATCCGGATAATCACAAATGAAAGCAAAAAAGCTTGCTGGCCATTCAACTTAACCATCCGAGTGGGAGGCAACATGGCGCATGTGTGTCATGTGACCTAGGCAGGCCGAAACACTATTGTCACAACTTTACAGAGGTTGCTGTATTGAGTGAGTTGATGATGGACGCCTACACGTGTCATGCATCCTTGTTGTTCATCAGCTAACAAGTGGATACAATATAAAGATATGTGCAGTGGAAAACTTTTACAATTCTTTAACTCCTCATTATACTTCTATCTATCAATCTATTGCCAGACACTTTAATCCCGTGAGGGATAGCCACAAACAATAATCGCCTCCATGTCGCCCTGACCCCCACCATTTCACTACCCTACTCCCAGCTCACACCCCGCTCTCGCATATGCCTCTCCACTCCATCCCTCCACTTCACCCTTGGTTTCCCCCTCCCTTTCCCCCCCTCCACCTCACTCACACTCTCCTCGTCAGTCCCTCGCTCTTCATCCTTTCCATGTGGACAAACCACCTCAAAGTGTTTCTCCTAACGCTTTCTATCACATCCACATCGACAGCACAACGCTCCTTCAATTTCTCATTTGTCAACCTGTCTCTCGATGTAACTCCACATGTTTGTCTCAAATAACTCATTTCCATTGCTCTCATTCTTGACTTCTGTCCCTCCAACAAGGTCCAAGCTTCATTTCCATACATTAGAGTTGGTATGACAATACTATCATGCAGTAGCTTTTTTCACTTCCGTGCTCACTTTCCTGTTTCTTATCACTCCTTTCAAAGAATCGGCAACCTTTCTTGCACATTGTACCCTCTAAACTTCCATCCTTGCTCATCACACTACCCAAGTACTTAAATGTACTCAAATTTTCCATTTCCCCCTCATTCAACCACATCGCACATTCAGGCTTCATTTCTCTCGAAGATCATAACTTTACTCTTCCCTACATTCAACTTTAGATTCTGTTTCTTACACACTCTCCAAAACTCATTCACCAAGCCTTGTAGCTCCCCTTTGTCTTCACTTAACAACACAGTATCGTCTGGAAACAACAGCACAGGGAGTTGCCACTCACTGCCCTCCCTCATCAGGGCACTCGAACATCCACTGCCCTACTTTGTTTCTCTTTTATAACCCCATCTATATACAAACTGAACACCCATGGAGACATGACACATCCCTGTTTCAGTCCAACCATCAAACAGAAAAATTCACTCAGTTCACTGTCCACACACAATGCAGTCTTAGCACCTTCATACATACTCTTCATGGCATTCAAAAACTTCCCATTTATTCCATATATTCTTATTACTTTCCACAATTCTTGTCTATCCACCCCGTCAAATGCTTTCAAACAATCCATGAAGGCTGCATACAACTTCTTTGCCACTAAAGACCAAAGAATGACTATCTGATCTACACAACCCCTTGCCTTCCTAAAACCTCCCCTTTCTTCTCCTGCAAATTCCTCTTATTTCCCTAACTCTGTTAATAAGTATCCTATCACATACTTTTCCTATTAAACTAAGAAGACAAATGTCTTTACGACTAACACATACTTCTTTTTCCCCTTTTCCTTTGTACAGGGAAATAATTATACCTGACTTCTAATCCCCTGGGACTTTACCTTCCTCCCAGGCCAATCTGCACATCTTCCACATCCATTCTATTATCTCTTCCCCATGCTTCAGCATTTCGTTACACACTCCATCAATGTCTGGGGCTTTCCCCATTTTGACTTTCTTCATTGCGTCCACAACGTCCGTCCTACTGATTTCTTCCTCTCTTCGCACACCCCTCCTTCTTCCAGCCTTTCCCGAGCCACTTACACTCGCATTACTTTCATTCTCTATGTTCAGCAGTTCCTTAAATCTTTCTCTCTATCTACTCACTTTTTCTCCCTTCTCCACTAGTAATCTACCATTTTTGTCTTTCACTTCGCAACTAACTTCTTTAATACCCAGTCTAACTCTCTTTACCTCTTACCAGAAAATTTTCAAACATTCCTTCTACTTTACATTCAAATTCCTTCCAAATTCCTCATCCACTCTCTTCTTACTCTTACTAATCATTTCACCTCTCTCTTCCTCCCCACATATAACTCTCTCTTCTGTCTCTCACCTTCCTCCACACCCATGTTTCTCAACCACCCACTATATATTTTCTTCTTTTGTGCCACAGCCTGTCACACCTCTTCATTCCACCATTTTTTTCAGTGCACTCCCTTTCATCTTCTCTTCACCCCATACACCACCTCATATGCTGCACAGATTTCTAAGGTGAATATCTTGCACACACCTTCCACGTCCCGCATCTGCTCCAAATCATATTAACCCAATATTGCTCCTCCACTTCTCTCTTCTATAGTATCATTTTTTTCCCATCATCTTGCAACCTTTTCACCCTCTTTGTAAGAACTACTTCCTCCTGTCCTTCCCTTCTTCTATTCCTCCTCTTCATTTCAATCATGACTTACACCACCACCAACTGGTGGTCAGAAAGTCCACTTCCCGAACCTCTATAAGCTCTTGCATCCATTACACACCTTCTCATCCTGTCATCCACACACACATAATCAGTCATTGTCTTCCGTTCATTCAGTTCACCACCCACCCTTCTCATCATTTGTCACGTATACCTGTGGATCATTTTGTACCTGAAAAGGGTTTTGGCTATCACCAACCCTTTCCCAGCACAAATGTCCACAAGAGCACTGCAATTCTAATTAATTTCTGTTGGCACATCCCACTCACCAACTACTGGATCCATCTTCACACAACTTAGTTGTCTATTCATATCTCCAATCAAAAACACTCTCTCATTGCTTTCAAACTTTTCAGTGCTCAATTCCACATTTGTCCAGAACACTTCTTTCACTTTGCTTGCACGATCTTCCGATCTCGCATACACACACACAATCACCCACATTTGAAGTGCAACGTTCAATCTTACCCACACAATTCTTGAGCCACCTGATCCATACTTCCTTATATTCTCCTTCCATCTTTTGCACATAACAATACACACTCCTTCTTTTGCCCTTTCATTCTCACCCACTCCCGCACATACACCCCATCCATACTCCCATTCTGTCACACTCTAACCCCACCATCTAGTTTCAGTTAATCCACATACTGTACATCCACTTTTGCACACTCAAGCAACTGGACAATCTCTCTCTCTCTCTTTCACCTCATTATTTGCATCCCTTACATTCCATGTCGCAGTCCTTACCATTTCCTTTGTTCGATCATTAGTCATCACCTGTTGGTCAGTCTTGGTACGAGGATTCTGCTTCATATTTTTAGTTAGTTGTTTTCAGGGAAGGGGCACTAACCCTCCGCCAACCCACTTATTGTCACGCAGGGAACACGAGTTGGATAGTTATAAGTTTATCACCCGGTGTTGTAAATGGTTTCCTGGTTTACAGGAAATCATTTGGCTTGCCACTCGATGTAGAGCTACCCTAAAAACAGAGAACTGCTGCACTAAGCGGGTGGATAATGGGCGCCTCCATCTACCATACCTACCTATTATATTTGCTGGAGAAAATATAGTATGGAGACATCACAGAAATTTATGTCTGCAGCCTTCAAACGATTGTATTAATGAATTATATACAGGGTTCATAAAATGTTTCAGTACAAATGGGTTTTCTACAGATATCTATCTTTCTATCAATCTGTCTACTTAAGGTGAGAATTTTGATCTTCAGATAACTACCATGCCACGTAGAAGTACAAAAACTCTTATTCCCCAAAATTTTTAAAAACATAAATAATACTACTGGTTTTCTTGCTGTTACACGTCAAACAGTACTTCTGAATTGAGGAAAATAAGGCTAAAATGTCGAGTTAATTAAAATGACTTAACAATAAGATGGAGGGGGTGGGGCATTAAAATGACCCCCTTTGGGAGTAAGGGGAGGATCGAAGATATTTTTGGCAAATGTTGGGAATGGCAAGTTTTGGAATGTCTTCTACAGTGTGACACTATTATTATTATTATTATTATTTTGTTTTCAGGGCATGTTCGTGGTGCTTGGCCTAGGCTGTGGGATATCATGCTTTGTTTTTCTCTTGGAGAAGATTGTGTCCAGTACAAAGCCGATGACGAAAATAAACTGACGTGTATAAAGACGATGCACCAGTAATTGTGAGATATGCTCTCTCTCTCTCTCTCTCTCTCTCTCTCTCTCTCACTGTTCTTGCACTATTTAGCATTTATAGATCTGATACCAAGCTCAGCTGTTATATTTCATTTTTATTAAGAATATTATTTGCTACCGAGGTATAAATTTTTTTAACAGTTAACGGACTGATTGAAGTAAAATGATAATCACAGCAGCATGGAGGTCATTGCAGCTATTAGTATGTACAACTGTCTATCTATCTATCTATCTAATATCTATCTATCTATCTATCTATCTATCTATCTATATATAGATAGATAGATAGATATATATAGATAGATATATATATATATATATATATATATATATATATATATATATATATATATATATATATATATAAAATTTTGTTTTATCTGATGTATTTTTATTTTAATTGTAGCAGGCCAGATGTCAATAAACTTATCAACATATTTGTGTTTTTTTGTTGGCAGAGGAATAGGGTATAATGTAATTATCTCTCTTGCCTTTTGGCTACAAAGATGGTGCGAGTATATGAGTTTTGTTTAACACGACTCAACTGTATTCAGCTCATGGTAAATATCTTTGTAATAGAGGTTACTGGTTTTAGTTTCTAGTTACATCACATTCACAGCTTTTCTCCGATCAGAAAAAATACAATCTAGTGGTTTTAAGAACAAAGTACAAAATATATCATTGAACTGAAATATCAAGAAGTTCGGTGTTGCTCCACTGTATTAATATGAGTATAATAGAGTACTTCTCTATCTATCTATCTATTGCCAGACGCCTGAATCCCGTTTGGGGTGGCCACAAACAAATCGCCTCCAAGTCGCCCTGTCCCCCGCCATTTCACTGCCCTGCTCCCAACTCACACCCCCCTCTCTCATATACCTCTCCACCCCATCCCTCCATCTCATCCTCGGCCTCCCCCTCCCTCTTCCCCCCTCCACCTCACTCACATACACTCTCT
Organism: Coenobita brevimanus; assembly: GCF_032717465.1. Lineage (NCBI taxonomy): Eukaryota > Metazoa > Arthropoda > Malacostraca > Decapoda > Coenobitidae > Coenobita > Coenobita brevimanus. Next base: position 34,824,996 of record NC_136999.1, on the reverse strand, counting down.
TCGTCAGTCTTTCATCCTCCATCCTCTTCACATGGCCAAACCACCTCAGTGTGTTCCTCATAACGCTTCCTATCACATCCACATCCACACCACAACGCTCCTTTATATCCTCATTCGTCAGCCTGTCTCTCCACGTGACTCCACAGGCTCCTCTTAAATAACTCATTTCCACTGCTCTCACTCTTGACTTGTGTCCTTCCAACAATGTCCAAGCTTCACTTCCGTACGTTAGAGTTGGTATCAGAATACTGTCATGTAGTAACTTTTTCACTTCCATGCTCACTTCCCTGTTTCTTATCACTGCTCTCAAGGAACCAGCAACCTTTCTTCCCTGCTGTACCCTTTCAAGCACTTCACCCTCCAAACCTCCATCCTTACTCATCACACTACCCAAATACTTAAACGTACTCACATTTTCCAATTCCTCACCATCTAACCTCGCTGTACATTCACTAACTTCACCTCTGTCAAAGACCATCACTTTACTCTTCCCTACATTCACCTTTAGGTTCCGTTTCTTACACACTCTCTCAAACTCATCCACCAAGCCTTGCAGCTCCCCTTCGTCTTCACTCAACAACACAGTATCATCTGCAAACAACAGTACAGGGAGTTTCCAAACACTATCCTCTCTCACCAGGGCCATTCCAACATCCACTACCCTACCTTGTACCTCTTTTATTACCCCATCCATGTACAGATTGAACAACCATGGAGACATGACACATCCTTGTTTCAAACCAACTTTCAAAGAGAAAAATTCACTTAGTTCACCATCCACACGCACTGCAGCCTTCGCACCATCGTACATACTCTTCACAGCATTCAACAACTTCCCATCTACTCCATATATACAGTACTTAAGAGTAAAAAATAAGTTACTTTGTTACAGCCACTAGAAAATTATATATATATATATATATATATATATATATATATATATATATATATATATATATATATATATATATATATATATATCATCAGCAGCAGCAGCAGCCGTTTGAGTATCCACTGCAGGACCGGCCTATCCCGACCGAAGTCGGGACGATACAGCCAATGTACCTCTACCAAGTGGCTTAGGCTGTCTGGTAGAGATTGTATGTAGGATGAGAGGTGCTTGTAAGTGTAATTATAGTGTTGGAGTGGCTTTGGATGTGTGTGTAGTCTCTGAACCAAATGTAATCAGCCCGTGCAAGCCGACTGGGTGCAAGCATACTTTATAGTACGGGACACTGGTTCAACCACCGCACCCCTTGTGTCCGCCAATGCAGTACTTGGCCGGGTGAACACTCCCAGAGTTTATTACCCTGGTGGGGCGCAAACCCTGGCTCATCTGTGTATGAAACGCACACTCTACCACTGTACCACAGAGGCTCCATATATACATATATATATATATATATATATATATATATATATATATATATGGAATGTAAGGGGAGCGAATGATGAGGTGAAAGAGGGAGAGAGAGATTGTCCAGGTGCTTGAGGGTGCGAAAATTGATGTATGCTGAATAACTGAAAAGAAATGGAAAGGTGAGAATGTGAGAGAATGGGAGTATGGATGGGGTATATGTGGAGGAGTACGTGAGAATGAGAGGGCAAAAGAAGGAGTATGTATAGTTGTGAGTAAAAGATGAAAGAAGAGCATAAGAGAGTATGGATTAGTTGGGTCAAGGATTGTGTGGGTAAGATTGAAAGTTGGAATACAAATGTGGGCAATTGTGTGTGTGTATGCACCAACGCAAAATCGTGCAAGCAGAGTGAGAGAAGAGTTCTGGATAAAATGTGGAAGTGTGCATGGAAAAGTTTGGAAGGAATGAGAGAGTTTTTGATCGGTGATATGAATGGTAAAGTAGGGAATGTGAAGGTGGATGGAATAGTTGGTGAGTGGGGTGTGCCTGCTGAGATAGATGAGAATGGCAGTGCTTTAGCGGACATTTGTGCTGGGAGGGGGTTGGTGATAGCCAATATCCTCTTCAGGCAGAGAATGATCCACAGGTATTCATGGCGAGTGATGAGAAGGGTGGATGGTGAACTGAATGAAAGGAAGGCAATGATTGATTATGTGTGTGTGGATGAAAGGATGCAAAAATGTGTAATAGATGCAAGAGCTTATAGAGGTTGGGGGAGTGGACTTTTTGACCACTACTTCGTGGTGGCTAGAATCAAGGTCCAATTAGGATGGAGAAATAGAAGAAGGGAAGGACGGGAAGGAGTATTTGTAAGGAGAGTGGAAAGGTTACAAGATGATAAGAAAAAGGCAGAGTATAAGAGAGAAGTGGAGGAACGATTGGACAAATATGAATTGGAGCAGATGGGGGACGTGGAAGGTGTATGCAGAATATTTACAGAAGAAATATGCGTAGCATGTGATGTGGTGTGTGGGATGAAGAGAAGACGGAGGGGTGCAAGGAACAGCGTGGTGGAATGAAGAGGTGAGACAGGCTGTTGCACAAAAGAAGAATGCATACAATGAATGGATGAGAAATAGGGGCGTGGAAGAAGTTGAGAGGCGGAAGAGAGAGTTATATGTAGAAAGAAAGAGAAAGGTGAAAAGATTAGTAGGAGAGAGTAAGAAGAGAGCGGATGAGGAATTTGGAAGGAACTTCATTGCAAAGTGGAGGGACTGTAAGAAAATTTTCTGGAAAGAGGTGAAAAGAGTAAGACAGGGTGGAAGTGAAGTTAGCAGGGGAGTGAAAGATAAAAATGGTAGATTACTAGTGGAGAAGGGAGAAAAAGTAAGCAGATGGAGAGAACACTTTAAGGAATTGTTGAACATAGAGGATGGAAGTAATGCGAGTATAAGTGGCTGGGGAAGTGCTGGGAGAAGGAGGGAGGTGAGAAGACAGGAAGAAATCAGTAGGATAGAAGTTCTGGAAGTAATGAAGATAGTTAAATTGGGGAAAGCCCCAGGAATTGATGGAGTGTGTGGTGAAATGCTGAAGTATGGGGAAGAGATAGTAGTAGAATGGATGTGGAAAATGTGCAGATTGGCCTGGGAGGAATGTAGAGTCCCGGAGGATTGGAAGTCAGGTATAACTATTCCCTTGTACAAAGAAAAGGGGGGGAAAAAGAAGTGTTTGGTAATCATAGGGGCATCTGTCTTCTTAGCATAAAAGGAAAAGTGTATGGAAGGATACTTATTGACAAGGTTAGAGAAAGAACAGAGGAATTAGTTGGAGAAGAAGAGGGAGGCTTTAGGAAGGGAAGAGGTTGTGTAGATCAGATATTCATTCTTAGATCTTTAGTGGAAAAGTTTCTAGAGAAGGGAAAAAAGTTCTATGCGGCTTTCATGGATTTGGAGAAAGCATATGACAGGGTGGATAGACAAGGATTGTGGAAAGTATTAAGAATATATGGAGGAGATGGGAAATTGTTGAATGCTGTGAAGAGTATGTGTGATGGTGCTAAGGCTGTAGTGCATGTGGATGGTGAACTGAGTGAAATTTTCTCTTTGATGGTTGGGTTGAAACGGGGATGTGTCATGTCTCCATGGTTGTTCAATCTGTACATGGATGGGCTAATAAAAGAAGTACAAAGTAGGGTAGTGGATGTTGGAGTGGCCCTGGTGAGAGAGGGTAGTGTTTGGAAACTACCTGTCCTGTTGATTGCAGATGATACTGTGTTGTTGAGTGAAGACGAAGGAGAGCTGCAAGGCTTGGCGGATGAGTTTGGGAGAGTGTGTAAGAAACGGAATCTAAAGGTGAATGTAGGGAAGAGTAAAGTGATGGTCTTTGACAGAGGTGAAGTCGGTGAATGTACAGCGAGGTTGGATGGTGAAGAATTGGAAAATGTGAGTACGTTTAAGTACTTGGGTAGTGTGATATGTAAGGATGGAGGTTTGGAGGGTGAAGTGCTTGAAAGTGTACAGCAGGGAAGAAAGGTTGCTGGTTCCTTGAAAGCAGTGATAAGAAGCAGGGATGTGAGCATGGAAGTGAAAAGGTTTCTACATGACAGTATTGTGATACCAACTCTAATGTATGGAAGTGAAGCTTGGACATTGTTGGAAGGACACAAGTCAAGAGTGAGAGCAGTGGATATGAGTTATTTAAGAGGAGCCTATGGAGTCACATGGAGAGACAGGCTGACAAATGAGGATATAAAGGAGTGTTGTGGTGTGGATGTGGATGTGATAGGAAGCGTTAGGAGCAACACACTGAGGTGGTTTGGCCATGTGGAGAGGAGGGAGGGTGAAAGACTGACGAACAGAGTGTATGTAAGTGAGGTGGAGGGGGAAAGAGGGAGGGGGAGGCCGAGGATGAGATGAAGGGATGGGGTGGAGAGGTATATGAGAGAGGGGGGTGTGAGGTGGGAGTGGGGCAGTGAAGAGGCGGGGGACAGGGCGACGTGGAGGCCTTCTGCTTGTGGCCACCCCGAACGGGATTAAGGCGTCTGCCAATATAGATTGAATACATATATATATATATAAATATATATATATTATACAAATATATACATCTATCTATCTATCTATTGCCATATGCCTCAATCCCGTTCAGGGTGGCCACAAACAAATCGCCTCCACCTCGCCCTGTCCCCCGCCATTTCACGGCCCCGGTCCCAACTCACACCCCCTCTCTCATATATCTCTCCACCCCATCCTTCCATCTCATCCTCGGCCTCCCCCTCCCTCTTTCCCCCTCCACCTCACTCACATACACACTCTTCGTCAGTCTTTGACCCTCCATCCTCTCCACATGGCCAAACCATCTCAGTGTATTCCTCCTAATGCTTCCTATCACATCCACATCCACACCATAACACTCCTTTGTATCCTCATTGGTCAGCCTGTCTCTCCATGTGACCTCACAGGCTCCTCTTAAATAACTCATTTCCACTGCTCTCACTCTTGACTTCTGTCCTTCAAGCAATGTCCAAGCTTCACTTCCATACGTTAGAGTTGGTATCACAATACTGTCATGTAGAAACTTTTTCACTTCCATGCTCACTTCCCTGCTTCTTATCACTGCTTTCAAGGAACCAGCAACCTTTCTTCCCTGCCGTACCCTTTCAAGCACTTTACCCTCCAAACCTCCATCCTTACTGAACACACTACCCAAGTACTTAAACGTACTCACATTTTCTAATTCCTCATCATCCAACTTCGCTGTACATTCACTGACTTCACCTCTCTCAAAGACCATCACTTTACTCTTCCCTACATTCACCTTTAGATTCCGTTTCTTACACTCTCTCTCAAAATCATCCACCAAGCCTTGCAGCTCTCCTTCGTCTTCACTCAACAACACAGTATCATCTTCAAACAACAGTACAGGGAGATTCCAAACACTACCCTCTCACCAGGGCCACTCCAACATCCACTACCCTACCTTGTATCTCTTTTATTACCCCATCCATGTACAGATTGAACAACCATGGAGACATGACACATCCCTGTTTCAACCTAACCTTCAAAGTGAAAAATTCACTCAATTCACCATCCACACGCACTGCAGCCTTAGCACCATCATACATACTCTTCACAGCATTCAACAACTTCCCATCTCCTCCATATATTCTTAATACTCGTACTTTCACAATCCTTGTCTATCCACCCTGTCATATGCTTTCTCTAAATCCATGAAAGTTGCATACAACTTCTTTCCCTTCTCTGGAAACTTTTCCACTAAAGATCTAAGAATGAATATCTGATCTACACAACCTCTTCCCTTCCTAAAGCCTCCCTCTTCTTCTTCAACTAATTCCTCTGTTCTTTCTCTAACTCTGTCAATAAGTATCCTACCATACACTTTTCCTATTATACTAAGAAGACAGATGCCCCTATGATTACCACACACTTCTTTTTCCCCTTTTCCTTTGTACAAGGGAATAGTTATACCTGACTTCCAATCCTCCGGGACTCTACCTTCCTCCCAGGACAATCTGCACATTTTCCACATCCATTCTACTACTATCTCTCCCCCATACTTCAGCATTTCACCACACACTCCATCAATTCCTGGGGCTTTCCTCAATTTAACTTTCTTCACTGCTTCCAAAACTTCTATCCTACTGATTTCTATCTGTCTTCTCACCTCCCTCCTTCTCCCAGCCATTCCCCAGCCACTTATACTCGCATTACTTCCATCCTCTATGTTCAACAATTCCTTAAAGTGTTCTCTCCATCTGTTCACTTTTTCTCCCTTCTCCACTAGTAATCTACCATTTTTATCTTTCACTCCCCTTCTAACTTCACTTCTACCCTGTCTTACTCTTTTCACCTCTTTCCAGAACATTTTCTTACAGTTCCCCCATTTTACACTCAAGTTCCTTCCAAATTCCTCATCCGCTCTCTACTTACTCTCTCGTACTAATCTTTTCACCTCTCTCTTTCTACATTTAACTCTCTCTTCCGCCTCTCAACTTCTTCCACACCCCTATTTCTCATCCATTGCTTTCTTCTTTTGTGCCACAGCCTGTCTCACCTCCTAATTCCACCATGCTGTTCCTTGCACACCCCTTCGTCTTCTCTTCATCCCACACACCACATCACATGCTGCACATATTTCTTCTGTAAATATCCTGCATACACCTTCCACGTCCCCCATCTGCTCCAATTCATATTTGCCCAATCGTTCCTTCACTTCTCTCTTATACTCTGCCTTTTTCTTATCCTCTTGTAACCTTTCCACTCTCCTTACAAATACTCCTTCTTCCCATCCTTCTCTTCTTCTATTTCTCCATCCTGATTGGACTTTGGTTCTGGCCACCACCAGGTAGTGGTCAGAAAGACCACTCCCCCAACCTCTATAAGCTCTTGCATCTATTACACATTTTTGCATCTTTTCATCCACACACACATAATTAATCATTGCCCTCCTTTCATTCAGTTCACCACCCACCCTTCTCATCACTCACCATGTATACCTGTGGATCATTTTGTGCCTGAAGAGGGTATTGGCTATCACCAACTCCCTCCCAGCACAAATGTCCACTAACGTACTGCCATTCTCATCTGTCTCAGCAGGCACACCCCACTCACCAACTATTCCATCCATCTTCACATTCCCTACTTTACCATTCATATCACCGATCAAAAACACTCTCTCATTCCTTCCAAACTTTTCCATGCACACTTCCACACTTGTCCAGAATTCTTCTCTCACTCTGCTTGCACGATCTTGCGTTGGCACATACACACACACAATCGCCCACATTTGTATTCCAACTTTCAATCTTACCCACACAATTCTTGACCCAACTGATCCATACTCTCTTATGCTCTTCTTCCATGTTTTACTCACAATTATACATACTCCTTCTTTTGCCCTCTCATTCTCACCTACTCCTGCACATATACCCCATCCATACTTCCATTCTCTCACACTCTCACCTCTCCATTTCGTTTCAGTTATTCCGTGTACATCAACTTTCGCATCCTCAAGCACCTGGACAATATCTCTCTCTTTCACCTCATCATTCGCTCCCTTTACATTCCAAGTTCCGATTACCATGTCCTTTGTCCGGTCCTTTGTCGTCATCTTTTGGTCAATCCTTGCCCGAGGCTTATTGTTTGTCTTTTTAGTTATTCGCACCCTAGAGCAGGGTGAGGAGCAGTAAGGTCCAGACAGCCCAAATTTGTCCAGTCTTATGGGCCACACTTCGACTTACTCACCATTCAAGCTCTGGAATCCTGGCACTATCTGATATGAAGAACATTAAGCACGTTGTGTCGCTTCACATGAACATGTCCGATACAGTCAATCTGGACGCTGTCACATTAAAAAGGGGTTCCAAATCCCTGACCATGCGCTTTTCCTCACAGCATTCATCCAGCAGCTCGATTTTCTAGTCAGGGCAATAGCCTCACCAACTTCGAAACTTTTCTTTCTCACACACTCATCCACCTTATCCATCCACATTCTCCTTGGCCTTACCCTCCTTCAAATTCGCTCAGATATACCTTTTTCACCACTCACTTGTTATCCATTCTCTCCACATAACCATACCATCTAAGTGCACTCTCTTTGATTCTGGTGTCCACGGACTTCCTTACTCCATATCTTTCGCGAATCACATTATTTCGTATCCGATCCACTCTCTGTACTCCATATACATTCCTCAGCACTCCCATCTCCACTGCTGTAGCACTTGACTTTTTATTTTCATGCCACACCATAGACTCACATCCATGTGTTAAAGTTGGCACTAACACTCCTTCATGTCAGCCTCATGCAGCTGCAACAGTTAAGCCTCTGTTTCTTATGAAGGCCATCATTGCACCATCTATTTTCCTTGTGTCATTCTACTTTCAACTTCTTTTGCACATTTACCTCATTTCTATCACTGCACACAGGTATTTCTCACCAATTCCAGTCTCTCCATTCACTGTGACATCGCAGTGGGAGTCACCTTCTTTCTCAGTAACCATCACTTTACTCTTTTCTACATTTATTCTCAAGGCAGGACTCTCACAACCATCAGCAAAACACTGCACTTCTCTATCAAGTTCTCGTCCGGTATTTGCAAGTAGTACTCAATCATCAGCACACAAAAAATTTGAGATATTGCATTCATCATTATTCATTACCAGCCTCCATTACTCATGTTTTCCTTTCTCTTATCTCCCCATCCATATATATATATATATATATATATATATATATATATATATATATATATATATATATATATATATATATATATATATATTGAACAACCATGGGGACATCACACGACCTTATTGCACGCCCACATCGACATATGTATATACAGTATATAATATATATATATATATATATATATATATATATATATATATATATATATATATATATATATATATATATATATATATATATATATATATATATATATATATATATATATAATGAGACTGTGCAAAAAATATACCCTGAAAGTAATACAAGTATATGCACCAACTTCTCAGAGTTCAGAGGAAGGAATTGAAACATTCCGTGATGACATCTCCCAGATTATGGAAAAGACTACCTATACCATACTCATGGGAGACTTCAATGCGAAAGTTGGAAAATCAAAAAATGGAGAAGCATGTATGGGAGAATTTGGAATGGGAGAAAGGAACGAAAGAAGAGAAATGCTGGTAAACTTTACAGAAATGTTTAGGATGAGAATAATGAACACATTCTTTCACAAAAGAACAGGGAGAAAGTGGACCTGGAGAAGCCCAAATGGAGAAACAAAGACTGAAATTGACTTCATGATAGCAAATAAGAATAACACGATCACAAATGTCACAGTTATCAACAAAGTAAATATTGGAAGTGACCATAGAATGGTGGGTTGCACAGCAAGATTCAGTTTCAAAAGTGAAAGAAAGAAGATGATTAAAGATAAAAAGATATGCCCAATAAAAGTCTACGAAAACAAAGCAGACTTTCAGTTGGAAATAAGGAATAGATTTCAGGCTCTCAGTAATGCTGAACGTGGCATTGATGAGCTGAATGACAGACTAACAAAAGTGCTAAAAGAATCAGCAGAGGTAGTAGGAAAACCTAATACAACGAAAGCCAAGAAGAATTCAGAAAAGACACGAGCTTATGAAAAAAAAAAAAAAAATGGATATGAAAGTAAAAACAAAGAAAGATGAAATAGAATGAGCGGAATTAAATAAGCTTATCAACAAAAGACAAAGAGAAGAAAAAAGAAAGAGAAACATGGATCAAATCAAAGAAACAATTAAAAAAGGAAAAAGTCTGAAACAGGTCCGAAGTAAAATGGCACTCGGAAAGCAACAAATTACATCACTAAAAGACAAGAAAAGTGAAGTCATTAAATGCAGAGATAAGATGTTGAAGAGACAGAATTTTACAAAGAACTGTATGCATCAAAGACAGTAGTACCAATAGCTAACTTTTCAGTTGAAACAAGTGAAATACTTCAGGTAACACCAGACAAAGTAAATATTTCTCTTGAAAATATGAAAAGAGGGAAGGCTCCGAGAGAAGATGGAAGAGTAGCAGATTTACTGTTGGATGCATAACCAAAAGTACAAAATAGGCTTGCTCACTGATTTACGCAATGTATAAAACAAGAAAATTCCCAAAACATAGTATAATGCAATAGTTATTCTACTTTATAAAAAGGGTGACTCAAAAGACCTTAGTAACTATCGACCCATTAGCTTGCTATCAGTCATTTACAAACTCATCACTAAAAAGTCCTTACAAACAGAATAGCTACAAATCTGGAGGAAAACCAACCTCGTGAACAGGCAGGATTCCGAAGCGGGTACTCGACTACTGATCATCTACACACAATGAATCAGCTCATTGAGAAAACTACAGAATATTTTGTTGATTACGAAAAGGCTTTCGACTCAGTGGAGCACATAGCAATTATAAATTCATTGCGAGAACAAGGAGTGAATGAGAACATTGTAAAACTGCTCGAAAACATATGTAAAGAGGGAACTGCTACAGTTAAATTACATAAGGACTCAGAGAAAATTAAGATTGAGAAGGGCGTGCGTCAGGGAGATACAATTTCATCAAAGTTATTTACAGCATTCCTAGAAAGTATTTTCAGAAAGCTAGGCTGGGAAAACAAAGGAGTGAACATTGATGGAGAAAAGCTAAACCATTTAAGATTTGCGGATGACATTGTTCTAATCTCAGAAAGAGCAGAGACATTGCAAGAAATGTTAAATGACCTGAACAAAGAAAGCCTCAAAGTAGGGCTAAAGATGAACCGGAGTAAAACTAAAGTAATGTTTAATCCTCAAACACCAAAAAGCGTTTCAGAATAAGGGGAGAAATTCTTGAAGAAGTCGAGGAGTACAATTACCTGGGACAAATACTAAAATTAACGAAAGATAATGATAGCGAAATAAAATGACGGATTACAGTTGGATGGAAAGCTTTCGGTAAACGTAGCTTGCCAGTTTGTATGAAACGAAAAGTATATAACGAATGTATAATTCCAGCTATGACGCATAGTTGTGAGACTTGGAAATTGACAAAATCGATGGAAAATAAATTAATTCGTTCTCAGAGAGCAATGGAAAGGTCAATGTTGGGAATATCTTTAAGAGACAGGAAAAGATCAACTTGGGTGAGAGAGCAGACTAAAGTCAAGGATATTATACAATTTATAAAAGAACATAAATGGAGTGGGCAGGCCAAGGAAGCAAGAACAAGGGATAATCGATGGAGCAAGAGGTTAACTGACTGGACACCAAGAGATGGTAAGCATAGCAGAGAAAGGCCAGACAGGAGGTGGAGGGATGAGATACAGAAATTTGCAGGGAAAATGTGGCAAAGATTGGCTCAGTCAAGGAATTCGTGGAGAAGGTTGGGGAAGGCCATTGTTCAGCAGTGGACTTGTAATGGCTGATGATGATGATGATTATACATATATATATATATATATATATATATATATATATATATATATATATATATATATAGAGAGAGAGAGAGAGAGAGAGAGAGAGAGAGAGAGAGAGAGAGAGGAGCCTCTGTGGTACAGTGGTAGAGTGTGTGTTTCATACACGGGTGGGCCAGGGTTCGTCCCCCGCCAGGGTAATAAATTTTGGGAGTGTTCACCCGGCCACCTACTGCATTGGCGAACACAAGGGGTGCTGTGGTTGAACCAGTGTCGCTTACTATAAGGTATGCTTGCACCCAGTCGGCTTGCACGGGCCGATTACACTTGGTGCACAGACTACAAGCAAATCCAAAGCCACTCCAACACTACAATTACACTTACAAACACTTCTCACCCTACATACAATCTCTGGCAGACAGCCTAAGCCACTTGGTAGAGATACATTGGCTGTATCGTCCCGACTTCGGTCGGGATAGGCCGGTCCTGCAGTGGATACTCAAATGGCCGATGATGATGATATATATATATATATATATATATATATATATATATATATATATATATATATATATATATATATGTACAGAGAGAGAGAGAGAGAGAGAGAGAGAGAGAGAGAGAGCACACCCACATCTATATATATATATATATATATATATATATATATATATATATATATATCATCATCATCCGGACCTCCTTTCCCACCCAAGGGCAGGGTGAGGAGTAGCAATATCCAGACAGCACAAACCTGCCCAGTCCAATAGGCCATGCTTCCATTCACTCATAATTCAAGCCCCCGGAATCCTGGCTCTACCGGATACGCCAAAAACATTCACCACATTCTGCAGCTTCACACAAACGTATCCGATAGTCACTCCGGACGCTGCCATGCTCACAAGGGGTGCCAAAATCCATGGTCATGCACTTCTTCTCACAACATTCATCCAGCCAGGTCGATCTCTTGTCAGTTCCCTAGCCTCACCGACTTCCAAACCTCTCTTCCTCAAACACTCATCCACCATATCTCTCCACCTTCTCCTTGGCCTACGTCGCCTCCTCCCTCCTTCAATTTTGCTCAGGTATACCTTTTTCATCATTCTATTGTTATCCATTCTTTCCACATGCCCATACCATCTCAGGACACTCTCTTCGATTCTGGTGTCCACCAACTTCCTCACCCCACACCTTTCACGAATCACATTATTTCGTATCCTATCCACCCTCTGTACTCCCCATACATTCCTCAGCAGTCCCATCTCCACTGCTCATACTCTTGACTTTTCATTTTCATGCCACACTATGGTAGTTGTTAAAGTTGGCACTAACACTCCCTCATGTAAGCCTCGTGCAGCTGCAACACTCAAGCCTCTGTTTCTTATGAAGGCCTTCATTGCACAAGCTACTTTTCTTCCTTGTGTTACTCTACTTTCAACTTCTTTTGCACATTTACCTCTCTTTTCTGTCACTGTACCGAAGTATTTGAACTCTCTCACCAATTCCAGTCTCTCTCCATTCACTGTGACATCACACTGGGAGTCACCTTCTCTCTCAATAACCATCAATTTACTCTTTTCTACATTTACTCTCAAGATACGACACTCACAGACATCAGCAAAACTCTGCACTAGCCTACCAAGTTCTTGTCCGGTACTTGCAAGCAGTACTGCATCATCGGCAAACAACAAATTTGAGATATTCCATCTATTACCATTCATTACCAACGCCATCCCTCTCTTCGTTACTCGTGTTTTTACTTCTCCATCCCCCTAGTACACGAGTTCAGAGTACGCAATCCTCATTGTACATGAGGATCTATTTTTATCCGAATTTTAGTGTATTTTTTTTAATAGTGACGCGAATTGAACTCGTAATAGGAAATCAGTGAGGGACAGTGGAGGCTTGTAGATAAGCCATTTCCTGGGGAGGATCAAGAGGATGATGCTATGTCTGAGGTGTTAGAAATAGACTTTGAAAGGTTTATGAATGATGTGAGAGCATTAGCTAGTGAAAGCGTCGAAAGTGCTGGTGACAAGAGTTGTGAGGAAGTTGGTTTGTCGAGTGGTGCAGGGGTTGCACGCTAGGGTTCCAAGACAATTCGCCATCAAGTCAATTCGCCATCAGACAATACCCCGTCAAAACATGGACGATTCCCTGTCAGTATACTTATTATTAATTTATCAATACTTTAATAACTATATTTCCAGGGGATCTTTAAAAGTCAAAATTCAATAGCGTAGGCTTTGGATATTATTGATTAGTTGCACCTTTATTCAATATTGAGTAAAGGTGCAACTAATAAATAATATCCAAAGCCTACGCTAGTGAACATAGACTCTGATGGTTATTAAAGTATTGATTATTTAATAATAAGTATACTGTATTTATAGAATGACGGGGAATTGTCCAGGGTGCGAATTGTCCTGACGGGGAATCGTCCATGTTTTTGACGGGATTGTCTGACAGAGAAATGACTTGACAGCGAATTCTCTCCTGCACCACTCGACACACCACCTTCCTTACCACTCTCCTCACCAGCACTTTCGACACTTTCACTAGCTAATGCACTCACTTCGTTCATAAACCCTTCAAAGTCTATTTCTGACACAATATATATATATATATATATATATATATATATATATATATATATATATATATATATATATATATATATATATATATATATAATTTTTAGTTATTGTTAGCACAGTATGTTGATATTACTTTAGTATTATTAAATGAATTAATGTTAGTATAGTATTTTAGGTTTATAAACGGAACTTAGGTTTATTTATAAATGATGACGTGCAAGTGAAATAATGCAACTTTGAAAAGAAAAAAAAATATGTAACTCACTAATAGTAATTGTGGTAGCTGTGTTTGTAGTCGATGGTGGCCGTGGTGGTGGTGATGGTGATGGTGGTGGGGGTGGTTGTTTGGTCTGCAGTGTAGGCTCTAGGGGTGTGTCTGTGTACACACACTCAAAAAAGTATTGTTACAGGGGGGTCCGATGAGTTCCAGACTGAATAATTTAGCTCTCTCGGTAGGGTTGGAGGAAGGATGTTATCAAACGCTTCATTCGTGGTGTCAGTTTGTCTCGTGCAGAAGGTGTAATGATACTTTTTTGAGTGTGTGTACATGCCTTTTTTACAGCCAAATTTGGTATTTGCTTGATCCACATCATTAGAGCCTCCAAAAAAAGTTTGGGTAACACTTCCACACCAAGTACGTTTTTTATGTACAGACCACTTTATGATAAATATTTGGCATCATTTTGCCAAAAAAAGACATTTAACATTTCATGGAATATCAGACCAAGCATCACCTTTAGAATTAAAATTTACATTTATTTTCCACGTTGACACATAGACAACACATTTTCTGTATGACTTACCTACACAAAATATGTTTTTCAGTGCAAAATGGTTTTATTTAACTCGACTTTGCTAAAACAAATTCACTTTCAGTTTGAACATCGAGGAAACTTTAATACCACCTCCCACAATAGTAAAGACAGAGCGACTAAAACTGGTCAAAAGTTTCCTTAAATAGTTCTCTTATAACTTCAACTAGTTATTTTTTTTTATTACAAAGTATATGGTGACAGTGAGGCCTAACATAAAGAAAAGTTACCCCTACCCCAAAAAATGCCATTTTTCCCGAAATCAGTAAAATGGCTCTAACATACAAAATAACTGAGAGAGTTAATTCTGGTGTCTACCTATACGTTTTTTATACTGAGGAATTTCTTGGTATCATTGTTAGGCTCATTGGTGTTTACCTGCATTATATCATTTTATGGTAAGGTGATGGATGGGTGAAACTAATGTTTACTGTGTAATAAACTAATGGAATGCTTGTGGATGCCAATCTTAAGCTTATTGTGAACCTTGTCAGCTTATGGTTATTATCTCAGTCTAGTGGGAATCTTTCCTGATGGGGATCTAAGCTAATCTGTATTATATACCACATGTCATCATCAACTATGACATCAATTACTGTATTGCACTTTCAACCATTATGGTATGTAGGACGTAGTGTGTGGAATGCAATTTGTATAGAACACAGTGTGTAGAATGCAGTTTAGAATGTAGTATTTTCATAGTTATTCAATGAAAAAATAACTATGTTGTACAGAGGTCTGCTTTTTTTTTTTTTCCTTAGCCAGTAAGTAGAGCTGTCCAATTTAATATGTTTTCCTTCTCTTCAGGGTAGCCATCAAAGTGAATGAAAAGGCTTGGTTTGCAGTTTTGAATGGAAATAATTCCAAAGACTTCTTATGATGGAGCCAGTGAAACTCTCAGAGTCACCTGAAGATGTTTCATTTGATGCAACTAAATGCATCATTAGTCAAGAAAGTTCAGATGATAAAACTGTAAGCACTAGCAATGGGTGCAAAAGAATAAGCGAAGCAAGTGAAATTCACAATGATCAAGTATCAAAGCGACTTAAACTCATTGACGGAGATGTGTCTGTTTACCGTATGACCAGTGACTGTTATAAAAGACACACAATGAAATCTGTTCTAGATAGAAAGCAGAAAAAAAAATCTCAAAGCCAAGAAAAGGCAGATTCCAAGGTGAGAAGAAGTACTCGTTCCAAAGCAGCTAGCCATCCACCAAATGCAGAGATAACGATGACTGCTTTAAGAGGTGTGAAGTGTATCATTTGTAATGCCAAATTATTCAAGCAACAGTACATAAAATGCCGCATCAGTGAAAATGGCCGTGCTACAACATTCCTAGAGGCATTTCTTTCAAGACGAGGTCTTTACTCGGGTTTGTGACCTTCAAGATACATATTCTGTTTTTTGAGCAGATATATACTGCCACAAGGCCTGTACGACAAAATACCTGTACAAGTTTGAGAGTCGTGGCAATGGTTCCCGACCCAAAGTGTCTCAAAAAATGGCTGTATGGAATCAAGTAGCTAAAGAGTTGGAACAGGGTCTGAAAAGTGGCAAGGGTTATGGACTGAGTGTCATTAGAGACTAGCTGAACAGCACTGATGAAAAATGTAACTTTTGCAATAGAGATGTGAAGATTTTCCTAATGAATCAGTTTGGCAGTGAGATTGACTTTGCATACCCCAGTGCTTTCAACAAATCTACTATGGAGTTCATTGTTTTAAATGATGTGCTAGCTGGTCACATTCTTTCTGTTGCTCCAGTGCGGGTGTGTGCTAGGGAGATCAGGAGTGTTCTAGAGGAATATGATTTTGGTCTTGAAGACAGGTTTTGTGATGCACAAGATCTTAAACATGCTTTGAGTAATATAACCATCCCTGATCCTCTTCTCCGTTTCTTCGGTCATTTGTTTAACTTCAATCTTGCAACCTATGATAAAGCAGCGATAGCAGTCTTGGCAGATGAAATGACAAATGACTCTTCGGATGCTGATGATGAACATGATGATTATGATGGCACTGCCCAAGATGCCTCTCCAGAAGCTGTACTCTCTGTCTCTCGTTGCAGAAAAGTACAGTCACTTTATCAAATAATTTACTATGTACATCACAGTGGGCAAAGCAGAACGCCAAAGCATGTTATGAATGCAAAGTCTGTTCATACACTTGGACGTGGGGGCAAGACTGTGACTCTAGCCTTGAACCATGAAGGACTAGCCATCAGCTATCCTGAACTTTGTAGATATCAACATGATCTTGCACCATTCACTGCACAGCATAACCAAGACTGCATTGCATTACGTTCCCACTTGGATGCAGAACAGTTTACCTCCGGTGCCATTGACAACTGGGACCACGTGGGCACAAATGTATCAGAAAATGATACAGTGACTGTATTATTTCAGGATAAGCCTCCAACCTCATTGCATAAACCAAAGATATCTGACACCCAAGTCATACATGGTCCTCAAGCTTTCAAAGATATCTTGTCATGCCAGGTACTTTCCAGTTTCTATAAACCCGCGCATCGTCCAGATATTCCAATGAGCTATGAAGTCCCAGACAATGTACACACCTTCATAAAATCTGGAGCATCTAAACTGAAGGATATCGTTTGGTCACTTGGACGCTTAGATGTTACAGTGGATCAAGGTGACATACCCTCAATCACAAATAATGCCTTCATAGCATACAAGCAACTCAGTTTGGACTGATGAGACAATACCAGAAAAAATCTTGCATTTCTGCTTGTGCTACCACATGCAGTAACAGAGTATTCAACACTTTACACTGCCATGAAAAATTTTGTGGAAATTGGCTCTCAGCTGACTCAGAATCAGATACCCATGTACTGTGATGAAGGTGTCTGTTGCATTGTCAGGGAAATACAGTTGCTGAGACCAGAAGAATTTTTTACACTTGTACCATGCTTGAGCACCTTTCACTTGGTGATAACAGTTTTGAAATGTATTGGCAAATCTCTAGAAGGCAGTGGAGCTGCAATCACGTGGCTGGAGGCAGGTGTCTTTGGGCCAGCACTCATTGAAAATTCAGTACTGAATGGTGGCCACTACAGTTGTTGCCTCAAGGGCATGGATCAGTTAGGTGAAGTATTCAATCGTCTTCTGTACAAGGAATTCTTCACTGAGAAAGGCGTTGATCCATATGCACCAGAGTTCGCTGTCTTAACAAAACTTAAGTCTTCTGTTATGAGCAAAAATGTCACTGACAGTCAAAAGTATTTGGCTGAGTTTGGAGAAACATCGAGCATGTTGGTTGAAGATCTGAACAGCTTCATGAAAACGCGCTCTGACTCCAATGAAAATGTCAAGGTCTGGACAAGTTTTCTGGAGATGATGGCAGTTGTCCATGACCTTTTGAACGCGATCAGGAAGGAATATGGGAACAACACCCGGATGCAGTCCTGTTTGCAGCATTTGATTCCACCAATTAGTTTCTTTGGTGTCCTCTCTTCTGGAAGACATGCGGCATCTTCCTGAAGCAGCACCATCAGTGTATGAGAACTTTGTTTGGGACAATTTTTTAATCAAAGAGAAACCTGGTCGATTCACGGCAGTTGGGGGAGATCAGAAACTGGAACAAAGTATTAACCTTTCATCCGCGTGCAGTGATGGGGTCATTGGGCATGGGCGTTTCGTTTCGTTTCGTTTTTAAAGGCTCCAACATGCTTGCATGTGTCGGCCTTGGTCACCTAATGGCGGCTCTCCACGCTGCACGATCCATTGCAGCCTCCCTGTTCAGTCCCTTAACCCTAAGGTCACACTTAATGACCTCGTCCCATGTCTTTCTCGGTCTACCCCTCATACCCCCACCCCCAATATTAACACTTCTCACCTTCCTCACCCAACTATCATCCCCCATCCTCTCCACATGTCCAAACCACCTCAATCTACCTCTCCTCATCACAACACCAATACACTCCAGTCCCATCCTACCTCTCAACTCTTCCATTGTAAACCCAGCCCCTCCAGGCCTTGGACGCAGGGACGCACTGCACATCCACCTAATCATTGTCATTTCTGTACGTCTGAGCCGGCGAATGTCTTCCTCCTTCACTGCCCAGGTCTCACTGCCATACAGCATTACACTCCTAACACACGCTGCATTCTATGACCCCTTCGCACGGAGGGAGAGCCCCCTCAATGTCAGGAGAGGCAAGAGCTCCCTGAACTTCTTCCAACCACTTCTCACCCTAGCCACAGAGCTAGCTCCAGCCCCACCTCCAGCACACAGCATGTCTCCTAAATAACAAAACTCTTCCACACACTCAAGAGATTCACCAGCAAGTTCAATTCTTTCACGTCTGACGATCTCCACCTGCTCACCCCGGCACGCTGTACACATAAAATCAGCATTATCTCGCAGTCTACCTCTGATACCACTACATCTCTTATGCACCCATTTATCACACACACCGCACAAGATGGAATTACTTCCCACGCCCTTGTGGCAAACTGCACATGGCCACTCTCCCTCGTCTTTGACAGTACCGCCACCAACCCTAGATATCATCACTTTTGTTTTATCTGCATTTACCCTTAAACCCTTTTGCCCCATACCATCTCTCCACTTCCTAAACCCAACAATATGTGGCTCAGTGGGACTTGAATTACCATGAGATGATGGCAGTGAAGAATTTACATCGCCAATATACTAATGTGATGGAGAGAACCCATGATACATACAACCATCATCAATTATCTCAAGTGAACACAGACTGTAGGGAGTCACAAATTCAGGCTATAATGAAACTTGTTGCAGGGAAGGGATCCCCTCTGTCTGTTCATGCTTCTTCAATCTTACAGAATTTTGTGACAAAAGTGGTCATGTCCAGTGAGATCAGAAATGATGTCCTGTATGCGTTCAACAAAGGAAAAGAAGAGTACCTGAAATTTAGGAATGAAAGACTTCTCAAGAAAACGACCAGGATAAGTTACAGCATTCATCGTACTAATTTGAAAACAATGAAAACCATCCAAAATAAACCACCAAAAACAATCAAAATGACTGTGAAGAAGATAAAATATACCAGAACGGAACATTGAAATAGCAAGGGAGCATGGCCTAACCACAGATGAGCTATTGAAATATGATATTCCCTCTCCATTATTGTTTGATGCGGAAGGAATGATGACAAAGTTTGAAAAGAGTTTGTTACTAAGGGAACTGGAGGCTCATCTTAAAGCTGAAGACTAGAACTATAGTCATCTTGTCAATGTTTCCTTCATCATAGATGTCATGGCTACTATTTGAAATTCAGTGACCTCCTGGACAATTTCATGTCATTTTCAGCCATATATCGTCAGTTTGGATGCTGTGACTGTCTTGTGACATATTCTGAAGAGCCCTCTGTAAAGGACAGTGAGAGGAAAAGATGCACTGATAAAGTACCCATTGAATACAGTTCAATTGACCCATCCTCTCCACTACCAAAGGACATGGGAACTTTTGGCAATCAAACAGCAACAAACTTCTCCTTGAAAAACTGATCTATCAGCATCTTCGTTCCAACATTGTCCCTGGGCAGCATCCCATTGGACTTGGACAAGTGACTAGGAAGCATGAGCAACACCAGTGTATCATCATTAACCAAGGAGAGGAGAATACACTTGTTCACCTTCAATCAACATTTGATGAAGCAGACATTTGCCTAGTCCTCCACGTTTTGGATTCCCTGAAGAATGGGCACGCGGTATGCATTGTTCTTTCTAATGACACAAATGTCATTGTTGCCCTTCTATACCACATGCCTGTTTTTTTGCTACACACGTCCATAAGTTGTGGGTTCGAACAGGATTTGGAGATACAACCCGGTATGTGCCACTCCATACTATGTTTTGGCGCCTTGGAAGTCACCTCTGTGCAATTCTTTAGGCTGTACACAGCCTTACAGGGTGTGACATCATAAGCAAAGTCGGCACTCAAAAGGGTGCATTGAAAGCTCAGCCGAAGAAGTTGCTAAAGCACTATGGGCAAACTGCTACCCTATCTCAATCTCCTCTGCAGGATGCTGAATGCTATTTAGTGAAAGTTTTGAAGTCTAGAAGTGAGTCAAAGAATTTCTTGGAGTTAAGGACTGAAATCTTTCACCATGAAAAGAGGAGTTCTCATCAGAACCTGCCTCCAACCAGCCAAGGCCTTCTTCCACATATATAACATGCAATCTATAATGTTTCCACAATTATGCATGCACTAGAATTTCGTCAAGAATACAAGATCTCATTAAAGCCAGAAGACATCGGCTTCAGGCATGAGAATGAATGTTTAATACCTTTCACATCTTAGAAGACCCTGGAATCTCACTGGACATTTGTCTGTTCATGCACCAAGTGTGCCAGATCAACTTGTCCTTGCAGGGCTGCTGCAGTCAAGTGTGTCAATTTCTGTAAGTGCAAGAGGGATGACTGCAAAAATCCAGTAGGTTAGAATGTTGTTGAGGTTATTTAGTTATACATGCTATCTAATGAAAACTAATCAGGTCATTATCATCTGAACAATGAGAACCAGTGTGTTTTGAGCAATGTATTTTGTTAGTCACTGAGGTTTGAGGTCTTCCCCCTGAGTGTTACCATATTGCCAGAAGAAAAGCCGAAGTCGTGTGGCTTTGATATCAATAGGGATATACAAATTGTATGCACTGGCTGTAATCTTCTTCGCTGATTGTAATACTGAGTGGAATACACTCATGTCTCATTATAGGAGGATTTTAAAAGAAGAAATTCCACTGTTACATTCACAAGTATAAACCTGTACAAATTACTGCCTTAATCATGATATTTGACAACTGTTGTGAAATTATACAATCAGAACATAACCCAGTTAGACTAATGATGATACAAATAAAATCCTTGGTATCAAAAACATAATTGGTAGACACCAAAATTAACTTGCTATCTCAATTATATAGGGTGTTAGAGCCATTTGACTGATTTCGGGAAAAATGGCGTTTGGGGGGTAAGGGTGACTCTTCTTTGTATTAGCCCTCACTGTCACCAAATGATACTTTGTAATAAAAAAATAAAAAAAAGAACTCTAGTTGTAGTTATAAGAGAACTATTTAAGGAAACTTCTGACCAATTTTGGTTGCTCTGTCTTTAATATTAAGTGAGTGAGATGATATTAAAGTCTGCTTGATGTTCAAACTGAAAACGATTTTTTTTTTTTTACCAAAGTCGAGCTAAATAAGACCATTTTGCGCTGAAAAACATAGTTTATGTGAGTAAGTCATACAGAAAATGTGTTGTCTATGTGTCAATCTGGAAAATAAATGTAAATTTCAATTCTAAAGGTGATGCTTGATCAGATAATCCATGAAATGTAAGATTTCCTTTTTTTTGGCAAAATGACGCCAATGAATTATCATAAAGTGGTATGTACAGAAAAACGAACTTGGTGTGGAAGTGTTACTCAAACTTTTTTGGACACTCTAATGATGTGGATCAAGAAAATACCAGATTTGGCTGTAAAAGAGACATATACATAGACACCTCCCCCCCTACAGCCAGGACTACTGGGGCATGTTATGTTTCTGTCAGCCTTGTCACCACTGCATTCTTGCTGGGTCCGATAGTATTTATGGTAGATGTGGTAGTAGGTGTGGTAGCTGTGGTAGTTGTGGAAAATGTGGTAGTAGATGTGGTAGAGGAGGTTGTGGAGGTCGTAGGTCAGGTGTTGTTGTGCTTACTTCAGCTGCTTGCAACAAAACTCCATTCACTTGCGGGTCAACACAGCTCAAGCGTGGATGTCACTTTTTTACTTTTTACTTCTTTTTTGCTTCTTTCATACTTCGCTTTTTACTTCTTTTTTCTTCTTTACCTTCTTCTTGCAATTAAACTTTAGGGCTTGTTTCCTGTAGAAGACTACTGATTCTTTGTTGCAGTTGATCGTAGAGTTGAAAATCGTAGAGTTTCGTCGTAGATACGTTGTAGTTGATCACAGAGTTGTAAATCGTAGTGTTGTGTCTTAGATAATTTGTTGTGGTTGATCACAGCATTGGAAATCATTGAGTTGCATCATAGATAGTTGTTGTAGCTTCTCTTTTACTGCTCCCACCAGTGTCAACAGGTAGATGGGTAGGTAGGTGCCACCAGTGTCAATAATGTGGATAATGTAACAGAGTATCGCAGATAGCTGCTGCTGCCAAATGTACATAATACTCTTGGCTTAGAAGGTAGGGCTTGTATCTGTTGACTGGCGAGGCCCCTATGTCACCAGTATGGGCTGCTGCCAATGGAGGAGTTGTGAGACACTGGATAGCGTGGATACTCGTATTGTATATTTGTGGGTTTTATCTCTCTAATCTCGAGATAGTTCTTTCTCAGCATCACTATCCCCTCTGTCTGTCTTGTATCATAAGTGAAGGTAAAATAGATACACTTTGGGGTTAAGGGGTTTTATTGTGAGAGTCATATTGTTCGCTGCCTACCCCTGCACTCATGACGGACAGAGTGACGTGACCCACTGATTGTCAAAGTGACACCTTATTTCTTACTCTCCTGCCTATCTGCTACTCCTTCTGACTCCTGCACCTGATTTCTGAATATATATTACTGCCTGGTTTCTGGCAGGCTGACATGTGCATGTGTATAGTGTCTAGCACACTTCTGTCACGTGGCTAATTGGCTTTCGTGAGTTATATCCTGTGTTTGACATTCTTGGTAGCCTGGGACAGGGGATGTTTTTTGTTCTTTTCCTGATACCAGACATATCCACCAGCATATTACATAATGTGATAGTGTTATATACTGTGCTATGAAATATAAGGCCAACATGCTGCGACTGTTCGTGAAGGAGTGTGGTGTGTGCCAACATAGGGGTGCGTCGTAAATCTCGAGGCGAAAGTGCTGCGTCATGGTCATGTTGTACCGTAGTAAGGAACGTAAATAATTGCGGAGGTAGGGACGGAATAATTGTGGCAGTCATGTATTTGCGTATGATTTAGTGAAAAGTGTATGTGAATTGAGCTGCGAATGTTTGTGAAAGGATAATTTTAGGGTGCTTAACATAGGTTAGTGATACTCTAGTGGCAGGTGTGCAGGTGATGTCAGGATGCCGGGCAACAACGTGTGTCATTGAACAGGTACTGTAACTTGCTAAGACATTTAGTGAGAAGTTATACTTTATGTAGAATGAACGTGATATGTGCTGCAAGTGTCCGTGAAGGAATTCTGAGCATGCGTGGAGTATGTCAGCGATACATCAGTGGACATGTACTGTAACGTGCTAAGACATTTGTTGATTATCTATGATTTATATAAAATGTTTGTAATATGTGTCACGAGTGTTCGTCGTGGGATGTGGGTGTGTAGCATATGTCGGTGATACCTTAGTGGCAGGTGTGCAGGTGATGTAAGGACGCTGGGCAACAACAGACGTCAGTGGACAGGTACTGTTACAAGCTAAGACATTTGTTGATAATTTATGATTTATATAAAATGTTTGTTATGCGTGTCACGAGTGTTCCTTGTGGGCTGTGGGTGCGTTGCGTATGTCAGCGATGTCTTAGCGCCAGGTGTGCAGGTGATGTAAGGACGCCGGGCAACGATGGACATCAGTGGACAGGTACTGTAAAGTGCTAAGACAATTGTTGATTATTTATGATTTATATAAAATGTTTGTGATATGTCTCACGAGTGTTCGTTGTGGGATGTGGGTGCGTTGTGTATGTCAGCGATGTCTTAGCGGCAGGTGTGCAGGTGATGTAAGGGACGGATGGCTGTATTTTGAGCAAAAAATCGACCAAAATGGTGAAAAAGAGTTAAGCGCTCTGAAAATGAACAAACATCTCGGGAATAGTGTCCAGGCGTTTCTGGGGTGGTACGCATAATATTTAAATGTTTATGCGTAGTTTAAAGGCTGTAAACAAGCCACACCCCCTCACTCCACGTGGTGCTCCAAATGGCTTGACTATGTCCCATGATTTTTCGGCATTTTTTTGCAATTTTTTTTAGTGTTTTTGTAAATATTTATGCTAGAGGTGTCTGGCAGCTTCTTGGTTAGCAGCTGTGAGCTCGGCTGGCTCGATCGATTCAGTGTGCAAACAAGTGGTTGGAGGGGGAGGAAAGGCTGCTTGTACGCGAGTTTTTCCCCGTGTTTTCTGCTTTGCTACTTCTTGTATTTTCTTCCTGGGAACATCTACATCATGCCAAAAGCTAACAAGAGAAAAGCTGCATCGTTGAAGTATGCAAAGATTGCTAGAAGTGCGTTGGCAAAGGCAAGGAGGGTAAAACGTGAGCAGGCCGCCGCCGCCGCCATCACCAGTGATGTAACACGTGGCGACACCTCCACCACCACCACCACTAAACCACCATCGAGCTATCAGAAAAGATCATTTGAGGCGTCTCGTGGACAAGGGGCGAATGCGCCATTTTCTTTTTTTTTTTTTGTTATGAGCGTTTAAAGTTCAGGAATAGGTGGCAGACATAGAATATTATAGAATAGCATGTTATTATATATCATTAGAATCCTCTGGAAGAGGCAAATTTATACTGCAGGAAAAAATGAAAACACACACACACACACGCGCACACACACAGTAAAACACGCGATGGTGTTTTTTCAGCATATAGTAATTATTGTTCAATCAACTTGAAATTCATTCCTGTATTAGATGTAAATGAAACTAAGATACTGTGAAATTTTCAGCCAAAAATTCCCATAATTAATATTTTTCCTATAATTATTAATTAAATATTTTCATCTCCTTATCGGCAACAGGTTGTTTTATTGTATGATAACCATTATATTGTTAATGACTGACACAATGAAGTTATAATACCAACTATTTACAACTCCAACCACACACCAAGATGAAGGGGGGGGGGCCTAATGGTTAGTAGTTGAGGATGTCATCGGAGTGTAAACAAAGCCAGGCTTCATTCACGTGCTTGGCGGGATGACTAGTTGGGGTGCTAGCGCGCGTCTGATTGGCTGAGAGGCGGCCCTTTAACTCTGACAGAGGGAGCCGCTCGCCCATTGGCTGGGCGCGTGCCGACATTCGCCCCTACAGCTCTGAAATCACAGACCCTCCCCACCCTCCTCCTCCTCCCCTCCACGTGTGCAAAACAAGGGAGATTGAACCTAGAATTCTGAACCCACATGGGTCGGAATCGGAAACGCTCTTCACCACGAGATTTTCAGTGCTTCCATCTATCGGAAAACATGCATAACTCATTTTTGATGGGGGTGGCGCATTCGCCCCTTGTCCACGAGACTCCTCATTTATTACAGAACATGAAGAAAGACCAGACACTACTGAAGTGACGAAGATAATTGTTGATGAGAAATATATAGAACATATAGTGAAGAATATGTTGTGTCCCTCATGTGCCACTCCACGAGTTACAGTGAAATTTATCCATCACCAAATTGATACTTACATGCTAGTGCAGTGTGAGTGTAGTCATGTGGTGCTTGACACACCGAAAACAGTGAAAAAGAAAAATTACCATCCTCTTACTCAGTTATTAGTTTACTGTATGATGCTTTTAGGTGTGGGTTATGATGGTGTCAATAAAGTCGTGTCATTCTTGGGTTTGAAGACATTCACACAGAAAACCTTCATACGCTATGCAAAGCACATAACAGAAACTGCTGTAGCTAAAGCAAAAAGTGTTTTAGATGTGAGTAGGAGAGCTGTGTATGAAAGAAATGCAGAACTGAATGAGTGTGGACGGAGATGTGAAGTGTGACATTTCATTTGATGGATATTGGCACAGGAGGGGACACAAGTCTAATTTTGGAGTTGGTGCAGTAGTTGATGTAAACACGGGACTGATAGTGGACTATGAAATATGCAGCAAGCTGTGTTCTCTGTGTGTTGGTAAGAAAAAGCAAGTGAAAAACGCAAAGATGATAGAGGCCGAGTATGAGATGTGGATGGATGAGCACCGCCCTCATTGTGAGAAAAATTATGAAGGTTCATCTGGAGGAATGGAGGCTACTGCAGCTGTGAAGATATGGGGAAGGTCAAAAGAACACAGTTTGCTGTACACATCATTTGTCTCCGGTGGCGATAGTACAGCTTTCCTCTCTCTACAAAAAGTGAATGACGGTAAAGGACCCTATGGTGATGCATGTGAGATTATCAAGGTAGAATGTGTAAATCATGTTGCTAAACGGCTTGGTACTGCCCTAAGGAACTTGAAAAAGGCTTCATGGAAGAAAGGAAAAGGTTCTTTTGGAGGAAGAAACAAACTGACAGCTGTAGTAATCGATAATCTGCAGTATTACTATCAACTTAGCCTGGGCAGAAAAACTGGGACATGTGCTAGTGAAATGAGGGATGAAATTCTTTCTACATTTTATCACTGCACATCTACAGACTTAGATCCCAAGCATGACATGTGTCCTAAAGGTGAAACATCTCGGTGTTTTTATAACAAGAGTATTGCAAAGGGAGAAACACCCGAGTCCCACTCCAAAATGAAGGTATTTTTCCATCTGAACAAAGAGCAAGAGGAAGAGGTTGAAGCTATATATCAACGTCTTACAACAGATGAAATAATGACACGGTGTATTAAAGGATTAACACAAAACAGAAATGAACATTTGCACTCACGGATCTGGAAAATGTCCCCCAAAATCAAGTCAACATCGAGGAGGATTGTGGAGTTTGCGACCGCAACCACTGTGAGTGATTATAATGCTGGCTACATTGCGAGTTGTCTGGTAGAAGATTTTGGCATCAAACTCACAACATCCATGTACACGTACCTCAAGAATAGGGAAGCAAGATTGGACACTTCATACAAAAGGAAAAGGAGGAACAGCAGACTCAAGAAGGATCTGGAGTATGCTGCTGGTTCATTCTGAGACCCCAGTCGCTGCAAGAAAAGCCTGTTTTTCTCAAATGTAAGTTATTCATCTTTAAAGTGTAACTGTATCCTTAGTTGATGGAGGAGAGTGGAATCTGAAGCAGCTGCTGTTTGCAGATGATACTGCACTGGTGACTGATTCAGAGGAGAGATTGAGACAGTTGGTAGAGGAGTTTGGAAGGGTGTGTGAAAGGAGGAAATTGAAAGTAAATGAGAATAAGAGTAAAGTGATGAAGTGTACGAGGTTGATAGATGGTAGGGGGATGAATATAGTTTTGAATGGTGAGTTGCTTGAGGAGGTAGATTGTTTTAAATATCTAGGGTCACATGTTGCTGTGGATGGAAGAATAGATGCAGAAGTGAAGTTTAGAGTAAATGAAGTAGGAAAGGTGCTGGGAGGAATGAAAAAAGTGTTTAAATGTCGTTCGCTTAGAATGGATGTAAAGAGAAGGCTGTATGAGGGTGTTGTGGTACCGACTGCATTATATGGGGCTGAAACATGGAATATGGGTGTAGCAGAGAGGAAAAGTTTGAATGTAATGGAGATGAGATGTCTGAGGAGTATGTGTGGAGTGACGCGTATGGATCGAGTGCGAAATGATGAAGTGCGAAGGAGAACTGGAGTTGTTCGGGAGATGGCTGGTAGAGTTGAGCAGAGGGTGTTGCAATGGTTTGGGCATATGGAGAGAATGGATAATGAGCGATTGGTGAAAAAGATAACTAGATCTGATGTGAGAGGTGTAAGACTGAGAGGAAGACCACGAATAGGATGGATGGACATTGTGAAGAGAGCGCTGGATGCGAGAGGGATGTCTGTTGAGCAAGGAAGAGTGGCTGTGCGTGACAGAAATAAATGGAGAGAAATTGTGAATGAATAAGTGATGACGCAGCCCTGAGGGGATATTCTCCCGCTTTTGGTCTGATCAGCTAGTCAGGTCAGGTGCGGGTAAGGGGATGGGTCTGTTATGATGTGGCAGGGGTAAACCAGTTCTGCTGTCGGGCCCTGCTGTGGATGTCACTGATTGCATTGCGCAGTTGACCCTTGTGCGTTGTGATGCAGTGAGGATCTGTCCGTTCTCCCCTTTGGGGCTAAGATGCGAATAAATGTGTTTGAATGGATGAGTAAATGGAGAGTGAGTCGTCCTGTCTCGGCTACCTCCCTTTCCTTGGGGGAAGCAGCCTAGGTATATAGATAGATAGATAGACTTCATTTTTCTTGCGTGTGTTTGTCATGAAATTTTCTTCAATCGCAAGAAAAATTTTTATAAATAACATATTTTAAATATTATTATTTAAATGCACAGATGCAGATTTCTCACCACTGTAAAACCTTTAAGTTTTATATTGTTTTCTCAGCAAAAAAATCCCTTATTTCGAAAGATTTTTGTCTTGGAATAATTGATCAGTGAATAAGTTATGCACTGATAATTTGCAAATGTCAATATATTAATTTATTACCGAGAAGAAGTCATCCAAAATAGGCCTAGTTTCAACCATTTTTTTTCAAATTTTATTTTTTTTTTCTCTCCTATATTTTATGTATCTCCTCAACACACTCTACACACGTAAGTAGGTATCACACCACTTAGTAAAATTTCATTAAAATTAGCCCATTATTTCATTATCCATAACAAATACAGCCTAAAGTGCTAAGACAATTGTTGATTATTTATGATTTATTTAAAATGTTTGTGATATGTGTCACGAGTGTTCGTTGTGGGATGTGGGTGCGTTGCGTATGTCAGCGATGTCTTAGCGCCAGGTGTGCAGGTGATGTAAGGACGCCGCGCAACGATGGACATCAGTGGACAGGTACTGTAAAGTGCTAAGACAATTGTTGATTATTTCTGATTTATATAAAATGTTTGTGATATGTGTCACGAGTGTTCGTTGTGGGATGTGGGTGCGTTGTGTATGTCAGCGATGTCTTAGCGGCAGGTGTGCAGGTGATGTAAGAACGCTGGGCAGGTACTGTAAAGAGTTAAGACCATTGTTGATTATTTATGATTTATAATAAAACATTTGTGATATGTGTCACGAGTGCTCGTCCAGAGATATTTTCATGTGTTGGGGGAACCTTTTTAGGAAGGAGGAAAAATAAGTAAGTATATATATATATATATATATATATATATATATATATATATATTATATATATATATATATATATATATATATATATATATATATATATATATATATATATATATATATATATATATATATATATATATTAGGTACAGATAGATACAGTATATATATATATATATATAGAGAGAGAGAGAGAGAGAGAGAGAGATACAGTATATATATATATATATATATATATATATAAAATATTTGGCACACACCCATGGACGAAAGTGGACAAGTATTCCACCGTGCAAAGACACTGAAAAGTTATCGTTCATGTGAACTGTTCGTAAATGGTGCAGCAACTGGCCGTATGGAAAGATATGACATGACTTGTGTAGTGCTACTCTCAATAGAAGGTGTTGCGTGACAGTGAATAACATCTCTTGTTTTTCAGCTGAGAACCTAAAAAGCTCCTACTTGACTTTCTGTGTCATTGCTTGCCAACATGGAGAAGAGGGGTTTGTCTGACGAGTGGCAAAAGATTCTCTTCGAGGAGGAGACCAAGAGCGAGGAGGATGAGGAGCTGAGCAATGCTTCAAGTGAGGAGGACTGGGACGATGACCAACGCCATTCCCCTCAGGCGGCTGTCGGGATTATCAGCCCAGCCATCGTCTTCACTTGGATGACAGGCATCGCCTTTGCTCGGACCTCTCGCTCCAGCAGCCATCACGGTCTCTCCACCTCAAGCCTCCACTTCCCCCTTGACCAAGCCCATGTCACTGGTAGCAGGGCCTAGTTGTGCAACACTGGCACCCGCATGCGTTGCAGTGTCTGCTGCACAACTGATGCAGGAAGCGACTGTGTCATCATCCCCTGCCCAGTCAACAAAGGCGCTGTTTCTGACAGCATTCATCCCCCCCGACGTTTTGCAGCAGCCTCAATGAGGCCGGCGTAGTCCACGGGCCGGCTATGGCAGATGGCCAAGGGGTGTCCAAGGAGGCTGAAGGGTGTCGGTACGCCGACCCACTGGCACCAATGCAGGTGTTGCTGCAGAGGATCCAGGGTGGAGCAGTGGCCCATTCACACCAGCTAATGGGCCTTTCACAGAATCCCCAGGAATGAGGGTGGATCTGCCAACAACGCCTCTACAGTTCTTCCAGCTGTTTTTCACCAGGGAGTTGTTGACGTATTTCACCTGCGAGACCAACAACTACGTGTCATTCCTAGGGACTGTGTTGGATGCATGGTTCATCTGCAATGAAGAGGAGATGGCCAAGTTCCTGGGGCTGTACTTTTCGTGAGGGTGGTGAATATGCCGACCATCAGGCATTACTGGAGGAGATCCCATCTCCATAACTGCCCCCTTTTCCAGCAAGTGATAAGTGGTAGGCATTTCAGGACCATCCTGAAACATTTCCTCTCCAACTCACTTTCCATACCCCAGGACAATCGCGACAGGCTCATCAGGGTTCGCACGGTGATGGAGTTCCTCCTTCAGCAGTTCCAGGACACCTAAATTCCCAAGGAGCACCTCAGTCTGGACGAGGGCTCATTGGCATGGAAGGGGCACCTCAGCTTCTGTGTCTACAACCCCATGAAGCCCTCGAAGTATTCCATCAAGTTTTATATCCTGGCTGAGGCTTCCTCGGGATACATCTGGAATTTTGAGGTGTATACGTGGCAGAAGAGGGGGCTGGAGAGCACTGTGTGGAGACTCGTAGAGCCGGTGAAGGACCAGGGATACAAAGTTTACATGGACAACTATTATAACTTTGTATCCCTGTGCGAACGCCTTTTCAGTGCAGGAACCTATGTGTGTGGGACCTTACACCTGGCCAGAGGAGCACCAAAGAGGCTGCAGGACATCACCAGGACCAAGACCCTGCCAGACGGGGGCATGTCAGTGATACATAATGACAACGTGATGGTGCTGCTGTGGAAGGACAAGCACATCGTCAACAAGGTCTCACCTTCCACATCACAAGCACCATCCAGAAGCAGGTTCGAGGGAAGACCAGGGCTCCTGACGGGAGGACAACCTATGTCCAGAAGACCGTGGACAAGCCCGCCGTGGTGGAGGACTATAATTGATACATGGGTGGGGTAGACCACTTTGACCAGATGGTCCAATACTACCCCATCCAGCGGCGGACCGTGAAGTGGACCAAGAAGATAACCTATTTCATCCAGATGGCCATCTTCAATGCATTCACCCTCTACATGAAGTGCTCGTGTGGATCAGTCAGTCTGCTGGGCTTTGTGGAGGAGATAGTGGACAAACTTCTCCACTTTGATGAAGCAGAGTGGCGAGCATCAGGGCACATCATCCACCACGCCCCTGTCCTTCCAACCCGACGGCCAGCAGGACCTCCAGCACTTGCGGCACCTGGACCAGCACCAGCACAGTTGCCAACACCACCATCTCCAGGAGGAGGACCAGCTCAGGAGCCAGCGCCACCATCGCCTGCAGGACCAGCATGGGTGCTGAGACGACCAGCAGCAGGTCCTGGTCTGTCAGGAGAACCTGCTGCTGCTGCCATGACCGGCTCTGCAGCTGCACCTCCAGGAAGACAGGACTGGGGACAACCAGGAGGACATCCAACCAAGCATCGTAGAGTCATCAATGACAGAGTGCGGTTGGATCACACACTGGGCCATTGACGGGAGAGGATCCCCAGCCGGAGGAGGCTCCGGTGCGCCCTGTGTGCCCTGGCGAAGATGAGGAGGGACACTAGTTACATGTGTCCTGTTTGTGATGTGTCACTTTGTGTGGGTGATTGCTTCGAATGGTACCGTACTGAGCGAAGTATTCCCTAGTGGAGCATACACACACACACACACTACATAACTCCTCATCTTCAAATCCCAGAAGGTCCTTCAGGCACTTCAACATCCCTGGAGGAAGTGAGTTATCCGATTTTGTTGATATGTATATTGACCTATTTTCAATACCCCTATATTTTTCACACAACCATTTTCTCCTACATATTACACATATGAGAGAAAGTACAGCTTCATTAGCAGTAACTAAACAAAGTAGTGTTCATGTCTAGTAGGTTATAACACTAAAAAAAAAAAAAAAAAAAAAAAAAATGGAGATTTTACAGTCTGTACATAAAAGGGAAAAAAAAGAAAAAAGGCATTGGGAGCATAGTCTTCAGGCAAAGGGTGGGGGAAGACTTTTTTTTTTTTTTTCGCGTGCGGTAAGCCTAGGTAGCAATCGGATGAGTAAAATCTTTGTCGGCCAATTACTCGAAAACTATTGGACGTATCGACTTCCTGTTAGAACCATGATAAAGAGCAGTAAATTCTACGTATGTTCATTACGAAAATATATGCCTTTGATAGCATATTTTTTTTTAGAAAAAGGCGGGGGAACGGAGTGTGCTTTATACTCGCTGTCGATAAGTAGTCGAAAACGATCGGAAGAGTAATCTCACATTTTCGGCCAATAACTTGAACTATTGGACGTATTGACTTCTTGTGAGAACCATGATAATGAGCAGTAAATTCTATGTATGTTTATTATGAAAATATAAGCCCTTGTTAGCATATTTTTTGGAAAAGGCTGGGGAACAGAGTGTGTTATTCTCGCTGGCAGTAATATTCGAAAACGATCGACGAAGTAATCTCACTTTGTCGGCCAATTACTCGAAAAGTATTGGACGAATCGAGTTCCTGTAAGAACCATGATAATGAGCAGTAAATTCTGCGTATGTACAGGACATAACAATGTAATATCTCTGATAAAAAGTCGTTGTTACATAGGCGGGAATATAGAGTTTGCTGCGCGCACATGACGAAAGTGACTTTTGCAGGAAAGCTCCCTGAAAATATATATTTTTTTTTGGAAAAATGGCTTTAATTTTTTGGCTATTTCTCGAAAACTACAGATCGTATCACAACCGGATATTTTTCATTAAAAAGCTGATGAAATTCTGTATCAAAACTTCTAATAACATTTTCCGGTATGATGGAAAGCATTCGAATGGTGATGTTGAGAAGTGAAATTGACAGTGCAAAATGTTTATTCAGGGCCGCCTAATGTTTTATTCGTGTTTTCCTGTTTTTTTTTTTTTTTTGTGCTTATCAGCTAGAACAAACATCGACGAGTAAGATCATATAGGTTTCATGACAGTATATTGAGGTTTGGGTGGCGAAAATAAGGTGAGAAAACGTGTTTTCAGTGGTGCGTGGCCGGCCAGTCAAGTAAAATCATGTTCTGGAAAACTTATGAAACTTACGCATGCGCGAGAGGGTTAAATTTAATAATAAATAAAAAAAAATGGTGGTGTAACTACCAGGGTCATATGCCACCGGAGGTCAAAGTAAGAAATGCCAACAGACGGTATGAGCAGGGAATGATTTAAAAGTCAAGCAAAAAAATAAACACTAAAACACATAAAAAAAATTAAATCACAAAAACACCAAAAAAGGAGCACTTAAATTAAAAACAAAAAAACTAAATTCTTAGTACAAAATCTTAATACAGCTGCCACAACAACACGACAACAGGCCATCTTCCCAAGCATTAATGAAAGACGGCACAACTCACCACCCGCCTGGTGCTCAGAGAGGTATCGATGATGAAAATCTCTCAGACCGGAACACCACCTGCAAGTACCAAACAGTCTTTCCATGATAAAAACAGGGTGTGTCTAATAATCTACCAGGATAAAGCAGTCTCCCACCAGCAAGACATCGTCGGTAAATGTAAGAGCCCACCTTACCACAAATAACATGCATCTTTTTAGGCCCCACCACATCCCAGCAGTCGTGCCAACAATGCCGAATCCGTTTAGCCATAAGAGAATAAAAAAAACATGCAGGCACCCAGTGCAGAGAAGGATGGGATCCCACAGATGCAAGAGGGCGACATGATGCTGCTTTAGCCAGCAGATCAACCCACTCATTCTTGGACACCCCCATATGCGCAGAAGGCCAACTAAAACTCATACAATGGCCAAGGAGAGAAAGCCACTCTAAAATTGATAATACCAGTGGATCAGATGCATGAAAAGACTAGTATAGATGAAGAGTGGTGAAGTCACTTAAAATTACAAAAACAGACTGGAAATGAATAAAAATGATTTGAAGAGTACATAAAACCGCAGTCAGTTGCGCCATATATACTGAAGGAATACTAAGAAGGCTACCGCCCCAACAGAAGGAAGGGAAGAAGACACCAAAGCCCATTCCAGTATCAGTCTTGAGATCCATCAGTATAGACTCAGACAGAGCCTTCATTAGTAGAAGCATGCCCTAACAAGAGAGAGAGGAACACCTGAGAGGGACGTGAGCTCTTTTTACCACCAACAGCACCCACACAATGTCACAGAACATCATGGAGAAGGGAAATAGAACTTCCCTGATGACCATGGCTTGGGACAGGAACAGAATAAAATGCATAGTAACCAGAAGGACCGGATGGAACAGCATCGCCAACCATTGTCCCCTGGATGCACATGCATACAAAAGAAAACTGTGCAACAAGGTGACACATTTCCTCCCACCTGGCATGTATAACCCCGACAATTCCACTGAATGATTGAACCCATAGTGGAGGGAGGATCACGATAAGGCTCTTTACAGTACAGCTTTTGACAAGCAAGCAGATTTAGACTGGTGCTTAGAAAGACCCTTAGGAAATGACTGCCCACCACCAGTAAGTCGTACCGTGTGCTGAACATGTGAGGGCAAACATGAGAACGAGGAAGACAAAATTTTACATCACTCCTCCTTGGAGGCGGAAGAACAGGCTGTTTGGGAGATGGTTAGCAGGCTGCCCCGGGTGAAATAGGGTAGCCACCCCCAGAATCCGAAAAGAAGTAGAGTCCACAGGACCAGAATCCTGTGCAGATGATATCCTATGTAACAAAACTGAAGCAACAAAGATCCATTCGATACTATCCTCAGCTGGGGATTGGACCAGAGGTGAACCATCAACTTCAGCCTGCACCTAGCAAGTATGGATATGTAAACATAGATGTCATGTGGGGAGGCAAAACATGCATTAGCTTGGCCGTCATGTTGGAAAGGTCGAGTGCATGTCATCTGCTATGGTCTACTCTACAATTGTACTCCCTGTAACTTCTTTGAAATACCACAGTGTTGCACTAACAAGCAAATAATTGGCACCAGACAACAAGGAATAACTTTTCATTGGTAAGTATATACACTTTGTACTATAAAATCAGTACAAATGTCAAATAGCCCTGCAGTGCTCAGACTGATGCATGGGGGAGGCGGTGGCTGAATCGGTAGAGTGTTGGCCTACAGTCTTAATGGACCCAGGTTCGAATCCCCGGTGGTGCAGGGTACAGTTTAAGGACTTGAGTATGTTTAAAGCAGAGTTTACTGGTCTACCAGATGACCCGCTGACCTGTTGTAAAAATACCCCCATTAATACTAATACACCAGTCCTGTACGAGACATCCCTTGCATGTATTCAGTATGAATGGTGGGTAATAACGCCGAAGTTGTGACATGTGGAGGTGTATGGATGTAGGAGACTACTGGGTCTTGATAATGGGCTGTGAAGTCTGTGCCCAGAGTTTGTCACAAAAAAAAAAAAATGCAGTACTTCCACATTGAGTTAGGTTTAACCCGTCACGTCCCAAGGTTCTCCGCACCTCTGACATCCCCCAATCCCAAGGTATTTTCGAAATTTTTTGTTTTGGCTAAAACCTCCGCTATTGGTGAGAAACATCGAAAATTCATAGAGAAATCGCTCACCTGAGGTTTAAAATACTCGATCCAGGTAGGAGTTCCTCCTTACCTGACTGGGTTTTCTAACATGCTGGCACCAAAGAAAACGAGTTCTATGGGAGGGTAACTATTTCACACAACTCATAAATGGTATTTATTTATTTACTTGGTACGAATTTATATGTAGTATGAGAGTATATTGGTTTTCAAGCAGTAATATAGGCATTATAAGCATTGTTTCACTCACTAACTAATCACCATACCTGACCTTTTTTTGCCACATTACCTGATCATTATTTCTAACTGTTTCTTCTAATGCTATGTAAACTTTGTCCTCCACATTGTCATCGATTGGGGAATCACTCTCGCCCTGAATATCTTTACTGGCCAGGTCACTGGTAACAGGTGAATTGCCGAGACATTGACATGAGGGGGGGAGGGGGGAGGTTATGCAGTGTAAGGCATTGTCCCTGCTTGGCATCTTGTAGAGGAATAGAGGAAGGTGTCCCGTGTATACGTACGAAAAATCACACGCGAAAATTGAAAACTGTGCAAATTTGGGACCTTGCAATTGCACGACGTACCAGTACGTCGCTGGGACTGGCAAATGCAAAATGTTGCAACGTACCCATACGTCAATGGGACGGGGCGGGTTAATATAAACAAACTAGTCAATGTGAATGACAGCTAAGCTTATAATATAACGTCTGACATTACCACAATGCATTAAATTCTATTTCACTATGGTAATCAGCGTACGGTATCCAGATTCTCATGCACGTAAGATAAAGCCCTCGCCACCTCACTTTCGTTTGTTCTTGCAATTTTTTGGGAGGATGGCACTGTGTACAAATTATGGAAGCAAAATTAGAGTATGGTGAATATTTTAGAAATGTATATACTCCTGAAAAGCAATGTTGGGTCACCCCGCTGAGGGGGGTCACCTTGACGTGGTGGCGAGGCTTAAAGCGTGGTTGGCGGTGCCACCTAGTTTGGAGGCATGCCTACCTTTGTAGGGTTTGGCATATGTCGGTCACGTGGACCAAGCACCCCCTACATCACTGGTGGAGGAGGCCTGCTGGTGATGTTAGTCCCTGCCCATTTGCCATCTAGGGGGGGACTGTTGCCTCCCCACGTGTTTGCCGTGCGTGGCGTCCCGTAATGCTGGGAGATGGGAGACCTGGAGGTTGAGGAATGCTGCACGATGCGCCCTGCATCTAGCAATACGCCTCTTTGGTCCCTTATTCTGGCTAGACGGGTGGCCTGGTTGGGCCTGACCAGGTCAATCGGCTGGTCATGTGTTGGCTAGGGTCAAGTGGGCACTGGGGGGCCTGGTGGCTCCTATCGTCCTGGAGTCACCCTTGCCCAGGTCCCCCAGTGGTTACCCGCGTATACTCTCCCACTACCTCTGGGGTCGCCAGTGGTGTTATCCCAGGCATATGACCTCCCCTTGTTGGGCTCCATGGTGGGTGGAGAGGT
Source organism: Coenobita brevimanus (assembly GCF_032717465.1). Taxonomy (NCBI): domain Eukaryota; kingdom Metazoa; phylum Arthropoda; class Malacostraca; order Decapoda; family Coenobitidae; genus Coenobita; species Coenobita brevimanus. The sequence goes on along the minus strand of NC_136999.1, from coordinate 34,787,173 downwards.
GGGGGAATGAAGTAGATGTGAATAGATCATGGAGGGGATTAATCGAAATAATGTTGACGACCATGCATCTGTCTCTGGCCACTCTGTTATGACTTCACTCATCACTACTCTTGAGCCCTACCAGGCCCCTGGGGGATATCCTCCTCTGTCCCAGCGTTCAGCTGGGTCTGGGAGGCGTTCTCATCAGGGTGGTGTGGTTCAGGGGTTGGCCCCAGATGAAACTGTGCCGGCGTCTTATGCCAAGTACCTATTGATAAAATTTGCTCTTGGTGGGTCTGTTCAAGATATAGATATTTTTGATATGCACCATGCCATCGTCTCAGCATGTGGGAGAGAACCAAGAATCTCTTCCCAAAGAGATGGAAGTCTCCTGGTTGAGGTGTCCTCCCCGGAAGAGAGCTCTCATTTACTAGCACTAACGTCAGTTTCTGATACAGCCATTTCATTTACTCCTCATGGCAGTTTTAACCAAACAAAGGGAGTCTTATTTTACCGTGACCTCCTCCGATATTTAGAGGCACGGCTGTTAGAGGAACTACGATCGTCTGGTGTGATAAAGGTTGAATGCCTTCATAAGAAAATTGATGGAATTTTGACCCCAACTCCGACCTTGTTTCTAACATTTGACAAATTAACGATGCCTACATCTGTGAAACTGGCTTGGCTATTGCTTCCAGTGAAGCCATATGTGCCCACCTCAAAGCAGTGCTTCCACTGTCAGGGGTATGGACATGTCAGCAAATTTTGCCGCCGTGCACAGGCTGGACTTCCTGGTGTCTGTGTCTCTTGTGGTGAATCAAGCCATACCAGCAACTGTCCAGGACTCATTACATGTTATCACTGTGGAGGTCCCCATGCTGTCACTTTGAAAAACTGTCCAAGATACTGCCTTGAAAAGAAGATCTTATCCATTCGTAGAGAGGGTTTCGTTTCCGGATGCAAAAAGAAGAGCCCAGACACTCTTCTTTCAGCTGGGGGTAACTTATGCTTCTGTCCTTTCTAGAACACTAGTGCATCGCCCTGTATCTCAGAGACAGCCTCGACTCACTCCAGTACCCACTCCTACAACTCGTGATATGCAAAATGTTGTCCCCATGGTTAGTGCTGTTGGTGAGAATGATGTTTGCCCGACCACTACTCCGACTGTTTCCCCCCTCCACTTCGGTGGCCAATGACTTGCACACTTCTGTGGTGATGGCAGATGTCCACGCTGACCAGAATCCTTCTCCCATCGTAGCCAGTATACCCGAGGCTCCATCTGTACCTGGCAAACATCACTGTTGTTTATCAGAGTCCTCTGAATATGAAGACCGGCCACCTAAGGTGTCTGTTGTTGACCCATCTGTCGACACCTCTCCTGTTCCCTCTGTCCAGCAGGCTGTGGGATCTAGCCAGGTGACAGCTGAAGCTGATGGTTCGGCTCTGGTCCAGTCCCCACATGGGGATGTTGGAGATCCCATTGTTGCTTCAGATCTGAAGCATAGGATGGCTTCTTCAAATGACTTGAGTCCTGTTGACTCGACTTCCACTTCTAGGGCTTCTGATGAGGGCACTGGCCATCCTACATCTCTAAAGGCAACCCCCAAGCCGCCTTCCAAACAACCTGGTATGCCGACTCCAAGAAAGAGTGTTGCAAAACTTACTTTCTCATCTCCACATTTGCCTTCGGATGTCAGACAGAGGGTGTGGGTTACTGGTGCTGGGCAGGCTCCTGTGAAGGGTCTTCATAAGCATCAATCCAAACCCGCTCGCTTGTCAGGTGTACAGTCCCGCACTTAATCATCGTTCCTCCATTATGGGTTCCATCATCCAGTAGAACTGTCGGGGTTTACGTGCCAACTATGAGGAACTGTGTCATCTTGTTTCTCAATTTACTCCTCTGTGCATGTGCATCCAGGAGACCATGCTAGGTGATACTGTTCCTTCCGGTCCTTCTGGCTACTATGCCTTTTATTCTGATCCTGTGCCGGGCCAAGGTCATCATGGAGGTGCTGCTCTCTTCCTTCGCAGGGATATTCCATACAGTCATCTGGACATCTCCACACCCCTGCAGGCTGTCGCTGTCCGGGTGGTTTTACATTGACAATATACATTTTGCAGTCTTTATCTTCCTCCTAGTGCTACTGTTGAAAGGGTGGATCTGGAATGCCTTATTCATGACCTTCCTTCTCCCTTTCTGTTACTAGGAGATATGTATGGTCACCATCCGCTATGGGGAAACAGTGAGGCCAACCCTCGGGATGTAATGCTGGCCTCTTTAGTGGAAGATGAGGAGTTAGGCATTTTCAGTACCAATAAAATGACTTATTTCCATAGTCAGACTGGAACTTTTACTGCCATTGATTTGTCTTTATGCTCAGCTCATGCTGTTTTAGATTTTACCTGGTATGTGTTGCCAGACCTGTATGGCAGCAACCATTTTCCGTTACATTTAACTGCTAGTGTTGGTGGACCTCAGCCATGTCTTCCTCGCTGGCTTCTGGATAAGGCTGATTGGCCACGTTTCAGGGAATTAAGTTCCAGTTCCCTTTCTGTCAATGGGTTTGACTGTCTTACTGAGGCTGTGTCATATTTCAACACCGTGTTGCACTCAGGAGTCCTGTTATCTATTCCAAAAACGAAGGGTCAGTTTCCTAAACGTCCAGTTCCTTGGTGGAACTCTGAGTGCAGTTCTGCAGTGAGAGCCAAACGAGTCACCTTCTCTTGACTTCGTCATCACCGTGGGGATCCTCAGTATTTGGTGGCGTATCAGAGAGCACAGGCTCATATGAGGTGGGTTTTAAAGGAGGCCAGGCATTTATCCTGGAAGGGTTATGTTTCCTCCATCAGTTCGAGGACTTCCATCAGCCGGGTGTGGAACCGAGTAAGGAAAATCTCAGGAAAATTTACTGTTCCCTCTCCTCCTGTTTTATCTGCAGCAGGTGGAACTGTGGCTGATCCATTTGCTGTTGCAGAGTTGTTAGCTGATCATTTTGCCAGTGTGTCAAAGAAGGATGCAGATACACCTTTGGCTTGCCACCGTCGGCTCCTTTAGTTTCGTGGTCTCAGTTTTGCCTCTCCTGGAGGAGAGCCTTACAATGTTCCATTTTCAATTTCTGAACTCCAGGTGGCTCTGTCGCAGTGTCATGATTCCTCTCCTGGTTATGATGATATTCCTTATGCCTTTTTATGCCACCTGTCTGAAGAGTCCCTATTGTTTTTGCTGTCACTGTTTAATAAGATCTGGTGTTCTGGGGAGTTTCTGGCTTGTTGGGGTGTTGCTGTAGTTATCCCCATCCCCAAACCAGGTAAGGACCACCTACAGGTGACAAATTATCGGCCTATATCTTTGACGTCTTGTATATGTAAAGTTTTGGAAAAGATGGTCAATGTTAGGCTTGTGTGTTTTTTAGAGAGAGGTGACTTCTTATCCCCTGCCCAGTATGGTTTTCGAAAAATGCGATCTACCTCTGATGCACTACTGACCTTGGAGTCTTCTGTCACTGAGGCTTTCGCCACTAACCAACACCAGGTCACGGTCTACTTTGATCTGAAGAAGGCATATGACACTGCGTGGCATCATGGTATTTTACTCTCTCTTCATGAGTTTGGTCTTCGTGGACGCTTGCCTGTTTTTATTCAATAGTTTTTATTTAACCGAATTTTAAGGGTAAGAGTGGGAGGAGTGCTTTCTACTGCCCAAGCACTTGAAGATGGAATACCACAGGGGAGTATCCTTAGTGTTACTCTGTTTCCTGTAGCCATTAACAGTGTCATTAGTGTACTTCCTGACAGTGTACTAGGATCATTATATGTCGATGACCTCTCGATTTCCTTCACCTCGTCTAGAATGTCTCTGATAGAGAGGAAGTTGCAGCTAGCTCTCAATAGAATTTCTTATTTCGCGGAAACTCGCAGTTTCCATTTTTCTTCAACAAAGACAGTGGCTATGCATTTTTGTCATTTTCGAGGGGTTCACCCTGACCCTGACTTGTATCTCTATGTTAAGAGAATATCCTGTATGGAAGAGACACAGTTTCTGGGTCTTTTGTTTGATAGACGACTAACCTGGGTTCCTCATATTCGTTCTGTTAAGGCGGCTTGTCTTAAAGCTTTGAGTCTTTTGAGGGTTTTAGCTCATACCTCTTGGGGTGCTGACCGTCAGACCTCCTCTTGCATAGTTCTCTTATTCTTCCTAAACTTGAATATGGGTGTGAGGTCTACTCCTCTGCAACAGATGCCCGTCCCCAGTTGTTAAATTCTGTGCATCATGCTGGTGTGCGTCTGGCAACCGGGGCATTCAGATCATCTCCGATTCCAAGTTTATTGGTGGATGCTGGTGTACTCCCCTTGGATTTGCGATACCAGTTGCTAATGATGAGGTGTTGGTATCGTCTTCCCTGCATTCCAGACTCAATTTCTTGTGCTATCATCTTCCAGGATTCCCAATCTTCTGTTTTTGACACCCGTCCTAATTTCTCAAAGCCATTTGGTTACAGGGTCCAGTCTGTTATGTTAGCCCTATCTGTTCTGAGACTGGCAATTTGTCCACATCGGATCCCAAGGGAGGGTTCTTGGCTGCTCCCTCGTGTGACATTCTGTAGGGCCGTTGTTGAAAAAAAAAGGGCTTACTTCTCTCTCAGGTGTCCCTCACCCTCTTTTTAGAACGTGCCTCCATTCATGAGGGTTCTGTCCCCATCTATACTGACGGGTCTAAGACTGATACTGGAGTTGGATTTGGTGTTGTCTTCCCTTCCTTTAGTAGGGGCAGTAGCCTTCCTGGCATTACTTCAGTGTATACAGTGGAATTGACTGCAATTTTATATGCTAAATTTTTTTTTTTACTCTCCCACAATCCTTTTTTGTGATTTTTAGTGACTCGTGTAGTGCTTTGTCTGTACTGGAGTCTTTTAATGCATCCCATCCATTGGTTTTATTAATTTTAGAGTGGCTTTTTCTTCTTGGTCATCGTGGCCGCCGTGTAGACTTCTGTTGGGTACCCGTATATGTTGGTGTGGTGGGCAATGAGAGGGCAGATACTTTAGCTACAGCTGCATCTTCTCAACAGCCCCCAACCGACTACCCACTTCCTGCTTCTGATGTAACACCTTACTTGTGATACGCAATTCGTACGTGTTGGCAGAGACACTGGGATGTTGTTTCTCACAATAAACTAAAAGAAATCTTTTAGAGAGTGGTTGCTCCAAGGGTTCTTTCCTCTATGTCTTGGCGATTGGAGGTGGCTCTTGCTAGGCTTTGCACTGGGCATTCACAGCTTACACATGGGTTCCTGATGAATGGTGAATCTCAACTGTACTGTGATGACTGCCTTGTTCCCCTTACTGTCCATCACTTGCTGATTGAGTGTCCGAGTCTGGGGGACCTACGTCAGAGATTCCTCCATAGGCATAAGGGGGCAGATGGTGCCTACTGTTTGTCCTCGATGCTTGGTGAGGCCTCTAGCGATTTTAGTGATGTTTTTGGTTTTCTTCGGGAGGCGGGCCTCCTTCAACTTTTATATGTAATTGATATTTTATAAATTATTCCTTTATTATTTTCAGTGTTTTGTTCCTACTAACAGATATTAATTTTAATTTGAATATGCACTTTTAATTTTGCTGTGTGTTTTACTTTGTCGTCGGTGGCATATGACCTTGGCAGTTGCGCCGCCAGATTTTAATTATTTGCAATCAATCAATCAATCAATGCTGGGTCACAGTAATGTATTTTCTGACAACCTAACCATCTATGAACCTAACCATCTCAGAGGTTCAGCATTTCCAAGGTCATGTGGGGACTTGTAGTTCTTTGGTATTTCAGTTCACAAGATTTTACCCATTAACTATCAGTCATATAAAATTTCTGTGAAACTTTCAGCAAGTATTTTCACCCCCTCACCCCCCCTCCCAAAATTATCTGGGACTTACGTTGCCAGGTTCTGATACTTTTTCCACATCTGTTTTCCCCTAAAATCTGATATATAATTCATTAATATTGCCAAAGTAGTGAGTGGCGAGGGCTTTCTTGAATTTAACAGTTGTCATTGGGTGTTTCCCAGCCTCATCATGTCCTTGTTAGTTGTAAACTGTAACACTCCCTGAATTGCATTATGCGTATACATAAACATTTGATATTTTACATAATTAAAATGTATAACCAATGTTTTTACTACTGTGGCATATAATTTACGTATAATTTTGGACGGAGTAGACTGTAGCACCAGTCGAACAGGACGATACTTCTGAGATGGATGGGAAGCTGGTGACAGGGAGAGCTGGAGCTCCCGTTTCACCAGCCCTCAGGACCTTGTCCTGACCATCTCCCTTTGCTGGACATTTTCAGGGTTTTCACTTACACACAGAGTAGGTCAGGATACTCTCATAATACCTCAGCCTTCAACTATCTACACCATACCACATGCACACTAGTTACCACACCTATTTCCATTCCCTCTTAGCAATGACTGCTGCATTAATATCTTCAGATCCGGTTTACCATCACCGGGAGGGTAAGGCTGGAGGCTCAGGGTCCCCCCAGTCGCTATCAAGCGACTGTGCCAACAGCAACTACTGCAAACACAGTTCATGCCCGTCAGCAAAGAAGCGCAGGTTTGGTCCTATACTTAATGGAGATCCATGGTTTTGGTACCCATTTGAATTCAGTTAACTTTTTTCTTCAATCAGTATCCCTTCTTGCCCTATTCCTGACAGAATCCCAAATCTCACCTTTACTGAAATATCTCTATTTTCTTTTCCTGGTTACCAACTCCTCACAAACTTCCGTAATAAGAGTGGCACATGTTATGTCAAATTTGATTTAGCAGTAGACACTGTTTTGAACATCACAAACTAATTTTGATTATTGACTGTATAAACTAAATTATCTAAATACTGCCAAATATTCTGAAGCATACCGCTCCCCCAATACTTTTTCGGAACCTAGTATATTTGACTCCATAGCCACACACTTTAACCTTAAGCTCACCTTTATCACTTAAAATATTTTTCTGGTTGATTTTAGCGTACATAATGTAGACAAGTTATCACATTCTGCCAGGACAGATGATACTGGTTTAGAATGTGAGCTGTTTGCAAAATCGTTTAATCTCACACAGTTTGTAAAGCAACCAACCAGAGTACCAGATAATGATGACAATAATGCCAATCTCTTGGATCTATTCCTGACAGATAATCCAGATCAGTACTGGATAGAAATACTGTCATCAATTGGATCCTCCAACCACAATCTCATCAAAAGCCTCAGTAATCAATTCCCCCAAACCTCCCTGTTCTGAACCTGTCAGGGTGACTCGATGGCACTTTGATAGGGCAGACTGGGATGGATTCAGAAATTGTCTTGCTAACATTCTATGGCAGTCTTCTCCAGTGACATCAGTTCTACCTAGTCCCACATTAATGACTTAATACAAGCTGGTATGGAACTGTTCATACCAAGTCAACAGTTCAATAAAAGATCGGACTCCCCAAAATGGTTTAATAACAGTTGTGCCAGAGCAACGGCCCGAAAGACTTTAGCATATAACTCTTAGTTAAAAAAAAAAAAATCTGAATCACTGAGTCATTTTAAAATTGCTAGAAACTATGCTAAAGCAGTAATAAGTCTTGCTAAGGCAAACTTTCATCACAACCAAGCATCCAAGCTACTAAACAGTCCTAATGACAATAGATTATTCTGGTCAGTTCTCAATTCTTTCAGGAAAAACTTTAACAAGTCATCATCCAATCCCCCACTAAAATCTTCAGATGGTAACATTACAAATGACCTGAATGGTAAAGTGAATATCATTGCCAGTATACTTGCCAGAAATTCTATGTTAGAGGAAATCAGCCAGAATGTTCCAGTACTAGAACTTGACTCTTCTGAAATTGCTCCACCTAATATACAGACTAGATACGGATTTTTTTTGTTTATGTTGATTTTTATGCTATTTCTGATCAATGTCAAGGCGTAGAATCCGAATATGCTATTTGTTTTTGTGTAAATCTGAGCTACAGGAATTATGCAACAACATATGTATCATACAAGGTCAGGAACTGCAACTTGTAACCATTTCGTGGATGTTGAGAATGTCAGAGAATTTATATATTTTCGGGTATATATTATGAATATAAATGGAAAATGGGCAAATAGTAATATCAGAAGGAATGCAGGGCACATATTATCTAGAAATGCATTTTTGATCTTGACTTCTGTAGCTGTGATGACAATCGCACAACAATCCTCGAACGTAATCGCCAATCATTGCCTCATTCCACCTGCCCTGATATCTGGTTTCCATCAGCAGAATGTCCTGGTGGAACCATTCTACATCCTACCAGCTGACTGGACCCAAGTTGCTTTTGAAGAAATTAAGGTGGGAATGCAGATTGTGCAGTTTGATTGACATTATGCATCCAAGCCTGTGGAAAGCGCCAATCAGGTCATCAACGAGCTGTGCGGAATCTGGTCTCCTCTGGTTGCCAAGAAAACCTTCCACTGTCCCTCTGAAAGCATTCGAGGCATGCTTCTCCTCATCGGTCATTTTACCCTGGAGCTACATCTTGCAAGCATTCTTCGAACTTGTGAATATACCAGCCGTCACCTTTGCCATGCTCAACTTGGGAAACAGTGATTGGATATGCAGAAACGTGTCGCCATCCTTGTCAATGGCTTTCACTAATTGTTTAAGACCAAGTTCTATGCAAAATGGCAGTAGCAATACCTTCTTTCTGGAGATCAGCTCTCAGTATGTTGCATGAGCCTGGTGTGAGATCTGTCTGAGAGGCCAGTCTTTCCTCACAAAATGTTCTGCATCGCTCTAGCTGTCTCACAAGTATAAATAACACGCGTACTTTTTATAACCGCCGTGCATTCCAAATAGGAACGAAATAATTTTGAAATCCCCACACCCCTCCCAGATGTGATCTAAGTACTTGATCTTTGCCAACAAATCCTTCACATTCTCATCCCCTTCTTTTATTTCCACAGAATGTGCAACTGGAATTGATAGGAGTTCATTGCCATTATCCAAAAGTAGAGTTTTTAGGCTCTTCACGGAACTGTCTACAAAGACATCCACTCCCATGGCCTGGAACAAACCCTTAACATCAAAACAACAACACAACAAGGTTTTTTCATAAAAATTTAAGAAGGATGCAAACTTGCCGTGGCAATGTCTATAATTCAACTTGCAACTGAGATCCAACAAGTTCCATTCACTTAGACATGATACCAGCAGCTCAGTAGTGGACTTGGTGAGTCCTAAATCTCGGACCAAATCATCCAGTTCTTGCTGATTGGGCAAGTGTGGAGTGTCTCTGGAACATTCTCCAACGTACGATTCATCATCACTTTTCCCTCTGTCATTGACGATGTCCTCATGGTCAGAGACAACTTCCGTGTCCGCAGGAGGGACAGGAATCGCCAGCTTATCGTTGTGAGGCACCGGAGAGATTGAAGAAGGCAAATGTGGATATACAATGTTCTTTCTGCTCATAATGTTCTTCGCACCACTTATATCAATCATGCAAAAATAACAATTGTCGTGGTGATTCGAAGGCTCTTGCCACACTCTCGGAACTGCAAAAGGAAGCTTCTTTCTTACTCCTGGTAGCCAAGCTTCAAGTGCAGTGCGACAGCTACCATAAGTGTAATGTGGAGTCCAATGTTTATCTTGATCACCCATTGCCATGCCAAGATATGCTTTGTATGTGCGAACAACTTTGGTATCACAGAAGATATTGTGTTTGATCATCTTCGGTCCAAAAATATATCCCACATGCATAACAAAATGTATCAGCTGATAGCTTGCAAGAACGTCTACTGGTCATTCTCATTAACAGTAACATCTTTAGGAACAGCTCAAAAACACGTCGACCAGCCAAACTGGCAACGTGAGACTAGCTCATCAAATGAACTGACTCGCTCCGTGTTACATGATGCAATAATGGTCATATCAGCGACCTCTGCATGGACACAGATGGTGTGTGTGTGTGTGTGTGACGTGGTAAATGATATGTCAGCCATTACATCGGCATGCGGTAACAAGACTGGAAATAAATAATTCCCAATTGTTGACAAAAACCTAGAGATAGACAAACAAAACATACACCACTGGAATCAACGTGAAAACTGAGTCTAACAAGACCAAAAAAATTGAATAAACAAATTCTTTTAGTTACACAGTGTAATCAATTACTGGGTACCCGCAAATTTTACTTGAGTTTGGCATTTATTTTTTAAACCAATATCTTCTAAATGCAGCACAGATTCACCATAATAATGCATAATTTTCTGCTTGACATAATTCAATGAGAAAGAGCTTACGATATACACTCAAATCATAACACAGGAGGTGCAAAAAAACAAAAAATCTGACCTGCATTGAAAAGTGTGGTTTTGGAGCTTGGAGGTTCCGTGTGGTCGAAGGAAACAAACGATCACACTTTCATGCAAGACGTCGCATCCCTAGGTCCCATATGTTCCCCAGGAAATGCACTATCCAAATCATCCGACTGTCTGAACCATCACCGCTCTCCCCGACTTCGTCAATACCTAATTCATGGAAAGAAGCCAATATCCACCCGGTTCCAAAGAAAAGTTCCTCTGACCCCTCTGATTACACACCAATAGCTGTCACATCTTCTCTTGGTAAGGTATTTGAAATCTTAATGAATAAGCACATAGTTAAACATCTTGAATCCAATAACTTAATTAGAAATAGACAGTACGATTTTCGCCAAGAAAGATCCACCATTGATATACTTAATCTCCAGCCTCATACCATCCATCAATCAATTGACCAACATGGGGAAATTCATCCAGTAGCCCTTCACATTTCTAAAACTTTTGACACAGTGTGGTACCGTTCCCTGCTGTCCAAAATCCCTTCCAATGGAGTACAGTCTATTTTCCCTCTGATTCTTCATATCTCAGAGGCAGAAAGATAAAGAGTAAAAGTAGATGGTGTATATTCCACTCAATTAACATCGGTGTGCCGCAAGAATCAATTCTGGCTTCAATCCTATTCCTAATTCATAATAATAATCTCTTATCTGTCACCCACAATCCCATCCATTCATGTGCAGATGACTCAACACTTCATAGTTCATTCACACTTAAACACCCATTCACAAAATTTAGTATCGCTAAATCACAATTCAGTACAGCCATCTCCATAATCAAAACTCATCTAGGATCACTGGATGGGGACAAATTAACCTTGTCTCATTTAATGCTACTAAAACCAAATATATACACTTTATTAATAGCCAGTAAGGATGGAGGTTTGAAGGGTGAAGTGCTTGAAAGGGTACAGCAGGGAAGAAAGGTTGCTGGTTCCTTGCAAGCAGTGATAAGAAACAGGGAAGTGAGCATGGAAGTGAAAAAGTTATTACATGTCAGTATTGTGATACCAACTCTAACGTATGGAAGTGAAGCTTGGACGTTGTTGGAAGGACACAAGTCAAGAGTGAGAGCAGTGGAAATGACGTATTTAAGAGGAGCCTGTGGAGTCACATGGAGAGATAGGCTGGCAAAGAAGGATATAAAGGAGCGTTGTGGTGTGGATGTGGATGTGATAGGAAGCGTTAGGAGGAATACACATGTGGAGAGGATGGAGGATGAAAGACTGACGAAGAGAGTGTGTGTGAGTGAGGTGGAGGGGGGGGGGAGAGGGAGTGGGAGGCCGAGGATGAGATGGAGGGATGGGATGGAGAGGTATATGAGAGAGGGGGGTGTCAGTTGGGAGCAGGGCAGTGAAATGGCGTGGGACAGGGCGACGTGGAGGCGATTTGTTTGTGGCCACCCCGAACGGGATTGAGGCGTCTGGCAATAGATAGATATATAGATTAATAGACAGATTGATTGATTGATTGATTGTAGTAGAAACTGGCGGCGCAACGGCTAAGGTCATATGCCGCCGGACAACAAGCTAAAACACATGGCAAATTAATTGTGCATAGTTAATAACTTTTTGTAGAAATAATACACTGAAAATAATAAAAGAATAGTTAAAAGAGAAAACAATTTCTTATAAAAGTGGAAGGAGGCCCGCCTCCTGAAGAAAACCAAAAACATCAGTAAAAACGCTATGGGCTCCCCCAAGCATCGAGGAGAGACAGTAGGCACCATCTACCCCTGTATGCCTATGGAGGAATCTCCGACGCAGGTCCCCCAAACTTGGACACTCGACCAGCAAGTGACGGACAGTAAAGGGAACAAAGCAATCATCACAGTACACTTGAGTCTCGCCACTCATCAGGAACCCATGTGTAAGCCGAGAGTGCCCAATGCAAAGCCTAGCAAGAGCTACCTCCAATCACCGAGGCATGGAAGGGAGAACCCTTGGCGCAACCACTCTCTGGGAGACCTCTTTCAGCTTATTATGAGCAACACCATCCCAGCGTCTCTGCCAACACACATGCATTCTGTCCCGCAAGTAAGGTGTTAGATCAGATGCAGGAGGCGGATATTCTGTTGGGGGCTGTTGAGTAGCCGCAGCCTTGGCCAATGCATCCGCAGTCTCATTGCCCACCACACCAACATGTGCGGGAACCCAGCAAAAATCCACTCTCTTCCCCCGACGACGAATGAGGAACAGCCACTCCAAAATAGCTAAAACTGAGGGATGGGAAGAGTTAAAAGAGTCCAGGGCCAAAAGCGCCCCTTGAGAGTGGTTAAAAATAGTAAAATAATTGTCAGGATGAACAAACACCAACTTCAGGGCTAAAATGATGGCTGACAACTCCGCAGTAAAAACTGAGGCAACCAAAGGAAGACTACCTCCACGGCTAAAATTGGGAAATACCACTCCAAAACCAACACCTGATGCAGATTTAGAGCCATCAGTATACACAGGCACAGAATCACCATGACTAGAAGAATGTTCTAAAAATAACCTTAAAAGACACTGAGGAGCAACAAAATCCTTTGAACCTGCAATAGGCCTGCAGAAAGTTACCTTGGGCAATATCCAATGCGCAACCCTCGGGATCCGAACAGGACTGACAAGTACTGCCGACAAACCAAACCCCTCCATTATATCTTCAACCCTATAGCCAAATGGATGAGGCATGCGAGGGTGTCTACTATAACACAAAAGACAAGACTGTTTCGTCACACCCTCACAGACAAGTGAGTCTGGAAGGCGACGAATCCGGATCCAGCACCGTACTGCAACAGACTGATGCAGTAGATCTAAGGCAGGCACACCAGCTTCCACCAATAAGCTGGGAATTGGAGAGGACCGAAAAGCCCCAGTTGCAAGGCGAAGACCAGTATGATAGACAGCATCTAGAGTTTTTGGTCTTGATTCTGTGGCAGAGGAAGATACCTCACAGCCATATGACAGCTTAGAGGTTACAAATACCTGAAACAAATGCAAGAGTGTCCTTTGATCAGCACCCCAAGAGGTATGGGACAGAACCCTCAATAGATTGAGAGCCTTCATACATGATGTTTTAAGATTTGCCAAATGTGAGACCCATGTCAAACGATCATCAAAAGTCAGGCCCAAGAATTTCGTCTCTGTCACACAACGGAGTCTCCTGCCACAAAGCTGGAGATCAGGGTCCGGGTGTACCCCTCTCATCCTACAGAAGTGCATAGCCACAGTCTTTGAAGGGGAAAACCGAAAACCCTTGGAAGTGGCCCAGGCAGAAATCTTGTCCAAGGCAAGTTGCATCCGCCGCTCAATAGCAGACATGCGGGAGCCAGAAAACCATATAGCTAAGTCATCCACATAAAGGGATGAGGATACCCCAGCAGGCACAGTGTCAATGATACCATTAATGGCCACTGCAAACAGGGAAACACTTAAGACACTCCCCTGTGGGACACCTTCCTCCTGGCACAGTGGCGCAGAGACGGTAGAACCCACACAGACCCGAAATACACGATCAGTCAAGAAGTCTCCAAGCAACACAGGCAGGCGACCATGTAAACCAAAGGCATGAAGTTGTTGGAGGATGCCATGGCGTCAGGCAGTGTCATAAGCCTTCTCAAGGTCAAAAAACACAGCCACAAGATGTTGTTTGGAGGCAAAAGCTTAACAGATTGACGCCTCAAGCCTGATAAGGTTGTCTGAAGTGCACCATAATTTATGGAAACCACTCTGCGACGGAGAGAGACAGCAACCCTTCTCCAGAAACCATGTAAGCCTGACATTGACCATCTTTTCGAACAGCTTGCACACACATGATGTTAAAGTGATAGGGCGATAGTTGGAGACTTGGGAATGGTCTTTACCAGGCTTGGGAAAGGGGAGGACAATACCCAACTTCCAACTCCTTGGAATAGAACCCTCACTCCAAACCCAGTTAAAAAGGTCCAATAAAAACTGAAGTGAATCAGTCGGAAGATGACGCAGCATAGCGTATAGAATATCGTCAGGCCCAGGAGCAGTGTCACAACACTCTGAAAGGGCAGCACGTAGCTCACGGAGGCTGAAATCTAAATTATACAGCTCTCTGTCACGAGAGCGAAAGTCAAGACCCAGCCTCTCCTGATTCCTAAGAAAGGTGGCAAATGGCTGAGAAGGACCCTTTGTGGAGACAGTGTAAAACTGATCTGCAAAAGCAGAGGCTACTGCATCTGGTGCAGACACAAGTTCTCTGTGAGGGCACAACACCGGAGGGGAGGGGGGCGAGAATCTACCAGAAATCTTGCGCACCTTTTTCCACACCACAGACATTGAAGTTGAAGATGTAATTGTAGAAACATACGACCTCCACGAGTTACGGCGAGCATTCTTCATGACCCATTTATAGTGAGCACGTGCTTTGCGAAACTGTAATTTTAGAAAAACAACATTATGATTGGCAAAATACCGACGAGCAGCTGCTTTGTAAGTTCCCTTTGCTATGGAGCAGTCATCATTCCACCATGGCACAGGTCTCCGGGAAAAAACACCAGAAGTCCGTGGGATAGAATGAACCCCTGGCGAGAAAATGGTCTTAGTAAAATAACATTCGGCATCATCGATAGTTGAAAAATCAGTAACCCTGTTGGCAAATACACATAGTTCCTCAAAGAGAGACCAATCAGCCCTGTCCAGACACCAGCGTGGCAGACGGGCTACAGGAACAGAGCGAGTAGGCTGGACCACTACAGGATAATGGTCACTACCATGTAGATCATCCAAAACCTCCCAAGAAAAATCAAAGGCACAGTTAGAGGAGGAGATGGTAAGGTCAATGACAGAATACGTTCCAGTTTGAACATGAAAATGGGCCGGCCTTCCATCATTTAGGACAACCAAATCTAAATCCCCAACCAAAGAGGCAAGAAGATCACCCCGGGGATTTGAAAGTGAGTCACCCCACAAAGGATGGCGGCCATTAAGGTCACCAAGGTGTAGGAAAGGGGGTGGAAGTTGGCTGATAAGGGTTTCTAGATCAGCACGTATAACAGGAACGGAAGGTGGAAGGTACAGACAACAGATGGTATAGCACCTCCCAACGTGCATTTGTACAGCTAGAACTTGAAAGGGGGACTGAATCTCAAAGGAATAAAGGGGACATTAGAACGGCACAAAATTGCACATCCACCGCTGTGACCACTAGGAGGAGATGCATGGAAGGCCTTATACCCCTTAATGGAAGGGAACTGTCTGTCCCCCACCATTGTCTCCTGAAGACACACACATAGTGGGTTCAGAGCAGAGAGTAATAACTGCAATTCCTCCCAATTTGCCATGGCACCTCTACAGTTCCACTGAAGACAGATTGGTACCGATTGAGCCATAGTGATTAGTATTAAATATTATGAACTTAGAAAGCTATGTAGCAACCTCGTTGGGAAGGGAGTGAAAGCCCTTCTTCCTAGCCGTGGAGCTCTGCCTCACCAACCGAGAAGGCAATGAAGATTTAGAGTTTCCATGGGTGGAAGTACCCTTAACCCGAGACATGTCCCGCCCATCGCCAGAATGAGTCCAAAGCACAGAGACCTTCTTGGAAGACCCACGTGCCCCATCCGCACACCCATGTGAGGGTTCAGCTGGCACCTCAGGGCCAACCGAAACCCCCCCAACCAAATCATCCAAAGGTTGGCCGCTGGGTGATGGATCAGAGGGAGCAAGCGACTGAGGTCTATGAGTATCTAAAGACCCAGGCCCCAACACACCTGAGGAAGAGGCAGGGACGGGAATCCTAGAAGGGCCATCATGAACACCCACAGACTTAGACGCCACCACTGGCTGGGTTGTCTAAGCGAAGAGCCCCCTCAGAATCCTCAAGTGGTACAGAAGTTTGAACCTTAGAAGGAGGGAAGTCACCCAAAAACTCCTCACTCCTCACTCGTTCGAGGTTGGCAGATGCAACCTCCATCTCTGCACCAGAACTTAAAGCATTAGAAACTATAGTGCCACATTGTAAAGAAGAGTGAGCAACAGTAGCAGAGCGGGCAGATGGTACAGGAACAGCAGTCGGTACGGAAGTAGCAGCTGGTACAGAAGTATGAGAGACGCTGGTTTTTTTGGATATGTCAGGACAAGGATGCACAGGAAGGACATCGGGAGTTTTGGATGTGTCAAAGCAAAGTGTAGCATCGACACGGGTGTTTGTCACAGGAGGAACTGGAGGAACTGGGATGGGGGAGGCATTCCCAGACGCTGGAAGAACCACCGCAGAGGGGACAGCCCCAGAGACAGGAGGCACCTCCCTGGAGGAAGCACAGCTGCTTCCAGGCTGCACTCCCTCAGTGGAACCCCCCGGGCGAGAAGGCCGGGAAGTAGAACCCCGAGAATTTGATGGGGCATTGTGTGATGGCAGGGGCACCTGCCAGGTAGCTTTATGGCGAGACAACGCAACAGCAAAGGTAACCCCAGGGCGAATGAACCGCTCCCTTACCCTGGCCTTTGCCTCAGAAAAGGAAATTTTCTCCTTCATTCGGACAGAAATGATCTCGTATTCATATTTGTATACTTCGCAATCTCTTGAGGAGGCTGCATGTGCTCCTCCACAGTTCAAACATTTAGAGGGTTGAGAACAATCATCTATACCATGAGAAATTCCACCACAATTTCCACAGACCTCACGAAGGCCAGACGCTTCCTGCCTACAAGAACGGCGGACGTGACCAAATCTTTGACAATAATAGCATCTTCTAGGTCGGGGAACATAAGGTTTAACCTTTAGCTTCCACCACGCAGCAGTGATGACCTCCGGCAAGGTAAGACGGTTAAATGTCAAGATAAGAGTGGGCGTGGGGGTTAAAACCCCATCAACCTTCTTCATAATTCTCTGTACTCCTACAACATCCTGAGGAGCCAGCCCCTCTAAGAGGGAAGAATCAGAATATGAGATCAAGTCACAAGAATACACAACCCCTCGGGACTGGTTCAGGACCAAATGACGAGAGGCAGATACAGGATAACCGGCGACCACAGTTAGAGACTGGATGCGTGAACTCTCCTCTTCATTCCTGGCTTCTAACAATAGAGAGCCATCACCCTGCAAAGAGACCTTGGGGGTAAATCCACATGCTGTTACTAGACCACTGTGAACCTGGAAACAATTCAGGTTCCGGAAGGAAGTACCATTATCCATTTTGATGACAATATATTTTGTGTAAGAATGTTTCACAAAGACACCAGGTAAAAACTCAATACAGGAAACATCCAAAATTGCAGTTTTGGCAGATTACCCTGAGGGTACAGGGTCGTTGGCCAGAGAGAGACCAGTTGATGCTGACTCGTGTGGCTGGTCACCGACCACACAAATGGTTAATGATTTGGTCAATGTATCCATATATACATTGTTAAATAGAAATTGGCACCAGGAGCCAAGGGAAACCGCCTACCAGGGAGTGTGGGGACCGAGCGCGGTCTGATGGGAGCGGGGTACCTCGTCCCCAGAGGATGTCCCAAAAAGGGCACCCCGTGATACGAAAGTTTGCTCCCACCAGTGCAAAGACCCCCTTCCCCAACACCTCCCAGCCCAGACACCCAACCAACCAATTCAGGACAGCACTGACACGATCCCTATGGAGGGCGGAACCGATGACCCATACGGGCAACCTACGTTTCGGGCAGTGCTTAGTCAGACCCCTCACCCACAACCCTACCTGCATGGGAGACCCTGACAGATGTCGTTACATCCACGGGCAGGCTTGTGGGATCACCGGAGCTCGCAAGCCCCCCCACCACGACAAGGTGGCTGCCCACGGGGGGTTAATAGACAGATATTGCCAGATTCCTGTATTACATTTTTCTTTATGCAAAGAAGAAGGAACCAATGGCCAGGAGCCTGCAAACTGTTCCATCCAAGAAAATAACAAACAGACAAAAAAAAGAGAGCAAAATTCAAGATCCGTTCATTTCGACATGCATGGACACACTGCGGCTGAAAGACTGGAGATCATGAGAAGTAGGAAATACAGAGTGAGACAGTTCCAGAGTTGACCTGTTGCATAAATGAAGGACTGGGAGTAACGGTTAACTCTTGCATTAGAGAGCTGGACAGAAAAGGGATGAGAGTTTGTTGGTTGACGGGTTCTACGCACCTGTCATATAGGTGGAGGGATGCAAGCAGACACTTCAGAGAAGCAGTGACAGTTGAAGCAGCGATAGAAGTGAGATAAAGATGCAACAGTGCGGTGAAGAGACAAAGATTGAAGGGAGCCAATAAGAGGAGGAGAGTTAATGAGAGGAAAAGTCTTTGACTCCAGCCTACTGAGAGGAGCTGTAAGCGGGGAGCTAAACCCACACATGACAGTTGTACTCTAAACGGGGGTGAATAAAACCTGCGCATAAAGCCAACAACTGTGCAGGGGTAAAGAGGGAGTCGGCTTAGCTACTAATAATCCTGTCTCCAAAAGTATTGAAATTCTCGGTGTTTCACTTAACAATGACCTCAGCTGGACCTCTGATGTCAGATCACTTGCTAAAACCGCCTCAAAGAAACTTGGATTACTGTGCTGGGGTCGTAGCTTCTTCATTGACAAGCAGCTGGCTAGTTTATAAGAGCCATTTGTGCTCTCAGTTGGAATATTGCTCACCCTTGTGGAGTAGCTTTGAGCAACTAGACAAAATTTAGAACAGAGTAACCCTGCTATTGCAAGTAAATTACCTCCTCAACAGGTAAAAGGAATGTCGTCTCCTTTGCATTATTTTACAGATACTTTTATGGCAAATGCTCAGACGAAGTTGCATCCTTTGTACCACGTCTCCATGCCTTCCCCTGTGCTACATGGACATCTGGTAGCGCTCATGACTCGAATGTCACACTGCTATATTGGAAAACCTCCTCTTTTCAGAAAACTTTAATTCCCCGAACTGCATCTCTTTGGAGCTCACTTTCCCAGAGATGTTTCCCCCTAAACTTCAGCGAACAGGTGTTCGAGTCCAACTGTTACAGATATTTTAATGAAAGAGAGGACACCAGAAATCTAGTGTATGGAATATTTTATATTATTTTTTCCCTTCCTCTGTTCTGTTTCTATATCTATCTATCTGTCTATCTATCTATCTATCTATATATATAGTTAAATAACAGAACGGAGGAAGGAAAAAAATTAAAAAAAATAGTCCATACACCAAATTACTGGTGTCCTCTGTTCATAAAATATCTGTAACAGTTAGACTTGAACAGCTGTGGGTTGAAATTTGGAGGGAAACAACTCTGGGGAAGCGAGTTCCAGAGAGATGCAGTTCGGAGAATGAAAGAATTCTGATAGGCAGAAGTTCTGCAATATGGTTGAGTGACATTCCAGTGGCCATGTGGAGAGGATGGAGGGTGAAAGACTGACGAAGAGAGTGTATGTGAGTGAGATGGAGGGGGGAAGAGGGAGGGGGAGGCCGAGGATGAGATGGAGGGATGGGGTGGAGAGGTATATGAGAGAGGGGGGTGTGAGTTGGGAGCAGGGCAGTAAAATGGCGGGGGACAGGACGACGTGGAGGCGATTTGTTTGTGGCCACCCCAAATGGGATTGAGGCATCTGGCAATAGATAGACAGATAGATAGACATTCCAGTCATGAGCGCTACCAGATTCCTGTGTACCACGAGGGAAGGCATGGAGAGGTGGCACCATGGACCCAACTTCATCTGAGCATTTGCCAAAAAAATATCTGTAAAATAATACAAGGGAGGCAACATTCCTTCTTACTTGCAGGGGAGGTAGTTATTTGTAATGGCAGGGTTGTTAATGATTCTAACAGCTTTGTTCTGAATTTTGTCTAGTTGTTTTAATGTAATCTCTCCATAACCATTCCACAACGGTGAGCAATATTCAAGCTGAGAGCGCACATGGCTCTTATAAATTATAGCTAACTGCTCATCAACGAAGAAGTTACGGACTCTGTACAATAATCCAAGTTTCTTTGAGGCGGTTTTAGCAAGTGATCTGACATGAAGGGTCCAGCTGAGGGGATTGTTAAGTGAGATGCCAAGAATTTGAATACTTTTGGAGATAGGAATATTAGTAGCACTGAAGGTAATGTACGAATCTGGCAATATCTGTCTATTAGTAAACTGTTTATATTTAGTTTTACTAGCATTAAAAGAGACAAGTTGTTTTGTCCCCATTCACTGACTGTAGATAGATCATGATTTATGTAGATGGCTGTACTGAGTTGATAGGTAGAGATATTAGACTTTTTAAATGGGTGTCTGAGTGTGAATGAACTATGTAGTGTTGAGTTATCTGCATATGAGAGAATGGGATTGTGGGTGACAGATAAGAGATCATTAATATGAACCAGGAATAGGGTTGGCGCAAGAACTGATCCCTGCGGCACGCCGGCGTTAATTGAGTGGAAATTGGAATATACATCATCTACTTTTACTTTTATTTTCCTGTCACTAAGATATGAAGAAATCAAAGGAACAAAAGACATTAATCCATAGCAAGGGAGTTTGGACAGCAGGGAACGGTGCCATACTCTGTCGAAAACTTTAGAAATATCAAGAGCTACTGCATGAGTTTCTCCATGTTGATCAGTTGATTGATGGATTGTATGAGTTAGGAGATTGAGTATGTCAATGGTGGATTTTTTGTGGCAATAACCATATTGCCTATCACTAATTAAGTTGTTGGATTCCAGATATTTAACAATGTGCTTATTAATTAAAGTTTCAAATACCTTACCAAGAGAAGATGTGACAACTATTGGTCTGTAATCAGAGGGGTCAGACGAACTTCCTTTCTTCGGAATTGGGTGAATATTGGCTTCTTTCCATGAATTTGGGAATAAAGAGGTACGTATACATAGTCTGAATAATTTAGCTAGAACAAAGGCAAGTTCAGGGGAACACTTTTTCATAACAATTGGCGGAATTCCATCTGGGTCTGGAGCTTTGTTGGTAGGTAAATTGTCTAGTATGGATTTTATGTATCTTGTCTGTATTTTAAGTGGGGCAATTTCGGGAGAGTCAAGTTCTAGCACTGGGACATTCTGGCTGGTATCGTCTATGGTAGTGTTTCTGGCAAATGTACTGGCAAAGATATCTGCTTTCCCATGTGGGTCATTTGTAATGTTGCCATCTGAAGATTTTAGTGGGGGAATGGAAGTTGACTTGTTAAAGTTATTATTGAAAGAATTAAGAGTTGACCAGAATATTCTATTGTCATTAGGGTTGTTAAGTAGTTTTGATGCTTTTGAAGAAAGTTTGATTTAGATAGATTTAATACAGCTTTTGGATGATTTCTAGCAATTTTAAATTGGGAGAGTGATTCTGATGTTTTTGATATTAAGTAAGAGTTATATGCTAGTGACTTTTGGGCTGTTGCTCTGGCACAGTTGCCATCAAACCATTTTGGAAAGTTTGATCTGTTAGTGTACTGTAGACTTGGTATGAATAAATCCATACCAGGTAGTATTAAGTCGCAAATGTGGGACTGGGTAGAATTGGGATCACTAGAGAAGACTTCCACGGAATGTCAGCAAGATAATTTCTAAATCCATCCCAGTTTGCCCTATCAAAGTGCCATCGGGTAACCCTGACAGGTTCAGAACGGGGAGGTGTGGGAGGGTTAACCAATGAGGCTTTGATGAGATTGTGGTCAGAGGATCCAAGTGGTGACAGTACCTTTGTCCTGTATTGATCTGGATTATTTGTCAAGAATAAATCCAAGAGATGGGCATTATGGTCAGGATTATCAGATATTCTGGTTGGTTGCTTTACCAGCAGGGTGAGATTAAATTATTCTGCAAACAGCTTGCAATCTAGACCAGCGTCGTCAGTCCTGGCAGAATGCAATAACCATTCAACATTATGTATGTTAAAATCACCCAAAATGGTAATTTCGGTGCTAAGGGCAAGGTTAAGGTTACTCAACTGAGTGGATATGGAATCAAATACACTGGGTTCTGAAGAAGCATTGGGGGAGCGATAAACAGCATAAATATATTTGGTAATATTTTGATAATTTAGTTTACATAATGAGTAATCAAAACTGGATGAAGTGAAGTTTAAAATAGTGTCAACTGCATATTGGGGTTTGATATAAGAACAGGTGCCACCCTTGTTACAGAAGTTTGTAAGGAGATGGTAACCGGGAAAACAAAATGGAGATATATCGGTAGAGGGTGAGACTTGTGGTTCTGTGAGGAAAAGGGCCAAAGGGGATATATATATATATATATATATATATATATATATATATATATATATCATCATCATCACCAGTTTGAGTATCCAACGCGGGACTGGCCTATCCCGACCGAAGTATATATATATATATATATATATATATATATATATATATATATATCTATAGTGTCATAATTTTTTTTATTTATCAAACTCCATTTCGATTATCATATCATTAATATATTTTAAACGATGAAAAAAAAAATCAATTTCATGCATGTGTTAGGTTTGTTATGAGTCATATCATATTGTAGCCAAATTCCAACAATAAATTCAATGCAGTTGGCTCAGAAGCACGTGTTGCATGTTGCTGTTAATGTGAATTGCTTTGGAGATGTGCCTATGGCAAGCACAGACCAAGTAGGAAAAGGTGCATATAATATTAGTGTAGAATATTTTATGAGCTTTAAAATGCAGCATTAAGAAAGTTATGACCAGAAAACGTCAGCATCTGCACCCTGTGCCCCTTGATTCTCACTGTTTATTTTCAGTCTGATGATCTTGCCAATATGGCCGCGCTATTGACGAACATCTGTCCTACTTGGCAAAGTGCAATGCGGCATATATATATATATATATATATATATATATATATATATACTGGGAAGACTCCAGAGTCTCCAGATGAGAGAGAACGGAAGAAAGGTTGATACAAGGTTCCACAGTAGAGTCCTTAGGTAGACTGTATTCATGTTCAAAGGACTCTGAAGACCCACAGTAACCTTTATTAGTTAGAGACGGAACTTCGGGCATGCTGGACAAGGCAGAACAAGGAGACACGTCAACTTGGACATCCACCATCACCAAGGAAGTGAGTAAACTCTTAGCCACCGAAGTAGGGACACAAACAGTCAGAGTAGGGGGTGGACAAACGCCAATCTCACATGTAGTACTAACCCCGGGGACAGCATCAGGCAAATCACCAGATGGAGAGGTGGGCAGCGGAATGGGTCGAGGTGGTTTCTGAGACACAGGGCAGCACACAGATGTGCCAGAAGGGACAGCAGTATAAGTATCCCCGGGCTGGAAGAAGCAAGTCAGAGCTCTTCTCTTTGCTTCAGGAAATGACAAACTTTCCTTCTCCAGGCAGTAGTGAGGACAGTTTCTAGAAGATACTGCATGAGGACCCCCACATTGATAACATTTAAGATGTCCTGCACTGTCACTGGTATGATATTTTGGTCCACCACAGGAGACATAAACACCAGGAAGTGGCTAACATGTCCATACTCCTGACAGTGGAAACATTGCTTTAGGGTCGACAAGTATGGCTACACAGGAAGTGATAGCCAAGAAAGTTTCACAGATGTAGGCGACATTGACTTGTCAAATGTCAGGAACAAGGTCGGATTCAGGAGTCAAATACCATCTATTTTCTTCTGCGGGCAGTCGACTTTCACTATACTTAAAGATCACAGTTCCTTCAATAACTGTGTGTTTGAGTATCGGAGAAGGTCATGGGATAAAATGACACCCATACATTGGTTACCATTTGCATAAGGAGCACAGGTAACATCGGCACCAAATATAGAGGTCAGAGCCAGTAATCGGGAGCTCTTGTCTGGGAAGGACACCTCAACAATAATGCTTCCATACCCTTGGGAAGAGATTTTAGGTTCCCAACCACAAGCAGAAACAATGGCCCAATGCAGGTAAAAAATTTCAGTATTTAATATTGACCCACTGACATTCGATTTAAGTATTAGATATTTTGCATATGAAGCAGGCCCTATTTCATTTAAGACTGACCCCAAAGCCACACCAGCCAAGCTTGCTGCTAGGGTGAAGGATAGTCCCCAGGGTCCTGGTAAGGTTCCATAGTGGCAATAAGAGATAAAGCATCTGAAAGACCAGTGACAAATGCATGATTGTCAACTTACTTATTATTTACCAAGGCCATATACAGCAGAAGATGCCTCATTCCCTCACCCCTGCACCCACCATTGAGCGCAACAAGGGGAGGTCATAATATGCCAGGGATAACACTGCTGGCAACCCCAGAGGTAGTGAGGAAGTATACACAGGAAACCACTGGTGGGCCTAGACAAAGGTGACTCCAGGACAGTAGGAGCCACCAGGCCCCCCCAGTGCTCACTTGACCCTAGTAAACAAGTGACCAGCTGATTGTCCTGGTCAGGCCCAACTAGGACTCCCATCTTGCCAGAATAAGGGACCAAAGAAGTATGTTGCTAGCTGCAGGGTGCATCATGCAGCATCACTCAATGCCCAGACTCCAGTTTCCCAGCATTACGGGATGCCACACATGACAAACGTGGGTGGGCAAAACCCTCGCCCAAGATGGAAGATGGGCAGGGGCGAGCAACACCACAAGTAGGCCTCCTCTACCACTGAGGTAGGGGAGGACGTTAAGTGCTTGGTACACGAGGTCAGAAATGCCGAAACCTATATAGATAGGCAGGCCTGCAGAGCAGGTGGTATTGTCAACCACACTTCAATTCCTGCCACCACATCAACATGAACCCCCTCATCGGGGTGTTCTCCTTCATGCACAGCAGCCGGTGCCCTTGTAAAAATATATCGGGGTCTGAGTGAACTCCCCTTCTTCTACAAAAATGCATGGGCACAGTCTTGCTTGAAGAAAAACGAAAACCACTCTGTTCCGCCCAGTTGTTGACTCGGTTGAGTGCTAGCTGCATTCTCCTCTCGACTGCACCCATCTAGGATCCAGTAAATCTTATTGCTAGGTCATCCACACAAAGGAGAGAAGACACCTCCTCAATCAGGGAACCTAGTATGCCATTTATAGCAACAGCAAAATAAAGGAACACTGATTACACACCCCAGTGGAATATCCTCCTCCTGAACTCAAAGGACAGAGTGAGGAGCCCACATGGACTTGAAACTTGGGTTTGACAAGAAGTCACAGAAGAATAATGGCAGATGGCCATACATCCCACAACAGTAAAGCTGACTCAGAAAGCTATGGCGCCATGCCATATGATATGCCTTTTCCAGATCAAAGAACACAGCCAAAAGATGTTGTCGAGATGCAAAAGCCCCACTGATAGCTAAGTAAAGTCTGATAAGTTGTCTGATGTACATCACATTTCATGAAACCAACATTGTGAAGGCGAAAAGAAACCATTTTACCCTAGATGCCAAACAAGCCTCATGCTAGCGATATTAAAAAGTTTGCACACACAAGACGTCAAACAAGTTGGACGTAATTAGTGACAATAAATTTATCCTTACATGGCTTAGGAAATGGAAAGACGATACCCATCTTCCAATCAGTGTGGAATATTCCTTTGTCCCAGATCCTATTACAAGGATCTAATATACACAATAGAGAATTACGTGGCAAATGATGAATCATAGCATAAAGAATGTCATCAGATCCTGGAGCAGAGTAACTATGCTGCTGACGAGCAGCACACAGTTCACGGAGAATAAAAAACGCATATGATTCTCCTCCACTAACAAAAAATGAAATATCTAATCACTCCTGTTGATTAAGAGAACAGCTAATTGGCTTGGTGGGATCTGATCGAGAAACAACGTGCTCTGCCAGGGCTGAAACTGTATATGAGTTGTTGGATGCAGAAGACCCCTGGATTTTAAGTATCAGGGAAGGAAAAGGTGAATACTTGCCCATTATTTTCCTCATTTTCTTCCAGACCATTGGTAACAGAGTTGAGGAAGTAATAGACGAGGGACAGTTTCCCCACAAGGTACTACTTTGAGTTTTTCAGAACTCACTGATAATGGGCATGAGCTTCCTTAAACTAAACTTTTAAAAAGACATCTTTATTTCTCCTGTATCTCCAACTAACAGCTTTGTAGACTCTCCTGGCCAGAGCACACTCCTCATTTTACCATGGCACAAGACTCCTGGAAAACTTTCCAGACTTTCGAGGAACAGGGGATATACCAGCCCGATATACAATAGATGTAAAATAGTTTTCTGCAACATCAACACTCTTAACGTTAGGAACATTATATTCAAAACTTCAGTGTTCTGCAAACTCTGCTCAGTCAGCCCTATCCAAACACTGGCGAGGGACACGCTCCACTGGCACAGAGTCGCATGCCTTAATCGCAATAAGGTAATGAGCACTGCTGTTTAAGTCAGCAAAGTCTGACAAGAAAAATCCAATGAATACTGGGTGAAGACCAATGTAAGATTAATAAAATAAAGTACCATTTTGCACATCGAAATGCGTTGGGTCGCCAGCACTTAGAAGAACCAGGTCTAAATTCTCTATCAAAGGTACAGGGATTTCATCACAGGGGTTACATACAGTATCACCCCACAAAGCATGAAACCCATTTAGGTAACCTAGGAGAACAACTGGCCTAGCAAGCTGACAAATAGGGTGATGAAGATAGGCACCAAGACAGGTACAGAGAGCGGTAGGTAAAGGCTACAGGCTATGTAAATCCTCTCCAGGTGTAACTGAACGTCCACAGCCTGCAGGGGGGACTGTATGGAAGAAGCAAATGGAATATCTGTACAGCACTAAATAGCACAGCCACCTCGAGAACTGCAGTCTACAAGAGGTGGTGAGTAGAGAGCTGTATATCCTCTAGGAACAGGAAGAGGCCTGTCTCCAACAGTAGTTTCTTGAAGGTAGACACAAAAGAAGTGAAACTCGGACAGCAGCAGTTGAAGGTCCTCCCAGTTGGCTGTATCACCTCTACAGGTCCATTACAGAGCAATGTTTAGTGGACTAGGCATAGTTGATTGCTTAGAGATATGGGGCTGCACGGTCCTTGACAAGCGAGCAGGTTTGGACTGATGCTTAGGAGGACTCCTAGAAAGGGATTACCCGCACCTGGAACCAGCATATTGTGGTGGCTATATGAAAACAAATGTGGGGAGGAAGATGGAAGTTTTACTACACTCCTCTTCTAAGTGGAAAGAACAGGTTGCTTGGCAGGCGTCTTACAGGCCGGACTAGGTGAAGTAGAGTGGCCAATGCCATCACCAAGGGCTTCACAATTAGAGTTCACAGGACTAGAACCCTGTGAGGTTTATGTCCTATATGTCAGAAATGACGCACCAGCGATCTGTGCAACTCCATCTCAAGGTGGGAACCACACCATGACGAAACACCAACTTCACCCTGCACCTGGCTAGATTTCAGAGACTTCATGGAAGGTGGAACAGCAAAGATCTTCACTAGTTTCCACAACACTTTAGGCAAATGGTCTTCAGGCTCAGAGGACTCTGAAGAACCATAGCAATGCTTGCCATGTACAGACGGAGCTTCGGGCACGCTAGATAAGGCAGGAATAAGAGACGTGGACATCCACCTCCATCACGGAAGTGATATGGGGGAAATACAATCTGAGTAGAGGGTGGGCGAACACCTATTTCACATGCAGTACTAGCCTGTTGCACAGCACTGGGCGAATAACCAGTTGGAGATGTGGGCAGTGGAACTGGCTGAGGGAAATTCTGAGACACAGGATGGTGCACAGGTGCTCCAGAAAGAACAGAAGCATAAGTAACCGTAGGCTGAAAGAAGCGAGTCTGGGCCTTCTTTGCTTCAGGAAATGAAATCTCATCTGTATGAATGGACAAAATCTTCTCCAGGCAGTAGCTAGGACAGATTTGAGAATATACAGCATGGGGATCCCTACAGTGATAGCATTTTAGGGGTCCTAGACAGTCACCAGTATGGCTTGGTTCGCCACTGGAGACACAGACACCAGAAAGGCCAACCTGTACACGGCAGCAAAATCATCTCACGTGTCCATACCCTTGGCAGTGGAAACACTGCTTTGGGGTTGGCATTTATGGCTTCACAGGAAGTGACAGCCAAGTGAGTTTCACAAAAGTAGGCAAGCATAACTTATCAGATGTCAGGAACAAGGTCGGGGTTGGGGTCAGAATACGATCAATTTTCTTCTGCAGTTGCTCAAGTCACCACACCAGAAGATAACAGTTCCTCTAACCGTCATGCCTCTGAGTATTGGAGGAGGCCACGGGAAAAAATAACATCTTACATTGATTAAAAGTAGCATGAGGAACGCATGAAATTTCGTTACCAGAACCAGAGGTAAGACCCAGTAAATGGGAGCTCTCTTCCAGGAGGGACACCACAGTAAAGATGCTTTCATCCCTCTGGGAAGAGATTTTAGGTTGTCTGCCATAAGCTGAAATAATGGCACAGTGTAAATCAAATATGGCAATATCTAGCAATGTTCCACCCACAGTAGATTTCAATACTAGATATTTTGCTTATAATGCAGGCACCATTTCATCTGGGCCTAAACCAAGAGATGTGAACACTCCTCAGTTCAAGCTGAATGCTGAAGTAAATAAGAACTGTTCCCAGAGATCTTGAAAGGCTCTAGAGCAGCCAGGGATAGATGCAGAGTCAACAGCATTACAGTATTTTGAAGCAAAGCCATATAGGGCTAAAATATTTCCTTTCCTCACCCCTCCACCCAACACGGAGCGCAAGAACGGGAGGTCATATGCCAGGGATAAAACCACTGGCGACTGCAGAGGTAGTGAAGGAGTATATGCTGGTATCCAGTGGGAGCCTGGAAGAAAGTAACTCCAGTAAAATGGGAGCCACCAGATCCCCCCTAGTGCCCACATCACCCGAGCCAACAAGTGACCATCCGATTGATCTGGTTGGGCCCAACCAGGCCCCCTTTGATTCCCTATAAAAAGTATGTTGGTAGCTGCAGGACGCATCGTGCAGCATTATTGAACTGCCAGAACTTCTGTTTGCCAGAATTACGGGATGCCACTCACGAGAAACACTTGGGGAGGCAAAAACCAGCCCGAGATGAAAGATTGGTAGGGACGAGCACGTCACCAGCAGGCCTCCTCAACCAGTGATGCATGGGTGGTGCCTGGTCCACAAGGCCGACAGATGCCGAACCATACAAAGATAGTCACGACTCCAGAGTAGGTGGCATTACCAGCCACACTTCAAGCCCGGCCACCACGTCAAGGTGGCTGGCCTCAGCGGCAAACTGGTGGTGATTGAATGAGGAGGTGAGAGGGAAAGTGTGCACTGGCTGGTGTGGTGAGAGGGGAAGTGTTAACTAGCTGGTGTGGTGAGAGGGGAGGTTTTCACTGGTTGGTGAAGTGAGAGGGGAGGTGTTCCCTGGCTGGATTGGTAAGAGGAGGTGTTCACTGACGGGTGTGATGAAAGGGTAGGTGTTCAGTGATTGGTGTGGTAAGATGAAATATGTTCATTGACTGGGGTAGTGAGAAGGGGGGGTGTTCAATGAATGATGTAATGAGAGGGTAGGTGTTCATTGGGTGGTGTGATGAGAGGGTAGGTGTTCACTGGCTGGTATGGTGAGAGGGAAGGTGTTCACTGGCTGGTGTGGTGAGAGAGGAGGTGTTCACGGCTTGGTGTGGTGAGAGAATAGGCATTCACAGGGTGGTGTGGTGAGAGAAGAGGTGATCAGAAGCTGGTGTGGCGAGAGGAGAAGTGTTCACTGGCTGGTGTGGTGAGAAAGTTAATGGTCACTGGTTGGTGTAGTGAAAGGTTAGGTGTTCACTGGGGGGGGGGGTAAGAGAGGAGGTGCTCCCAGGCTAGTGGTGAGAGGGGAGAAGTTCACTGGCTGGTGTGGTAATAGGGGGGGTGCTCACTGGCTGGGTTGTTTATATAAGGACGGCGGAAGGCAGGGCAGTACTCAGTGCTCAGCTCCTGCTCCAGATTGTGCGAGTCCCGCGCCGGCATTACCTGCCCCCGCATCTTCATCGTGAGTTATGTGGCACCATGTTACTACACACTTAGATGTCAGTCATGTGGCACCGTGTTACTACACACTTAGATGTCAGTCATATGGCACCGTGTTACTACACACTTTGATATCAGTCATATGGCACCTTGTTACTACACACTTTGATGTCAGTCATGTAGCACCGTGTTACTACACACTTTGATGTCAGTCATGTAGCACAGTGTTACTATACACTGTCAGTCATGTAGCACCGTGTTACTATACACTTTGATGTCAGTCATGTAGCACCGTGTTACTACACACTTTGATGTCAGTCATGTAGCACCGTGTTACTACACACTTTGATGTCAGTCATGTGGCACGGTGTTACTACACACTTTGATGTCAGTCATATGGCACCGTGTTACTACACACTTTGATGTCAGTCATGTAGCACCGTGTTACTACACACTTTGATGTCAGTCATGTGGCACCGTGTTACTACACACTTTGATGTCAGTCATATGGCACCGTGTTACTACACACTTTGATGTCAGTCATGTAGCACCGTGTTACTACACACTTTGATGTCAGTCATGTGGCACGGTGTTACTACACACTTTGATGTCAGTCATGTAGCACCGTGTTACTACACACTTTGATGTCAGTCATGTAGCACAGTGTTACTATACACTGTCAGTCATGTGGCACCGTGTTACTAAACACTTTGTCATGTGGCACAGTGTTACTACACACTTTGTCAGTCATATGGCACCGTGTTAGTACACACTTTGTCAATCGTGGGGCACCGTGTTACTACACACTTTGTTGTCAGTCGTGTGGCACCGTGTCACTACACACTTTGTCAGTCATGTCGCACCGTGTTGCTTCACACTGTGTTGTCAATCATGTGACACCGTGTCACTACATGCTTTGATGGTAGTCATGTGGCACTGTATTAATATACACTTTTTTGTCAATCTTGTGGCACCTTGTTACAACACAATTTGTTGTCAGTCATTTGGCACCCTGTCAATGCACAATTTGTTGTCAGTTATGTGATACCATCTTACTATGCACTTCGTCAGTCATACTGCGCCGTGTCACTACACACTTTGTTGTCAGTCATGTGGCACTCTAATCCTGTATACTTTGTTACTGATGCCGTGGTTCTACAGTTTATTCTCAGGCATGTGGCTCCATGTTATTATGCAATTTCTTGGCAGTTTTGTGGCAAGGCTTTTCTATACGTTACTGGGGTTTAAAGACTCGTTTTCCAACTATTCCGTTGTGTCTCATGGTACTGGTGATGTGCAATTTTCCTTTTTTTTTTTTTTTTTTTTTGCATCAGATGCAACAGTTCTTATCTACATTAAACGAATTTATATGGACAATCCATAAACATGTGTTTTGCTGTTCAATAAAGTAGATCAGTCTTGTAGGTATAATGAAAACCAACAGAGGTAAAGTTCGAGAATATAATTTTCTGTGTATCACTTTATATTTGTGCAAGGAAGAGATACGCATCTGTCAGTTCAGTGAATAAATGACCTAGTTAATATTTTGCTGTGAAATTCATAGGGGTGAGGACAAAATGTGGTTCTCTAGCTTGAGGTTAAGATGTGAACACTAGCTGCTCTTTAAGTTGTACATGATGCAGTTTTATTAGGTCATGATTAATATAATTTTTAAAAATGGGATAAAAAATGGGATAAGATATCTCACTTCCAGACATTCCTACACTAGCAACGAAGAAACACCTACATATTCACTACAGATGCAGGGCAGTACAACACCTCGGTCCGAACACTAATACAAGCTCACCTCCCGTGATCCATCGATCAGAGGTATCCTTAAACAGAGGTGATCGAGAACATTTAGCTGGGCTTAGAGCAGGGTATCATTCAGCCCTCCCTAGTTACTGGCTTAGACTTGGGTTGGGCAGACTCACAGATGACACAAGCCCAGTTTGAAGAATAGGGTGGGATAGCATTACACACAATGGAACACAGCACATCACATGCCACACTAAGACGCAGACACAACATCAACGGTGTAAGGAAGCTGTGGGATGATCCCATAAGTGAAATTACTTACCTGCGGCCAAACAGTCAGGATGGAGCGGCAACAGCAACAAGAACAACAGTAAACAAAAATGTTATTTAAATACATACCACTGGATACGAAAAAAAAAAAAAAAGTTATATTTAGGAGAAGACTTCCTGCATATGTTACAGACCTGTAGACAAAGTACTCTGGGATTCCATTCGACTTTTGACCAACTGATGAACAGAAATCTACTGGCCAAGCAGAACAGCAGAAATATACGTGGAAAAGACAACGGACACCGTTGATAGCCGCATGCACCTCTGGAATACTGTAAGGCGAAAATAATAACCACACACGGAGAAGGCACAGGTGTGAATTATGGGAAACTAACCCTTAATATAGTCTGGTGAGGGTGAACGTCTGCCACTGTGAAAAAATGCACGAGCATACGTAAAAATTACGGCGTCGCCCTTCCCGAGAGTAGTCTTCTCCTGTGGAATAGCCATCGGGGGTTCTACCCTACCTAAAACGTAGCTGGGGGTGAAGATCTGCCAGTATGCAAAATTTCGTGTTCCCAAGACTAAAACCCATAACCGTGCATAAGGGCTTTGTCCAGGACTCTCGCAGGCCCTCCCTCCTGTGAATTGTGTCCTTTGGGGGTCTCACCCTGCCTAAAGCGTGACCCCAATGGAGATCTACTGTTATTCAAAATTTCACATTCTTACGTAAGAAACTATTGCACAATCCCACTGAAGGCCGACCCCTCCCCCCAGTAACTTTAAAAATAAGTTTACTATAAAATTATGATGCATGTTACCGGTAAGTGCAATGGAAAGAATGTAAAACTGCTGTAACGTTCTTCTCCTCCACTGACTTACGTGATGTAAGCTGGAAAAGGACGAATATCGGGGCAAAGTTAAGGTAAAAAGAGTATAGTAAATGCATATTTGGAAGGGATATCATCTATGAATGGAATTAATCCCATAATCACAGAGTTGAACGCTAAAGGGATACACAGAGGATTAGCAACCTATCTTATTATCTGATTTAGTCACAATAACAGTTGAAAATGTTAGCTAAGAGACTGACTAGGAGAGCGTATATGAGTGTGGCGGTGGGGTAGGGAGGAGGGGGAGACCTGAGGATGAGATGGAGGAATGGGATGAAGTGGTACATGCGACACGGGGTTGTGAGTTGGAGAGAAAGAGAACAAGTAGATTGTAGAGGATTTGATGACACGGAGGCGATTCCTTTGTGGCCACCTCTAACGGGATGGATTCGGCAAGAATGATAGCTTTATTTTGTTATTTTAGTTTATGCATTTATTTATTTCTAAATTTCATAGAAGTAACTTTTTTTTTTTTTTTAAATGCAAGGAAGAAGGAACCAGAGGCGGAGGGGCTGCAAATCATTTGGTTCCTTCTAGACAAAACAGATGCTTGCATTGTTACCGTCCACCTGACAGAGTCAGAGGAGGGTGTTGTTATCACTGTGATCAGTATGTGTCTGACCGCAGAGCGGCAGGGTGGCTGGCCTGGCATAGAAATTTCGTTTCCGAACCAGAACTCAGAAAGGACTCACTATACAGTCATGAAATTTGTCAGAGTTATGTGCCAGATAGTGAACTGGTGCCTTTTGATACGTAGAGTGCCGTCTCTTAAGTAATGTCTTTTTAAATGAAAAAGTAAAAAAAAAATAGTTTTTCGTTTCCTGCATAGGACTCAGACAGTAGTACAGGTGCAGGCTTCCAACCCTCCAGGAATATGTTAGTATGCCTCCTGGTGCCTTAAAGTAGTCAGAACGCCATGAGATTATACAGTGTTATGAGATTGTAAAATTACATAACACTGATTATTTTAATGCATTTTTCCATTAAAACTTTACAAGTACTACACCTAGGAGACAGTAATTGTGCTTAATAAATGATTATATGAATATCGAATAACATATGAGGTTTCATGACTGTACCTTTTTTGTAATCATAAACAATGGCTGCCTAAATGAAAAAAGGACGAGTCATAATTTCATTAAAACCGTCATAACTTCATTATTACCATGGATAGAGTCCTAAATTTTTTTTTTAAGTTTTAATGTTTCTGTATTATACAGATTATACAGGATTGATTAATTGATTAAGTAAAAAATCTGGTGGCACAACTGCCAGGGTCATATGCTGCCTTACAACAAGGCAGAAGATGCAGCAAATAAACAGTGCACATTCAAAATAAGGTTAATACCTGTTAGTAGAAATGAAACACTGAAAATAACAAAAATGTAGTTTATGAAGTATCAGTTACTTATAAAAGCGGAAGAAGGCCCTCCTCCTGAAGAAAATTAAGAACATCAGTAAAGTTGCTAGAGGCTCCACCAAGCATCGAGGACAGACAGTGGACACCATCTGCCCTGTTATGCTAGTCTCGGAACAGAGAGGGATAACATAACAGACCGGACCCTGTAACCAAAGGACTTTGGGAAAGTAGGATGGGTGTCATAAACAGAAGATCGGGAATCTTGAGAGATGATGGAACAAGAAATTTAGTCCGGAATGCGGTGAAGACGATACCAACACATCATCAACGACTGGCGTCACAGATGCAAGGAGAGTACACCAGCATGCACCAATAAACTTGAAAACAGGGATGATCTGAATGCTCCTGTTGACCGACATACACCAAAATGATGCACAGAATTTAACAATCAGAGACGGGCATCTGTTGCAGAGTAGATCTGACAACCACGTTCAAGTTTAGGAAAAATAAGCAGGAGGGTCCGACAGTCAGCACCCCAACAGGTATGAGCCAAAACCCTCAAAAGACTGAAAAGTTTTAAGACAAGCCACCTTAACAGAACGAGTATGAGGAACCCAGGTTAGTCGCCTATCAAACAGAAGACCCAGAAACAGCGTCTCTTCCACACAGCATATTCTCCGACCATATTGATACAAGTCAGGGTCTAGGTGAACCCACTGGAAATGACAAAAATGTATAGCCATTATCTTTGTTAAAGAAACCACTGAGAACGACAGAAATGCATAGCGATTATCTTTTTTAAAAAAACCACTGAAAAAGACAAAAAGACATAACCATTATCATTGTTAAAGAAAAACGGAAGCCACGAGACTGCCCAGTCAGAAATTCTATCAAGAGCCAGCTGCAACTTCCTCTCTATCAGAGACATTCTGGATGTGGTGAAGGAAACTGGGAGGTCATCGACATATAGTGAGCCTTGTACACCATCAGGAAGTACACTGATTACACAGTTGACAGCCATATCAAAGAGAGTAATACTAAGGATCCTCCTTTATGGTACTCCATCTTGTAGTGCATGGGCATTAGAAAGCACTCCTCCCACGGGGACCCTTAAAAAATGATTAGATAAAAACCACTTAATAAAAATAGGCAAGCGCCCATGAAGTCCTAACTCATGGAGAAAGTAATATGCCATGATGCCAGGCAGTGTCATTTGGCTCTCACTGCGGAACTGCATTCAGAGTTCCACCAAGGAATCGAACATTTAGGAAATTGACCACTCATTCTTGGAATAGATAGAAAGGCTGCTAAGTGCAACAAGTCACTGAAATATGACAGTGCCTTAGTATGAAAGAGAAGTGGAACTTAATTCCCTGAAATGTGGCCAGTCAGCCTTATCCAGAAGCCAGCGAGGAAGATGTGGCTGAAGTCCTCGTCCACTAGCAGTTAAGATAATGGAAAGTGGTCACTGCCATAAAGGTCTGGCAACACATCCCAGGTAAAATCTAAAACAACATCAGCTGAGCATAAGAACAAATCAATTGCTGTAAAA
The DNA here is from genome assembly GCF_032717465.1 of Coenobita brevimanus. Classification (NCBI taxonomy): domain Eukaryota; kingdom Metazoa; phylum Arthropoda; class Malacostraca; order Decapoda; family Coenobitidae; genus Coenobita; species Coenobita brevimanus. The sequence goes on along the minus strand of NC_136999.1, from coordinate 34,751,095 downwards.
GTTCCAGTTTTTTTTTTTTCTTTTATAAATAAGAAAACGGAGGAAGGAAAAACAAATGAATAAAAAAAAAAAAAAAAACACAATCCATACACCAGATTACTGGCGTCCTCCGTTCATAAAATATCTGTCCGAACAGCTGTGGGTTGAAATTTGGAGGGAAACAACTCTGGGGAAGCGATTTCCAGAGAGATGCAGTTCGGGGAATGAAAGAATTCTGATAGGCAGAAGTTCTGCAATATGGTTGAGTGACATTCCAGTGGCCATGTGGAGAGGATGGAGGGTGAAAGACTGACGAAGAGAGTGTATGTGAGTGAGATGGAGGGGGGAAGAGGGAGGGGGAGGCCGAGGATGAGATGGAGGGATGGAGTGGAGAGGTATATGAGAGAGGGGGTGTGTGAGTTGGGAGCAGGGCAGTGAAATGGCGGGGGACAGGACGACGTGGAGGCGATTTGTTTGTGGCCACCCCAAACGGGATTGAGGCATCTGGCAATAGATAGATAGACATTCCAGTCATGAGCGCTACCAGATTCCTGCGTAGCACGAGGGAAGGCATGGAGAGGTGGCACCATGGACCCAACTTCATCTGAGCATTTGCCAAAAAAAATCTGTAAAATAAAACAAGGGAGGCAACATTCCTTCTTACTTGCAGGGGAGGTAGTTTATTTGTAATGGCAGGGTTGTTAATGATTCTAACAGCTTTGTTCTGAATTTTGTCTAGTTGTTTTAATGTAACCTCTCCACAACCATTCCACAAGGGTGAGCAATATTCAAGCTGAGAGCGCACATGGCTCTTATAAATTATAGCTAACTGCTCATCAACGAAGAAGTTATGGACTCTGTACAATAATCCAAGTTTCTTTGAGGCGGTTTTAGCAAGTGATCTGACATGAAGGGTCCAGCTGAGGGGATTGTTAAGTGAGATGCCAAGAATTTCAATACTTTTGGAGATGGGAATATTAGTAGCACTGAAGGTAATGTACGAATCTGGCAATATCTGTCTATTAGTAAACTGTTTATATTTAGTTTTACTAGCATTAAAAGAGGCAAGTTGTTTTGTCCCCATTCACTGACTGTAGATAGATCATGATTTATGGAGATGGCTGTACTGAGTTGATAGGTAGAGATATTAGACTTTTTAAATGGGCGTCTGAGTGTGAATGAACTATGTAGTGTTGAGTTATCTGCATATGAGTGAATGGGATTGTGGGTGACAGATAAGAGATCATTAATATGAACTAGGAACAGGGTTGGCGCAAGAACTGATCCCTGTGGCACGCCGGCATTAATTGAGTGGAAATTGGAATATACATCATCTACTTTTACTTTTATTTTCCTGTCACTAAGATATGAAGAGATCAAAGGAACAAAAGACATTAATCCATAGCAAGGGAGTTTGGACAGCAGGGAACGGTGCCATACTCTGTCGAAAACTTGAGAAATATCAAGAGCTACTGAATGAGTTTCTCCATGTTGATCAGTTGATTGATGGATGGTATGAGTTAGGAGATTGAGTATGTCAGTGGTGGATCTTTTGAGGCGATAACCATATTGCCTATCACTAATTAAGTTGTTGGATTCCAGATAATTAACAATGTGCTTATTAATTAAAGTTTCAAATACCTTACCAAGAGATGTGACAACTATTGGTCTGTAATCAGAGGGGTCAGACGAACTTCCTTTCTTCGGAATTGGGTGAATATTGGCTTCTTTCCATGAATTTGGGAATAAAGAGGTACGTATACATAGTCTGAATAATTTAGCTAGAACAAAGGCAAGTTCAGGGGAACATTTTTCATAACAATTGGCTGAATTCCATTTGGACCTGGAGCTTTGTTGGTAGGTAAATTGTCTAGGATGGATTTTACGTATCTTGTCTGTATTTTAAGTGGGGCAATTTCGGGAGAGTCAAGTTCTAGCACTGGGACATTCTGGCTGGTATCGTCTATGGTAGAGTTTCTGGCAAATGTACTGGCAAAGATATCAGCTTTCCCATGTGGGTCATTTGTAATGTTGCCATCTGAAGATTTTAGTGGAGGAATGGAAGTTGACTTGTTAAAGTTATTATTGAAAGAATTAAGAGTTGACTAGAATATTCTATTGTCATTAGGGTTGTTAAGTAGTTTTGATGCTTTTGAAGAAAGTATGATTTAGATAGATTTAATACAGCTTTTGGATGATTTCTAGCAATTTTAAATTGGGAGAGTGATTCTGATGTTTTTGATTTTAAGTAAGAGTTATATGCTAATGACTTTTGGGCTGTTGCTCTGGCACAGTTGCTATCAAACCATTTTGGAAAGTTCGATCTGTTAGTGTACTGTTGACTTGGTATGAATAAATCCATACCAGGTAGTATTAAGTCGCAAATGTGGGACTGGGTAGAATTGGGATCACTAGAGAAGACTGCCACGGAACGTCATCAAGATAATTTCTAAATCCATCCCAGTTTGCCTTATCAAAGTGCCATCGGGTAACCCTGACAGGTTCAGAACGGGGAGGTGTGGGAGGGTTAACCAATGAGGCTTTGATGAGATTGTGGTCAGAGGATCCAAGTGGTGACAGTACCTTTGTCCTGTATTGATCTGGATTATTTGTCAAGAATAAATCCAGGAGATGGGCATTATGGTCAGGATTATCAGATATTCTGGTTGGTTGCTTTGGCAGCTGGGTGAGATTAAATTATTCTGCAAACAGCTCGCAATTTAGAACAGCGTCGTCAGTCCTGGCAGAATGCGATAACCATTCAACATAATGTATGTTAAAATCACCCAAAATCGTAATTTCGGTGCTAAGGGCAAGGTTAAGGTTACTCAACTGAGTGGATATGGAATCAAATAAACTGGGTTCTGAAGAAGCATTGAGGAAGCGATAAACTGTATAAATATATTTGGTAATATTTTGATAATTTAGTTTACACAATGAGTAATCAAAACTGGATGAAGTGAAGTTTAAAATAGTGTCAACTGCATATTGGAATTTGATATAAGAACAGGTGCCACCCTTGTTACAGAAGTTTGTAAGGAGATGGTAACCGGGAAAACAAAATGGAGATATATCGGTAGGGGGTGAGATTTGTGGTTCTGTGAGGAAAAGGGCCAAAGGGGATATATACATATATATATATATATATATATATATATATATATATATATATATATATATATATATATATATATCATCATCATCACCAGTTTGAGTATCCAACGCGGGACTGGCCTATCCCGACCGAAGTATATATATATATATATATATATATATATATATATATATATATATATATATATATATACATATAGTGTCATTATATTATTTCTTTATCAAACTCCATTTCGATTATCATATCATTCATATATTTTAAACGATGAAAAAAAAAATCAACTTCATGCATGTGCTAGGTTTGTTATGAGTCATATTAAATTGCAGCCAAATTCTATCAATAAATTCAATGCAGTTGGCTCAGAAGCACGTGTTGCATGTTGCTGTTAATGTGAATTGCTTTGGAAATGTGCCTATGGCAAACACAGACCAAGTAGGAAAAGGTGCATATAATATTACTGTAGAATTATTTATGAGCTTTAAAATGCAGCATTAAGAAAGTTATGACCAGAAAACGTCAGCATCTGCACCCTGTGCCCCTTGATTCTCACTGTTTATATTCAGTCTTATGATCTTGCCAATATGGCCGCGCTATTGACGAACATCTGTCCTACTTGGCAAAGTGCAATGCGGCATATATATATATATATATATATATATATATATATATATATATATATATATATATATATATATATACTGGGAAGACTCCAGAGTCTCCAGATGAGAGAGAACGGAAGAAAGGTTGATACAAGGTTCCACAGCAGAGTCCTTAGGTAGACTGTATTCATGTTCAAAGGACTCTGAAGACCCACAGTAACCTTTGTTAGTTAGAGACGGAACTTCGGGCATGCTGGACAAGGCAGAACAAGGAGACACGTCAACTTGGACATCCACCATCACCAGGGAAGTGAGTAAACTCTTAGCCACCGAAGTAGGGACAGAAACAGTCAGAGTAGGGGGTGGACAAACGCCAATCTCACATGTAGTACTAACCCCGGGGACAGCATCAGGCAAATCACCAGATGGAGAGGTGGGCAGTGGAATGGGTCGAGGTGGTTTCTGAGACACAGGGCAGCACACAGATGTGCCAGAAGGGACAGCATTATAAGTATCCCCGGGCTGGAAGAAGCAAGTCAGAGCTCTTCTCTTTGCTTTAGGAAATGACAAAATCTCCTTCTCCAGGCAGTAGTGAGGACAGTTTCTAGAAGATACTGCATGAGGACCCCCACATTGATAACATTTAAGATGTCCTGCACTGTCACTGGTATGATATTTTGGTCCACCACAGGAGACACAAACACCAGGAAGTGGCTAACATGTCCATACTCCTGACAGTGGAAACATTGCTTTAGGGTCGACAAGTATAGCTACACAGGAAGTGATAGCCAAGAAAGTTTCACAGATGTAGGCGACATTGGCTTGTCAAATGTCAGGAACAAGGTCGGATTCAGGAGTCAAATACCATCTATTTTCTTCTGCGGGCACTCGATTTTCACCATACTTAAAGATCACAGTTCCTTCAATAACTGTGTGTTTGAGTATCGGAGAAGGTCATGGGATAAAATGACACCCATACATTGGTTACCACTTGCATAAGGAGCACAGGTAACATCGGCACCAAATATAGAGGTCAGAGCCAGTAATCGGGAGCTCTTGTCTGGGAAGGACACCTCAACAATGAGGCTTCCATACCCTTGGGAAGAGATTTTAGGTTCCCAACCACAAGCAAAAACAATGGCCCAATGCAGGTAAAAAATTTCAGTATTTAATATTGACCCACTGACATTCGATTTAAGTACTAGATATTTTGCATATGATGCAGGCCCTATTTCATTTAAGACTGACTCCAAAGCCACACCAGCCAAGCTGGCTGCTAGGGTGAAGGATAGTCCCCAGGGTCCTGGTAAGGCTCCATTGTGGCAATAAGAGATAAAGCATCTGAAAGCCCAGTGACAAATGCATGATTGTCAACTTACTTATTATTTACCAATGCCATATACAGCAGAAGATGCGTCATTCCCTCACCCCTGCATCCACCATGGAGCGCAACAAGGGGAGGTCATAATATGCCAGGGATAACACTGCTGGCAACCCCAGAGGTAGTGAGGAAGTATACACAGGAAATCACTGGTGGGCCTAGACAAAGGTGACTCCAGGACAGTAGGAGCCACCAGGCCCCCCCAGTGCTCACTTGACCCTAGTAAACAAGTGACCAGCTGACTGTCCTGGTCAGGCCCAACTAGGACTCCCATCTTGCCAGAATAAGGGACCAAAGAAGTATGTTGCTAGCTACAGGGTGCATCATGCAGAATCACTCAATGCCCAGACTGCAGTTTCCCAGCATTACGGGATGCCACACATGACAAACGTGGGTGGGCAAAACCCTCGCCCAAGATGGAAGATGGGCAGGGGCGAGCAACACCACAAGTAGGCCTCCTCTACCACTGAGGGAGGGGAGGACATTAAGTGCTTGGTACACGAGGTCAGAAATGCCGACCCCTATATAGATAGGCAGGCCTGCAGAGCAGGTGGTATTGCCAACCACACTTCAATTCCTGCCACCACATCAACATGAACCCCCTCATCGGGGTGTTCTCCTTCATGCACAGCAGCCGGTGCCCTTATAAAAATATATCGGGGTCTGAGTGAACCCCCCTTCTTCTACAAAAATGCATGGGCACAGTCTTGCTTGAAGAAAAACGAAAACCACTCTGTTCCGCTCAGTTGTTGACTCTGTTGAGTGCTAGCTGCATTCTCCTCTCGACTGCACACATCTAGGATCCATTAAATCTTATTGCTAGGTCATCCACACAAAGGAGAGAAGACACCTCCTCAATCAGGGAACCTAGTATGCCATTTATAGCAACAGCAAAATATAGGAACACTGATTACACACCCCAGTGGAATATCCTCCTCCTGAACTCAAAGGACAGAGTGAGGAGCCCACATGGACTTGAAACTTGGGTTTGACAAGAAGTCACTGAAGAATAATGGCAGATGGCCATACATCCCACAACAGTAAAGCTGACTCAGAAAGCTATGGCGCCATGCCATATGATATGCCTTTTCCAGATCAAAGAACACAGCCAAAAGATGTTGTCGAGATGCAAAAGCCCCACTGATAGCTAAGTAAAGTCTGATAAGTTGTCTGATGTACATCACATTTCATGAAACGAACATTGTGAAGGTGAAAAGAAATCATTTTACGCTAGATGCCAAACAAGCCTCATGCTAGCGATATTAAAAAGTTTGCACACACAAGACGTCAAACAAGTTGGACGTAATTAGTGACAATAAATTTATCCTTACATGGCTTAGGAAATGGAAAGACGATACCCATCTTCCAATCAGTGTGGAATATTCCTTTGTCCCAGATCCTATTACAAGGATCTAATATACACAATAGAGAATTACGTGGCAAATGATGAATCATAGCATAAAGAATGTCATCAGATCCAGGAGCAGAGTAACTATGCTGCTGACGAGCAACACACAGTTCACGGAGAATAAAAAACGCATATGATTCTCCTCCACTAACAAAAAATGAAATATCTAATCACTCCTGTTGATTACGAGAACAGCTAATTGGCTTGGTGGGATCTGATCGAGAAACAACGTGCTCTGCCAGGGCTGAAACTGTATATGAGTTGTTGGATACAGAAGACCCCTGGATTTTAAGTATCAGGGAAGGAAAAGGTGAATACTTGCCCATTATTTTCCTCATTTTCTTCCAGACCATTGGTAACAGAGTTGAGGAGGTAACAGACGAGGGACAGTTTCCCCACAAGGTACTACTTTGAGTTTTTCAGAACTCACTGATAATGGGCATGAGCTTCCTTAAACTGAACTTTTAAAAAGACATCTTTATTTCTCCTGTATCTTCAACTAACAGCTTTGTAGACTCTCCTGGCCAGAGCACACTCCTCATTTTACCATGGCACAAGACTCCTGGAAAACTTTCCACACTTTCGAGGAACGGGGGATATACCAGCCCGATATACAATAGATGTAAAATAGTTTTCTGCAACATCAACACTCTTAACGTTAGGAACATTATATTCAAAACTACAGTGTTCTGCAAACTCTGCTCAGTCAGCCTTATCCAAACACTGGCGAGGGACACGCTCCACTGGCACAGAGTCGCATGCCTTAATCGCAATAAGGTAATGAGCACTGCTGTTTAAGTCAGCAAAGTCTGACAAGAAAAATCCAATGAATACTGGGTGAAGACCAATGTAAGATTATTAAAATAAAGTACCATTTTGCACATCGAAATGCGTTGGGTCGCCAGCACTTAGAAGAACCAGGTCTAAATTCTCTATCAAAGGTACAGGGATTTCATCACAGGGGTTACATGCAGTATCACCCCACAAAGCATGAAACCCATTTAGGTAACCTAGGAGAACAACTGGCCTAGCAAGCTGACAAATAGGGTGATGAAGATAGGCACCAAGACAGGTACAGAGAGCGGTAGGTAAAGGCTACAGGCTATGTAAATCCTCTCCAGGTGTAACTGAACGTCCACAACCTGCAGGGGGGACTGTATGGAAGAAGCAAATGGAATATCTCTACAGCACTAAATAGCACAGCCACCTCGAGAACTGTACTCTGCAAGAGGTGGTGAGTAGATAGCTGTATATCCTCTAGGAACAGGAAGAGGCCTGTCTCCAACAGTAGTTTCTTGAAGGTGGACACAAAAGAAGTGAAACTCGGACAGCAGCAGTTGAAGGTCCTCCCAGTTGGCTGTAACACCTCTACAGGTCCATTACAGAGCAATGCTTAGTGGACTAGGCATAGTTGATTGCTTAGAGATATGGGGCTGCACGGTCCTTGACAAGCGAGCAGGTTTGGACTGATGCTTAGGAGGACTCCTAGAAAGGGATTACCCGCAACTGGAACCAGCATATTGTGCTGGCTATATGAAAACAAATGTGGGGAGGAAGATGGAAGTTTTACTACACTCCTCTTCTAAGTGGAAAGAAGAGGTTGCTTGGCAGGCGTCTTACAGGCCGGACTAGGTGAAGTAGAGTGGCCAGTGCCATCACCAAGGGCTTCGCAATTAGAGTTCACAGGACTAGAACCCTGTGAGGTTTATGTCCTATATGTCATAAATGACGCACCAGCGATCTGTGCAACTCCATGTCAAGGTGGGAACCACACCATGACGAAACACCAACTTCACCCTGCACCTGACTAGATTTCAGAGACTTCATGGAAGGTGGAACAGCAAATATCTTCACTAGTTTCCACAACACTTTAGGTAAATGGTCTTCAGGCTCAGAGGACTCTGAAGAACCATAGTAATGCTTGCCATGTACAGACGGAGCTTCGGGCACGCTAGATAAGGTAGGAATAAGAGACGTGGACATCCACCTCCATCACGGAAGTGATGTGGGGGAAATACAATCTGAGTAGAGGGTGGGCGAACACCTATTTCACATGCAGTACTAGCCTGTTGCACAGCACTGGACGAATAACCAGTTGGAGATGTGGGCAGTGGAACTGGCTGAGGGAAATTCTGAGACACAGGATGGTGCACAGGTGCTCCAGAAAGAACAGAAGCATAAGTAACCGTAGGCTGAAAGAAGCGAGTCTGGGTCTTCTTTGCTTCAGGAAATGAAATCTTCTCATCTATATGAATGGACAAAATCTTCTCCAGGCAGTAGCTAGGACAGATTTGAGAATATACAGCATGGGGATCCCTACAGTGATAGGATTTCAGGGGTCCTAGACAGTCACCAGTATGGCTTGGTTCGCCACTGGAGACACAGACACCAGAAAGGCCAACCTGTACACGGCAGCAAAATCATCTCACGTGTCCATACCCTTGGCAGTGGAAACACTGCTTTGGGGTTGGCATTTATGGCTTCACAGGAAGTGACAGCCAAGTGAGTTTCACAAAAGTAGGCAAGCATAACTTATCAGATGTCAGGAACAAGGTCGGGGTTGGGATCAGAATACGATCAATTTTCTTTTCCAGTTTCTCAAGTCACCACACCAGAAGATAACAGTTCCTCTAACAGTCATGCCTCTGAGTATTGGAGGAGGCCACGGGAAAAAATAACATCTTACATTGGTTAAAAGTAGCATGAGGAACGCATGAAATTTCGTTACCAGAACCAGAGGTAAGACCCAGTAAATGGGAGCTCTCTTCCAGGAGGGACACCACAGTAAAGATGCTTTCATCCCTCTGGGAAGAGATTTTAGGTTGTCTGCCATAAGCTGAAATAATGGCACAGTGTAAATCAAATATGGCAATATCTAGCAAGGTTCCACCCACAGTAGATTTCAATACTAGATATTTTGCTTATAATGCAAGCACCATTTCATCTGGGCCTAAACCAAGAGATGTGAACACTCCTCAGTTCAAGCTAAAAGCTGAAGTAAATAAGAACTGTTCCCAGAGATCTTGAAAGGCTCTAGAGCAGCCAGGGATAGATGCAGAGTCAACAGCATTAGAGTATTTTGAAGCAAAGCCATTTGGGCTAAAATATTTCCTTTCCTCACCCCTCCACCCAACACAGAGCGCAAGAACGGGAGGTCATATGCCAGGGATAAAACCACTGGCGACTGCAGAGGTAGTGAAGGAGTATATGCTGGTATCCAGTGGGAGCCTGGAAGAAAGTAACTCCAGTAAAATGGGAGCCACCAGATCCCCCCTAGTGCCCACATCACCCGAGCCAACAAGTGACCATCCGATTGATCTGGTTGGGCCCAACCAGGCCCCCTTTGATTCCCTATAAAAAGTATGTTGGTAGCTGCAGGACGCATCGTGCAGCATTATTGAACTGCCAGAACTTCTGTTTGCCAGAATTACGGGATGCCACGCACGAGAAACACTTGGGGAGGCAAAAACCAGCCCGAGATGAAAGATTGGTAGGGACGAGAACGTCACCAGCAGGCCTCCTCAACCAGTGATGCATGGGTGGTGCCTGGTCCACAAGGCCGACAGATGCCGAACGATACAAAGATAGTCACGACTCCAGAGTAGGTGGCATTACCAGCCACACTTCAAGCCCGGCCACCACGTCAAGGTGGCTGGCTTCAGCGGCAAACTGGTGGTGATTGAATGAGGAGGTGAGAGGGAAAGTGTGCACCGGCTGGTGTGGTGAGAGGGGAAGTGTTAACTAGCTGGTGTGGTGAGAGGGGAGGTTTTCACTGGTTGGTGAAGTGAGAGGGGAGGTGTTCCCTGGCTGGTGTGGTAAGAGGAGGTGTTCACTGACGGGTGTGATGAAAGGGTAGGTGTTCAGTGATTGGTGTGGTAAGATGAAATATGTTCATTGACTGGGGTGGTGAGAAAGGGGGGTGTTCACTCAATGATGTAATGAGAGGGTAGGTGTTCATTGGGTGGTGTGATGAGAGGGTAGGTGTTCACTGGCTGGTATGGTGAGAGGGAAGGTGTTCACTGGCTGGTGTGGTGAGAGAGGAGGTGTTCACGGCTTGGTGTGGTGAGAGAATAGGCATTCACAGGGTGGTGTGGTGAGAGAAGAGGTGATCAGAAGCTGGTGTGGCGAGAGGAGAAGTGTTCACTGGCTGGTGTGGTGAGAAAGTAAATGGTCACTGGTTGGTGTAGTGAAAGGTTAGGTGTTCACTGGGGGGGGGGGTAAGAGAGGAGGTGCTCCCAGGCTAGTGGTGAGAGAGGAGAAGTTCACTGGCTGGTGTGGTAATAGGGGGGGTGCTCACTGGCTGGGTTGTTTATATAAGGACGGCGGAAGGTGGGGCAGTACTCAGTGCTCAGCTCCTGCTCCAGATTGTGCGAGTCCCGCGCCGGCATTTCCTGCCCCCGCATCTTCATCGTGAGTTATGTGGCACCATGTTGCTACACACTTAGATGTCAGTCATGTGGCACCTTGTTACTACACACTTAGATGTCAGTCATATGGCACCGTGTTACTACACACTTTGATGTCAGTCATGTAGCACCGTGTTACTACACACTTTGATGTCAGTCATGTAGCACCGTGTTACTACACACTTTGATGTCAGTCATGTGGCACCGTGTTACTACACACTTTGATGTCAGTCATGTAGCACCGTGTTACTACACACTTTAATGTCAGTCATGTAGCACCGTGTTACTACACACTTTGATGTCAGTCATATAGCACAGTGTTACTACACACTGTCAGTCATGTGGCACCCTGTTACTAAACACTTTGTCATGTGGCACAGTGTTACTACACACTTTGTCAGTCATATGGCACCGTGTTAGTACACACTTTGTCAATCATGGGGCACCGTGTTACTACACACTTTGTTGTCAGTCGTGTGGCACCGTGTCACTACACACTTTGTCAGTCATGTCGCACCGTGTTGCTTCACACTGTGTTGTCAATCATGTGACACCGTGTCACTACACGCTTTGATGGCAGTCATGTGGCACTGTATTAATATACACTTTTTTGTCAATCTTGTGGCACCGTGTTACAACACAATTTGTTGTCAGTCATTTGGCACCCTGTCAATGCACAGTTTGTTGTCAGTTATGTGATACCATCTTACTATGCACTTCGTCAGTCATACTGCGCCGTGTCACTACACACTTTGTTGTCAGTCATGTGGCACTCTAACGCTGTATACTTTGTTACTGATGCCGTGGCTCTACAGTTTATTCTCAGGCATGTGGCTCCATGTTATTATGCAATTTCTTGGCAGTTTTGTGGCAAGGCTTTTCTATACGTTACTGGGGTTTAAAGACTCGTTTTCCAACTATTCCGTTGTGTCTTATGGTACTGGTGATGTGCAATGTATATGGACAATCCATAAACATGTGTTTTGTTGTTCAGTAAAGTAGATCAGTCTTGTAGGTATAATGAAAAACAACAGAGGTAAAGTTCGAGAATATAATTTTCTGTGTATCACTTTATATTTGTGCAAGGAAGAGATACGCATCTGTCAGTTCAGTGAATAAATGACCTAGTTAATATTTTGCTGTGAAATTCATAGGAGTGAGGACAAAATGTGGTTCTCTACCTTGAGGTTAAGATGTGAGAACTAGCTGCTCTTTAAGTTGTACATGATGCAGTTTTATTAGGTCATGACTAATATAATTTTTAAAAAATGGGATAAAAAATGGGATAAGATCTCACTTCCAGACATTCCTACACTAGCAACGAAGAAACACCTACATATTCACTACAGATGCAGGGCAGTACAACACCTCGGTCCGAACACTAATACAAGCTCACCTCCCGTGATCCATCGATCAGAGGTATCCTTAAACAGAGGTGATCGAGAACATTTAGCTGGGCTTAGAGCAGGGTATCATTCAGCCCTCCCTAGTTACTGGCTTAGACTTGGGTTGGGCAGACTCACAGATGACACAAGCCCAGTTTGAAGAATAGGGTGGGATAGCATTACACACAATGGAACACAGCACATCACATGCCACACTAAGACGCAGACACAACATCAACGGTGTAAGGAAGCTGTGGGATGATCCCATAAGTGAAATTACTTACCTGCGGCCAAACAGATCAGGATGGAGAGGCAACAGCAACAAGAACAACAGTAAACAAAAATGTTATTTAAATACATACCACTGGATACGAAAAAAAAAAAAAAGTTATATTTAGGAGAAGACTTCCTGCATATGTTACAGACCTGTAGACACAGTACTCTGGGATTCCATTCGAGTTTTGACCAACTGATGAAGAGAAATCTACTGGCCAAGTAGAACAGCAGAAATATACGTGGAAAAGACAACGGACACCGTTGATAGCCGCATGTACCTCTGGAATACTGTAAGGCGAAAATAATAACCACACACGGGGAAGGCACAGGTGTGAATTATGGGAAACCAACTATTAATATAGTCTGGTGAGGGTGAACGTCTGCCACTGTGAAAAAATGCACGAGCATACGTAAAAATTACGGCGTCGCCCCTCCCCAGAGTAGTCTTCTCCTGTGAAATAGCCATCGGGGGTTCTACCCTACCTAAAACGTAGCTGGGGGTGAAGATCTGCCAGTATGCAAAATTTCGTGTTCCCAAGACTAAAACCCATAACCGTGCATAAGGGCTTTGTCCAGGACTCTCACAGGCCCTCCCTCCTGTGGATTGTGTCCTTTGGGGGTCTCACCCTGCCTAAAGCGTGACCCCAATGGAGATCTACTGTTACTCAAAATTTCACATTCTTACGTAAGAAACTATTGCACAATCCCACTGAAGGCCGACCCCTCCCCTCAGTAACTGTAAAAATAAGTTTACTGTAAAATTATGATGCATGTTACCGGTAAGTGCAATGGAAAGAATGTAAAACTGCTGTAACGTCCTTCTCCTCCACTGACTTACGTGATGTAAGCTGGAAAAGGACGAATATCGGGGCAAAGTTAAGGTAAAAAGAGTATAGTAAATGCATAATTGGAAGGGATATCATCTATGAATGAAATTAATCCCATAATCACAGAGTTGAACGCTAAAGGGATACACAGAGGATTAGCAACCTATCTTATTATCTGATTTAGTCACAATAACAGTTGAAAATGTTAGCTAAGAGACTGACTAGGAGAGCGTATATGAGTGTGGCGGTGGGGTAGGGAGGAGGGGGAGACCTGAGGATGAGATGGAGGAATGGGATGAAGTGGTACATGCGACACGGGGTTGTGAGTTGGAGTGAAAGAGAACAAGTAGATTGTAGAGGATTTGATGACATGGAGGCGATTCCTTTGTGGCCACCTCTAACGGGATGGATTCGGCAAGAATGATAGCTTTATTTTGTTATTTTAGTTTATGCATTTATTTATTTCTAAATTTCATAGAAGTAACTTTTTTTTTTTTTTTTTAAATGCAAGGAAGAAGGAACCAGAGGCGGAGGGGCTGCAAATCATTTGGTTCCTTGTAGACAAAACAGATGCTTGCATTGTTACCGTCCACCTGACAGAGTCAGAGGAGGGTGTTGTTATCACTGTGATCAGTATGTGTCTGACCGCAGAGCGGCAGGGTGGCTGGCCTGGCATAGAAATTTCGTTTCCGAACCAGAACTCAGAAAGGACTCACTATACAGTCATGAAATTTGTCAGAGTTATGTGCCAGAGAGTGAACTGGTGCCTTTTGATACGTAGAGTGCCGTCTCTTAAGTAATGTCTTTTTAAATGAAAAAGTAAAAAAAAAATAGTTTTTCGTTTCCTGCATAGGACTCAGACAGTAGTACAGGTGCAGGCTTCCAACCCTCCAGGAATATGTTAGTATGCCTCCTGGTGCCTTAAAGTAGTCAGAACGCCATGAGATTATACAGTGTTATGAGATTGCAAAATTACATAACACTGATTATTTTAATGCATTTTTCCATTAAAACTTTACAAGTACTACACCTAGGAGACAGTAATTGTGCTTAATAAATTATTATATGAATATCGAATAACATATGAGGTTTCATGACTGTACCTTTTTTGTAATCATTAAACAATGGCTGCCTAAATGAAAAATGGACGAGTCATAATTTCATTAAAACCGTCATAACTTCATTATTACCATGGATAGAGTCCTAAATTTTTTTTAAGTTTTAATGTTTCTGTATTATACAGATTATACAGGATTGATTAACTGATTAAGTAAAAAATCTGGTGGCACAACTGCCAGGGTCATATGCTGCCTGACAACAAGGCAGAAGATGCAGCAAATAAACAGTGCACATTCAAAATAAGGTTAATACCTGTTAGTAGAAATGAAACACTGAAAATAACAGAAAAGTAGTTTATGAAGTATCAGTTACTTATAAAAGTGGAAGAAGGCCCTCCTCCTGAAGAAAATTAAGAACATCAGTAAAGTTGCTAGAGGCTCCACCAAGCATCGAGGACAGACAGTGGACACCATCTGCCCCGTTATGCTAGTCTCGGAACAGAGAGGGCTAACATAACAGACCGGACCCTGTAACCAAAGGACTTTGGGAAAGTAGGATGGGTGTCATAAACAGAAGATCGGGAATCTTGAGAGATGATGGAACAAGAAATTTAGTCCGGAACGTGGTGAAGACGATACCAACACATCATCAACGACTGGCGTCACAGATGCAAGGAGAGTACACCAGCATGCACCAATAAACTTGAAAACAGGGATGATCTGAATGCTCCTATTGACCGACATACACCAACATGATGCACAGAATTTAACAACC
This sequence comes from Coenobita brevimanus, assembly GCF_032717465.1. Taxonomy (NCBI): domain Eukaryota; kingdom Metazoa; phylum Arthropoda; class Malacostraca; order Decapoda; family Coenobitidae; genus Coenobita; species Coenobita brevimanus. The sequence goes on along the minus strand of NC_136999.1, from coordinate 34,735,886 downwards.
AGAGACGGGCATTTGTCGCAGAGTAGATCTCACAACCACGTTCAAGTCTAGGAAAAGAAAGGAGGAGGGTCCGACAGTCAGCACCCCAACAGGTATGAGCCAAAACCCTCAAAAGACTGAAAAGTTTTAAGACAAGCCACCTTAACAGAACGAGTATGAGGAACCCAGGTTAGTCGCCTATCAAACAGAAGACCCAGAAACAGCGTCTCTTCCACACAGCATATTCTCCGACCATATTGATACAAGTCAGGGTCTAGGTGAACCCACTGGAAATGACAAAAATGTATAGCCATTATCTTTGTTAAAGAAACCACTGAGAACGACAAAAATGTATAGCCATTATCTTTGTTAAAGAAACCACTGAGAACGACAAAAATGCATAGCGATTATCTTTAAAAAAAAAAAAACACTGAAAAACACAAAAAGACATAACCATTATCATTGTTAAAGAAAAACGGAAGCCACGAGACTGCCCAGTCAGAAATTCTATCAAGAGCCAGCTGCAACTTCCTCTCTATCAGAGATATTCTGGATGTGGTGAAGGAAACTGGGAGGTCATCGACATATAGTGAGCCTTGTACACCATCAGGAAGTACACTGATTACACAGTTGACAGCCATATCAAAGAGAGTAATACTAAGGATCCTCCTTTATGGTACTCCATCTTGTAGTGCATGGGCATTAGAAAGCACTCCTCCCACGGGGACCCTTAAAAAATGATTAGATAAAAACCACTTAATAAAAATAGGCAAGCGCCCATGAAGTCCTAACTCATGGAGAAAGTAAAATGCCATGATGCTAGGCAGTGTCATTTGGCTCTCACTGCGGAACTTCATTCAGAGTTCCACCAAGGAATCGAACATTTAGGAAATTGACCACTCATTCTTGGAATAGATAGAAAGGCTGCTAAGTGCAACAAGTCACTGAAATATGACAGTGCCTTAGTATGAAAGAGAAGTGGAACTTAATTCCCTGAAATGTGGCCAGTCAGCCTTATCCAGAAGCCAGCGAGGAAGATGTGGCTGAAGTCCTCGTCCACTAGCAGTTAAGATAATGGAAAGTGGTCACTGCCATAAAGGTCTGGCAACACATCGCAGGTAAAATCTAAAACAACATCAGCTGAGCATAAGAACAAATCAATTGCTGTAAAAGTTCCAGTTTGTTTTTTTTTTCTTTTATAAATAAGAAAACGGAGGAAGGAAAAACAAATGAATAAAAAAAAAACACACAATCCATACACCAGATTACTGGCGTCCTCCGTTCATAAAATATCTGTCCGAACAGCTGTGGGTTGAAATTTTGAGGGAAACAACTCTGGGGAAGCGATTTCCAGAGAGATGCAGTTCGGGGAATGAAAGAATTCTGATAGGCAGAAGTTCTGCAATATGGTTGAGTGACATTCCAGTGGCCATGTGGAGAGGATGGAGGGTGAAAGACTGACGAAGAGAGTGTATGTGAGTGAGATGGAGGGGGGAAGAGGGAGGGGGAGGCCGAGGATGAGATGGAGGGATGGAATGGAGAGGTATATGAGAGAGGGGGGGTGTGAGTTGGGAGCAGGGCAGTGAAATGGCGGGGGACAGGACGACGTGGAGGCGATTTGTTTGTGGTCACCCCAAACGGGATTGAGGCATCTGGCAATAGATAGATAGATAGATAGACATTCCAGTCATGAGCGCTACCAGATTCCTGTGTAGCACGAGGGAAGGCATGGAGAGGTGGCACCATGGACCCAACTTCATCTGAGCATTTGCCAAAAAAAATCTGTAAAATAAAACAAGGGAGGCAACATGCCTTCTTACTTGCAGGGGAGGTAGTTTATTTGTAATGGCAGGGTTGTTAATGATTCTAACAGCTTTGTTCTGAATTTTGTCTAGTTGTTTTAATGTAACCTCTCCACAATCATTCCACAAGGGTGAGCAATATTCAAGCTGAGGGCGCACATGGCTCTTATAAATTATAGCTAACTGCTCATCAACGAAGAAGTTACGGACTCTGTACAATAATCCAAGTTTCTTTGAGGCGGTTTTAGCAAGTGATCTGACATGAAGGGTCCAGCTGAGGGGATTGTTAAGTGAGATGCCAAGAATTTCAATACTTTTGGAGATGGGAATATTAGTAGCACTGAAGGTAATGTACGAATCTGGCAATATCTGTCTATTAGTAAACTGTTTATATTTAGTTTTACTAGCATTAAAAGAGACAAGTTGTTTTGTCCCCATTCACTGACTGTAGATAGATCATGATTTATGGAGATGGCTGTACTGAGTTGATAGGTAGAGATATTAGACTTTTTAAATGGGTGTCTGAGTGTGAATGAACTATGTAGTGTTGAGTTATCTGCATATGAGTGAATGGGATTGTGGGTGACAGATAAGAGATCATTAATATGAACCAGGAACAGGGTTGGCGCAAGAACTGATCCCTGTGGCACGCCGGCGTTAATTGAGTGGAAATTGGAATATACATCATCTACTTTTACTTTTATTTTCCTGTCACTAAGATATGAAGAAATCAAAGGAACAAAAGACATTAATCCATAGCAAGGGAGTTTGGACAGTAGGGAACGGTGCCATACTCTGTCGAAAACTTTAGAAATATCAAGAGCTACTGCATGAGTTTCTCCATGTTGATCAGTTGATTGATGGATGGTATGAGTTAGGAGATTGAGTATGTCAGTGGTGGATCTTTTGTGGCGATAACCATATTGCCTATCACTAATTAAGTTGTTGGATTCCAGATAATTAACAATGTGCTTATTAATTAAAGTTTCAAATACCTTACCAAGAGATGTGACAACTATTGGTCTGTAATCAGAGGGGTCAGACGAACTTCCTTTCTTCGGAATTGGGTGAATATTAGCTTCTTTCCATGAATCTGGGTATAAAGAGGTACGTATACATAGTCTGAATAATTTAGCTAGAACAAAGGCAAGTTCAGGGGAACATTTTTCATAACAATTGGCTGAATTCCATTTGGACCTGGAGCTTTGTTGGTAGGTAAATTGTCTAGGATGGATTTTACGTATCTTGTCTGTATTTTAAGTGGGGCAATTTCGGGAGAGTCAAGTTTTAACACTGGGACATTCTGGCTGGTATCGTCTATGGTAGAGTTTCTGGCAAATGTACTGGCAAAGATATCAGCTTTCCCATGTGGGTCATTTGTAATGTTGCCATCTGAATATTTTAGTGGAGGAATGGAAGTTGACTTGTTAAAGTTATTATTGAAAGAATTAGGAGTTGACTAGAATATTCTATTGTCATTAGGGTTGTTAAGTAGTTTTGATGCTTTTGAAGAAAGTTTGATTTAGATAGATTTAATACAGCTTTTGGATGATTTCTAGCAATTTTAAATTGGAAGAGTGATTCTGATGTTTTTTATTTTAACCCGCGCCGTCCCGAGGACGTACTTCCACGTCCTCACGTTTTGACACTGCTAGTCCCGAGGACGTACTTCAACGTCCTGCAATTGCAAGGTTCATAATTTCCACAAATTTCAAAATTCGCGGGAGATTTTCGTTTCGCCCGGGTACTCAAGCCTCCCCTACCTGCCGCCAGGCGGGCAGCATCCTAGACCCCGCGTGACCCGCGCTCGCCCTTGTCTCGGTTACTCACCTGCCAGCAGTGACCCAGGTCAGACATGGCGCGGAAAGGTCTCTCAGATGAGCAAATTGCATCCGTCCTGGAAGCCTTCACTGGAGACAGTGATTCTCCACTCGATGATGATGTGGTGGATCGCGATTACGTCCAGCCAGAGGAAGAAATAAGTAGCAGTGATGAGGAGGTCCCTTCGCCCCGAAAAACGCGGTATGTGACATACCGTAAGGCAAGGGAAGGCCAGGCTGCTCCCCAACCACGTGCACAGCTATCTCTCCATCACGATTCTGATCAGGACGAGGATGAGGACGATGAGGATGACGGAGGGCTAGGACGTGATATCGCCGAGTGGTTGGGAAAGGAAAAATATCACCACGTGGATCAGAAGGTGGGGCGAGACGACACCTAAGGTATGGTTCAAGTACTTTGTCTGGGGAAGTAGCAAGTGGTGTGGTGGGATTGCTGGGAGAAAGGGAAAGTGTTGTGGGGGCAGCGCGGGGTGAAAGTGAGAGTGGTGTGGGGTTAGTGCGGGGTGAAGGGGCCATTGGTGGGAGGGAGGCAGCACGAGCACGTGGTGCTCGTAGGCCTAGGGGAGAGGAGGTTGAGTCACTCCCCAGCACTTCTTTCTGCCCCTGAATATGCCCAAACTTCCTCCCCACAGCCCCAGGATGTGGGGAAAGGAAAGAAAGGGAAGGGAAAGGGTAAAGGAAAAGGGAGAGGGAAGAGAAGTGCGAGTGATGAGAGGCGCCGCTCTCCACCTCCCCAACCTCCCCCACCACCCTCACCTCCCTACCCTGACGAAGGGGACGATGGTGACGTGGCTAGAGACGGTGGTGTCACGTGGAACTGGGAGGATGGGAGTAATTTTACTCCCATCATTCACCAGTTCACTGAGGAGTGGCGGTCAGGTTGCACGGCTCCAGGTGTAAATGCTGGGTCGTCACGTTTAGATTTTTTCAATTTGTTTTTTGATGAGGCGTTTGTTGGGCGCATAGTAGAACAGACGAATATATTTTCACAATCCCAGCGCCTTGAAAGTGAACGCCTAGGAACCACAAGCAAGCATGCAGAACAGTATGACTTTCCCGTGACTATATCAGAGATGTTCCTATTTTTGGCCCTGGTAATCTTGATGGGTGTAGTGAAGAAAAATCAAATTCCTGCCTATTGGACAACGGACCCAATCATCCTAACACCTTTCTTTGGAAAGGTGATGGGTCGTAATAGATTTCAGTTTATTCTCGGCCGCCTCCACTTTTTTGATGCAGATGATCCAACCAATGCAAATAACACCGATAAAATGAGGAGAATTAGGCTGGTATTTGATCATTTACGGGAAATGTTCCGCTCCTCATTTTATCCCTACAGAGACCTCGTCATAGACGAGAGTCTTGTATTGTGGAGAGGCAATATTTCCTTTAGGCAGTATATACCCAGCAAGAGACACCGTTTCGGGTTCAAGATCTTTGTTATGTGTGACTGTAAGACTGGTTATGTGCAAGACATAGTCTTGTACACGGGCGCACAGACAGATATAATAGAAGATCGGAGTATAGGACTCTCTGGGGCCGTGGTGAAGACAATGATAGAAGAGTACCTTCATCGTGGTCATGTTTTGTACCTGGACAACTGGTACACTAGCCCTCTTCTCGCTAGGTTCCTCCACCAACACGACACCGGAGTCTGTGGTACAGTCAAGAGAAACCGTCGCCATATGGTCAAGATAGGGAGGAAACTTGACAAGAATGAGGTGGTTTTCTTCCAGGCCAATAACATCCTTGCAACCCTGTGGAACCACAACAGGGAAGTTTGCCTCCTATCAACTGTTCACAGCCCCCTGATGCACCGCACAGACTCCGTGGATCACCGTAGCGAGAGGAGGCGCAACGTATGGAAACCGGAGTCTGTACTTGCCTATAATCTGAACATGAGGCAAGTGGATCAGTCAGACTCGATGATTTCAAGTGTTGACTGTGCCAGGACAACGATGAAGTGGTACAAGAAACTCTTTTTCCACTTGCTCGACATCACGGTCCTGAACGCCCACTACCTGCACGCAATGACCACCGGAGTATCCGAGACCTTTGAGGGGTTTGTGAGGGAGCTGGCACGTGAAATAATCGCCAAGCATGCCCAGGAAAGACCCCCACACCGCCCCCGCGCCCCCCGTGCTGCTCAGACTCCCCTACGTCTTGCAGCCCGCCACTACCCCAGCGCAATTCCTTCTGAACCAAACCGTCGTAAACCCCAGCGTCGCTGCCATGTATGTAAGCACTCGACAGTCAGACCATCAACGCAGAGAAAAGACACAAGATACGAGTGTGTCGAATGGAATGTTGCGTTGTGCCTTCAGCCTTGTTTCAAGGAATACCATAATCTCGTACACTTCTGAAACTGTGTGGGAAGGCGAAATGACGCTCATGGTAATGGTAAGGCCAGTCAATAGGTGCTAAGTCAAATATAAAGTTGAAACGGGTGTTATTTTTTCAGAAAAGTAATGTATAAGATGAGAATTAGTGTAAGTGGAAAGAATTGTTATCAAAACTACACCCACTGTGTAAATCTGGTCAGTAAATATGTGATAGCAAGGAAATAAAGTGGAAACGGGTGTAATGTTAGCATGAATAAAACGTATAAGTTGAACATTACTGTAAGTTGTCATAATTGATGTCACGATTACACCCACATTCTGGTCAGTAAGTATGTGATAGGAATTATATACAGTGGATGATGTTGTGATGTTAGTAGTAAGGTATTTTATAAGTTGATTACTTGTGTAAGATGAAACAAATGATATCGCGATAACACTCCCTGTGTAAGTACGCGCAAATATGACGCTAAGTTCCATCGTACGTTCAGAAATGATGTAATATCAATTATATCAAGTGTTTACATGTGCAATGTTAGTGTAGAATAATTATATAAGTAAAAAAATAGGTTGTAAGTTGAATTAGTTGTCATAGCGACTTCACCGTGTGTGTTACTATGCGCTATTATTACGCTATATATTTACGTAAGGCCTGAAATAATCTCAAAACAGTTCTATAAAGTTGAAAAGTGTATAATAATATTAGAAAGGTATTATGTTAGTAGAAAAAGCACAATACGAGTTGAAACAACAGTCACAGCGAGTTCACTCACTACGTAAATTAGCGCTAGCATTACGCTAAATGTTATCAAAAGGCCTGTGAATACGTAAAAACAGTTCAATATAATGTAAAATGGTATAATGTTATTGTAGAAGTATTATGTAAGTAAAAAAAATTATATGTATCATGATTTTAGAATGTTAGCGATTCATGGGAACCAAGTTGGCCGATTTTGCTCGTTTCTCACGATGGTACAATGCTTATTTCTGCTCTATTTTTGTATAAAATCCAATATACTCTTTTATCACATGTTTTTATGTTTGTAATAAATTCATTTCTACTTACTTTCATTGGTTTCCCAAACTTATAATACCATAGAAAACGTTTGATGCTCACACCGCATAGGGAGAACACGGGGCCAGGTGGGACCATCGCATACCTGGTTAAGCTAATTAGGGACCCCAGGGACCACTTTCTTTGCCACCGGCCATTGTTTCTGATCAAAAGCGAAAGTTTAAGCAAAAAAAAAAAGGTCGAAAATTGCCCGGGATTGGGGGGTACCAGTGGTCGAAAAGTTGCCGGGACGGGGCGGGTTAAGTAAGAGTTATATGCTAATGACTTTTGGGCTGTTGCTCTGGCACAGTTGCTATCAAACCATTTTGGAAAGTTCGATCTGTTAGTGTACTGTTGACTTGGTATGAATAAATCCATACCAGGTAGTATTAAGTCGCAAATGTGGGACTGGGTAGAATTGGGATCACTAGAGAAGACTGCCACGGAACGTCATCAAGATAATTTCTAAATCCATCCCAGTTTGCCTTATCAAAGTGCCATCGGGTAACCCTGACAGGTTCAGAACGGGGAGGTGTGGGAGGGTTAACCAATGAGGCTTTGATGAGATTGTGGTCAGAGGATCCAAGTGGTGACAGTACCTTTGTCCTGTATTGATCTGGATTATTTGTCAAGAATAAATCCAGGAGATGGGCATTATGGTCAGGATTATCAGATATTCTGGTTGGTTGCTTTGGCAGCTGGGTGAGATTAAATTATTCTGCAAACAGCTCGCAATTTAGAACAGCGTCGTCAGTCCTGGCAGAATGCAATAACCATTCAACATAATGTATGTTAAAATCACCCAAAATCGTAATTTCGGTGCTAAGGGCAAGGTTAAGGTTACTCAACTGAGTGGATATGGAATCAAATACACTGGGTTCTGAAGAAGCATTGGGGGAGCGATAAACTGTATAAATATATTTGGTAATATTTTGATAATTTAGTTTACATAATGAGTAATCAAAACTGGATGAAATGGAGCTTAAAATAGTGTCAATTGCATATTGGGATTTGATATAAGAACAGGTGCCACCCTTGTTACAGAAGTTTGTCAGGAGATGGTAACCGGGAAAACAAAATGGAGATATATCGGTAGGGGGTGAGATTTGTGGTTCTGTGAGGAAAAGGGCCAAAAGGAATATATATATATATATATATATATATATATATAGTGTCATTATATTATTTCTTTATCAAACTCCATTTCGATTATCATATCATTCATATATTTTAAACGATGAAAAAAAAAATCAACTTCATGCATGTGTTAGGTTTGTTATGAGTCATATTATATTGCAGCCAAATTCCATCAATAAATTCAATGCAGTTGGCTCAGAAGCACGTGTTGCATGTTGCTGTTAATGTGAATTGCTTTGGAGATGTGCCTATGGCAAACACAGACCAAGTAGGAAAAGGTGCATATAATATGACTGTAGAATATTTTATGAGCTTTAAAATGCAGCATTAAGAAAGTTATGACCAGAAAACGTCAGCATCTACACCCTGTGCCCCTTGATTCTCACTGTTTATATTCAGTGTGATGATCTTGCCAATATGGCCGCGCTGTTGACGAACAACTGTCCTACTTGGCAAAGTGCAATGCGGCATATATATATATATATATATATATATATATATATATATATATATATATATATATATATATATATAGATATATATGTTGGGAAGACTCCAGAGTCTCCAGATGAGAGAGAACGGAAGAAAGGTTGATACAAGGTTCCACAGCAGAGTCCTTAGGTAGACTGTATTCATGTTCAAAGGACTCTGAAGACCCACAGTAACCTTTGTTAGTTAGAGACGGAACTTCGGGCATGCTGGACAAGGCAGAACAAGGAGACACGTCAACTTGGACATCCACCATCACCAGGGAAGTGAGTAAACTCTTAGCCACCGAAGTAGGGACAGAAACAGTCAGAGTAGGGGGTGGACAAACGCCAATCTCACATGTAGTACTAACCCCGGGGACAGCATCAGGCAAATCACCAGATGGAGAGGTGGGCAGTGGAATGGGTCGAGGTGGTTTCTGAGACACAGGGCAGCACACAGATGTGCCAGAAGGGACAGCATTATAAGTATCCCCGGGCTGGAAGAAGCAAGTCAGAGATCTTCTCTTTGCTTCAGGAAATGACAAAATCTCCTTCTCCAGGCAGTAGTGAGGACAGTTTCTAGAAGATACTGCATGAGGACCCCCACATTGATAACATTTAAGATGTCCTGCACTGTCACTGGTATGATATTTTGGTCCACCACAGGAGACACAAACACCAGGAAGTGGCTAACATGTCCATACTCCTGACAGTGGAAACATTGCTTTAGGGTCGACAAGTATAGCTACACAGGAAGTGATAGCCAAGAAAGTTTCACAGATGTAGGCGACATTGACTTGTCAAATGTCAGGAACAAGGTCGGATTCAGGAGTCAAATACCATCTATTTTCTTCTGCGGGCACTCGACTTTCACCATACTTAAAGATCACAGTTCCTTCAATAACTGTGCGTTTGAGTATCGGAGAAGGTCATGGGATAAAATGACACCCATACATTGGTTACCACTTGCATAAGGAGCACAGGTAACATCGGCACCAAATATAGAGGTCAGAGCCAGTAATTGGGAGCTCTTGTCTGGGAAGGACACCTCAACAATGAGGCTTCCATACCCTTGGGAAGAGATTTTAGGTTCCCAACCACAAGCAGAAACAATGGCCCAATGCAGGTAAAAAATTTCAGTATTTAATATTGACCCACTGACATTCGATTTAAGTACTAGATATTTTGCATATGATGCAGGCCCTATTTCATTTAAGACTGACTCCAAAGCCACAGCAGCCAAGCTGGCTGCTAGGGTGAAGGATAGTCCCCAGGGTCCTGGTAAGGCTCCATTGTGGCAATAAGAGATAAAGCATCTGAAAGCCCAGTGACAAATGCATGATTGTCAACTTACTTATTATTTACCAATGCCATATACAGCAGAAGATGCGTCATTCCCTCACCCCTGCACCCACCATGGAGCGCAACAAGGGGAGGTCATAATATGCCAGGGATAACACTGCTGGCAACCCCAGAGGTAGTGAGGAAGTATACACAGGAAACCACTGGTGGGCCTAGACAAAGGTGACTCCAGGACAGTAGGAGCCACCAGGCCCCCCCAGTGCTCACTTGACCCTAGTAAACAAGTGACCAGCTGATTGTCCTGGTCAGGCCCAACTAGGACTCCCATCTTGCCAGAATAAGGGACCAAAGAAGTATGTTGCTAGCTGCAGGGTGCATCATGCAGAATCACTCAATGCCCAGACTGCAGTTTCCCAGCATTACGGGATGCCACACATGACAAACGTGGGTGGGCAAAACCCTCGCCCAAGATGGAAGATGGGCAGGGGCGAGCAACACCACAAGTAGCCCTCCTCTACCACTGAGGGAGGGGAGGACGTTAAGTGCTTGGTATACGAGGTCAGAAATGCCGAAACCTATATAGATAGGCAGGCCTGCAGAGCAGGTGGTATTGCCAACCACACTTCAATTCCTGCCACCACATCAACATGAACCCCCTCATCGGGGTGTTCTCCTTCATGCACAGCAGCCGGTGCCCTTGTAAAAATATATCGGGGTCTGAGTGAACCCCCCTTCTTCTACAAAAATGCATGGGCACAGTCTTGCTTGAAGAAAAACGAAAACCACTCTGTTCCGCTCAGTTGTTGACTCTGTTGAGTGCTAGCTCCATTCTCCTCTCGACTGCACACATCTAGGATCCATTAAATCTTATTGCTAGGTCATCCACACAAAGGAGAGAAGACACCTCCTCAATCAGGGAACCTAGTATGCCATTTATAGCAACAGCAAAATATAGGAACACTAATTACACACCCCAGTGGAATATCCTCCTCCTGAACTCAAAGGACAGAGTGAGGAGCCCACATGGACTTGAAACTTGGGTTTGACAAGAAGTCACTGAAGAATAATGGCAGATGGCCATACATCCCACAACAGTAAAGCTGACTCAGAAAGCTATGGCGCCATGCCATATGATATGCCTTTTCCAGATCAAAGAACACAGCCAAAAGATGTTGTCGAGATGCAAAAGCCCCACTGATAGCTAAGTAAAGTCTGATAAGTTGTCTGATGTACATCACATTTCATGAAACGAACATTGTGAAGGCGAAAAGAAATCATTTTACCCTAGATGCCAAACAAGCCTCATGCTAGCGATATTAAAAAGTTTGCACACACAAGACGTCAAACAAGTTGGACGTAATTAGTGACAATAAATTTATCCTTACATGGCTTAGGAAATGGAAAGACGATACCCATCTTCCAATCAGTGTGGAATATTCCTTTGTCCCAGATCCTATTACAAGGATCTAATATACACAATAGAAAATTACGTGGCAAATGATGAATCATAGCATAAAGAATGTCATCAGATCCAGGAGCAGAGTAACTATGCTGCTGACGAGCAACACACAGTTCACGGAGAATAAAAAACGCATATGATTCTCCTCCACTAACAAAAAATGAAATATCTAATCACTCCTGTTGATTACGAGAACAGCTACTTGGCTTGGTGGGATCTGATCGAGAAACAACGTGCTCTGCCAGGGCTGAAACTGTATATGAGTTGTTGGATACAGAAGACCCCTGGATTTTAAGTATCAGGGAAGGAAAAGGTGAATACTTGCCCATTATTTTCCTCATTTTCTTCCAGACCATTGGTAACAGAGTTGAGGAGGTAACAGACGAAGGACAGTTTCCCCACAAGGTACTACTTTGAGTTTTTCAGAACTCACTGATAATGGGCATGAGCTTCCTTAAACCGAACTTTTAAAAAGACATCTTTATTTCTCCTGTATCTCCAACTAACAGCTTTGTAGACTCTCCTGGCCAGAGCACACTCCTCATTTTACCATGGCACAAGACTCCTGGAAAATTTTCCAGACTTTCGAGGAACAGGGGATATACCAGCCCGATATACAATAGATGTAAAATAGTTTTCTGCAACATCAACACTCTTAACGTTAGGAACATTATATTCAAAACTACAGTGTTCTGCAAACTCTGCTCAGTCAGCCTTATCCAAACACTGGCGAGGGACACGCTCCACTGGCACAGAGTCGCATGCCTTAATCGCAATAAGGTAATGAGCACTGCTGTTTAAGTCAGCAAAGTCTGACAAGAAAAATCCAATGAATACTGGGTGAAGACCAATGTAAGATTAATAAAATAAAGTACCATTTTGCACATCGAAATGTGTTGGGTCGCCAGGACTTAGAAGAACCAGGTCTAAATTCTCTATCAAAGGTACAGGGATTTCATCACAGGGGTTACATGCAGTACCACCCCACAAAGGATGAAACCCATTTAGGTAACCTAGGAGAACAACTGGCCTAGCAAGCTGACAAATAGGGTGATGAAGATAGGCACCAAGACAGGTACAGAGAGCGGTAGGTAAAGGCTACAGGCTATGTAAATCCTCTCCAGGTGTAACTGAACGTCCACAACCTGCAGGGGGGACTGTATGGAAGAAGCAAATGGAATATCTGTACAGCACTAAATAGCACAGCCACCTCGAGAACTGTACTCTACAAGAGGTGGTGAGTAGATAGCTGTATATCCTCTAGGAACAGGAAGAGGCCTGTCTCCAACAGTAGTTTCTTGAAGGTAGACACAAAAGAAGTGAAACTCGGACAGCAGCAGTTGAAGGTCTTCCCAGTTGGCTGTAACACCTCTACAGGTCCATTACAGAGCAATGCTTAGTGGACTAGGCATAGTTGATTGCTTAGAGATATGGGGCTGCACGGTCCTTGACAAGCGAGCAGGTTTGGACTGATGCTTAGGAGGACTCCTAGAAAGGGATTACCCGCAACTGGAACCAGCATATTGTGCTGGCTATATGAAAACAAATGTGGGGAGGAAGATGGAAGTTTTACTACACTCCTCTTCTAAGTGGAAAGAAGAGGTTGCTTGGCAGGCGTCTTACAGACCGGACTAGGTGAAGTAGAGTGGCCAGTGCCATCACCAAGGGCTTCACAATTAGAGTTCACAGGACTAGAACCCTGTGAGGTTTATGTCCTATATGTCAGAAATGACGCACCAGTGATCTGTGCAACTCCATCTCAAGGTGGGAACCACACCATGACGAAACACCAACTTCACCCTGCACCTGACTAGATTTCAGAGACTTCATGGAAGGTGGAACAGCAAATATCTTCACTAGTTTCCACAACACTTTAGGCAAATGGTCTTCAGGCTCAGAGGACTCTGAAGAACCATAGCAATGCTTGCCATGTACAGACGGAGCTTCGGGCACGCTAGATAGGGCAGGAATAAGAGACGTGGACATCCACCTCCATCCTAGCAGTAGCTAGGACAGATTTGAGAATATACAGCATGGGGATCCCTACAGTGATAGGATTTCAGGGGTCCTAGACAGTCACAAGTATGGCTTGGTTCGCCACTGGAGACACAGACACCAGAAAGGCCAACCTGTACATGGCAGCAAAATCATCTCACGTGTCCATACCCTTGGCAGTGGAAACACTGCTTTGGGGTTGGCATTTATGGCTTCGCAGGAAGTGACAGCCAAGTGAGTTTCACAAAAGTAGGCAAGCATAACTTATCAGATGTCAGGAACAAGGTCGGGGTTGGGGTCAGAATACGATCAATTTTCTTCTGCAGTTGCTCCAGTCACCACACCAGAAGATAACAGTTCCTCTAACAGTCATGCCTCTGAGTATTGGAGGAGGCCACGGGAAAAAATAACATCTTACATTGGTTAAAAGTAGCATGAGGAACGCATGAAATTTCGTTACCAGAACCAGAGGTAAGACCCAGTAAATGGGAACTCTCTTCCAGGAGGGACACCACAGTAAAGATGCTTTCATCCCTCTGGGAAGAGATTTTAGGTTGTCTGCCATAAGCTGAAATAATGGCACAGTGTAAATCAAATATGGCAATATCTAGCAATGTTCCACCCACAGTAGATTTCAATACTAGATATTTTGCTTATAATGCAGGCACCACTTCATCTGGGCCTAAACCAAGAGATGTGAACACTCCTCAGTTCAAGTTGAATGCTGAAGTAAATAAGAACTGTTCCCAGAGATCTTGAAAGGCTCTAGAGCAGCCAGGGATAGATGCAGAGTCAACAGCATTAGAGTATTTTGAAGCAAAGCCATATAGGGCTAAAATATTTCCTTTCCTCACCCCTCCACCCAACACAGAGCGCAAGAACGGGAGGTCATATGCCAGGGATAAAACCACTGGCGACTGCAGAGGTAGTGAAGGAGTATATGCTGGTATCCAGTGGGAGCCTGGAAGAAAGTAACTCCAGTAAAATGGGAGCCACCAGATCCCACCTAGTGCCCACATCACCCGAGCCAACAAGTGACCATCTGATTGATCTGGTTGGGCCCAACCAGGCCCCCTTTGATTCCCTATAAAAAAGTATGTTGGCAGCTGCAGGACGCATCGTGCAGCATTATTGAACTCCCAGAACTTCTGTTTGCCAGAATTACGGGATGCCACGCACGAGAAACACTTGGGGAGGCAAAAACCAGCCCGAGATGAAAGATTGGTAGGGACGAGAACGTCACCAGCAGGCCTCCTCAACCAGTGATGCATGGGTGGTGCCTGGTCCACAAGGCCGACAGATGCCGAACCATACAAAGATAGTCACGACTCCAGAGTAGGTGGCATTACCAGCCACACTTCAAGCCCGGCCACCACGTCAAGGTGGCTGGCCTCAGCGGGAAACTGGTGGTGATTGAATGAGGAGGTGAGAGGGAAAGTGTGCACCGGCTGGTGTGGTGAGAGGGGAAGTGTTAACTAGCTGGTGTGGTGAGAGGGGAGATTTTCACTGGTTGGTGAAGTGAGAGGGGAGGTGTTCCCTGGCTGGTGTGGTAAGAGGAGGTGTTCACTGACGGGTGTGATGAAAGGGTAGGTGTTCAGTGATTGGTGTGGTAAGATGAAATATGTTCATTGACTGGGGTGGTGAGAAAGGGGGGTGTTCACTCAATGATGTAATGAGAGGGTAGGTGTTCATTGGGTGGTGTGATGAGAGGGTAGGTGTTCACTGGCTGGTATGGTGAGAGGGAAGGTGTTCACTGGCTGGTGTGGTGAGAGAGGTGTTCACGGCTTGGTGTGGTGAGATAATAGGCATTCACAGGGTGGTGTGGTGAGAGAAGAGGTGATCAGAAGCTGGTGTGGCGAGAGGAGAAGTGTTCACTGGCTGGTGTGGTGAGAAAGTAAATGGTCACTGGTTGGTGTAGTAAAAGGTTAGGTGTTCACTGGGGGGGGGGGGTAAGAGAGGAGGTGCTCCCAGGCTAGTGGTGAGAGAGGAGAAGTTCACTGGCTGGTGTGGTAATAGGGGGGGTGCTCACTGGCTGGGTTGTTTATATAAGGACGGCGGATGGTGGGGCAGTACACAGTGCTCAGCTCCTGCTCCAGATTGTGCGAGTCCCGCGCCGGCATTACCTGCCCCCGCATCTTCATCGTGAGTTATGTGGCACCATGTTACTACACACTTAGATGTCAGTCATGTGGCACCTTGTTACTACACACTTAGATGTCAGTCATATGGCACCGTGTTACTACACACTTTGATGTCAGTCATGTAGCACCGTGTTACTACACACTTTGATGTCAGTCATGTGGCACCGTGTTACTACACACTTTGATGTCAGTCATGTAGCACCGTGTTACTACACACTTTGATGTCAGTCATGTAGCACCGTGTTACTACACACTTTGATGTCAGTCATGTAGCACCGTGTTACTACACACTTTGATGTCAGTCATGTGGCACCGTGTTACTACACACTTTGATGTCAGTCATGTAGCACCGTGTTACTACACACTTTAATGTCAGTCATGTAGCACCGTGTTACTACACACTTTGATGTCAGTCATATAGCACTACACACTGTCAGTCATGTGGCACCCTGTTACTGAACACTTTGTCATGTGGCACAGTGTTACTACACACTTTGTCAGTCATATGGCACCGTGTTAGTACACACTTTGTCAATCATGGGGCACCGTGTTACTACACACTTTGTTGTCAGTCGTGTGGCACCGTGTCACTACACACTTTGTCAGTCATGTCGCACCGTGTTGCTTCACACTGTGTTGTCAATCATGTGACACCGTGTCACTACACGCTTTGATGGCAGTCATGTGGCACTGTATTAATATACACTTTTTTGTCAATCTTGTGGCACCGTGTTACAACACAATTTGTTGTCAGTCATTTGGCACCCTGTCAATGCACAATTTGTTGTCAGTTATGTAATACCATCTTACTATGCACTTCGTCAGTCATACTGCGCCGTGTCACTACACACTTTGTTGTCAGTCATGTGGCACTCTAACGCTGTATATTTTGTTACTGATGACGTGGTTCTACAGTTTATTCTCAGGCATGTGGCTCCATGTTATTATGCAATTTCTTGGCAGTTTTGTGGCAAGGCTTTTCTATACGTTACTGGAGTTTAAAGACTCGTTTTCCAACTATTCCGTTGTGTCTTATGGTACTGGTGATGTGCAATATATATGGACAATCCATAAACATGTGTTTTGCTGTTTAATAAAGTAGATCAGTCTTGTAGGTATAATGAAAAACAACAGAGGTAAAGTTCGAGAATATAATTTTCTGTGTATCACTTTATATTTGTGCAAGGAAGAGATACGCATCTGTCAGTTCAGTGAATAAATGACCTAGTTAATATTTTGCTGTGAAATTCATAGGGGTGAGGACAAAATGTGGTTCTCTACCTTGAGGTTAAGATGTGAGAACTAGCTGCTCTTTAAGTTGTACATGATGCAGTTTTATTAGGTCATGATTAATATAATTTTTAAAAATGGGATAAAAAATGGGATAAGATATTTCACTTCCAGACATTCCTACACTAGCAACGAAGAAACACCTACATATTCACTACAGATGCAGGGCAGTACAACACCTCGGTCCGAACACTAATACAAGCTCACCTCCCGTGATCCATCGATCAGAGGTATCCTTAAACAGAGGTGATCGAGAACATTTAGCTGGGCTTAGAGCAGGGTATCATTCAGCCCTCCCTAGTTACTGGCTTAGACTTGGGTTGGGCAGACTCACAGATGACACAAGCCCAGTTTGAAGAATAGGGTGGGATAGCATTACACACAATGGAACACAGCACATCACATGCCACACTAAGACGCAGACACAACATCAACGGTGTAAGGAAGCTGTGGGATGATCCCATAAGTGAAATTACTTACCTGCGGCCAAACAGATCAGGATGGAGAGGCAACAGCAACAAGAACAACAGTAAACAAAAATGTTATTTAAATACATACCACTGGATACGAAAAAAAAAAAAAGTTATATTTAGGAGAAGACTTCCTGCATATGTTACAGACCTGTAGACACAGTACTCTGGGATTCCCTTCGAGTTTTGACCAACTGATGAACAGAAATCTACTGGCCAAGCAGAACAGCAGAAATATACGTGGAAAAGACAACGGACACCGTTGATAGCCGCATGTACCTCTGGAATACTGTAAGGCGAAAATAATAACCACACACGGGGAAGGCACAGGTGTGAATTATGGGAAACCAACCATTAATATAGTCTGGTGAGGGTGAACGTCTGCCACTGTGAAAAAATGCACGAGCATACGTAAAAATTACGGCGTCGCCCCTCCCCAGAGTAGTCTTCTCCTGTGGAATAGCCATCGGGGGTTCTACCCTACCTAAAACGTAGCTGGGGGTGAAGATCTGCCAGTATGCAAAATTTCGTGTTCCCAAGACTAAAACCCATAACCGTGCAAAAGGGCTTTGTCCAGGACTCTCGCAGGCCCTCCCTCCTGTGGATTGTGTCCTTTGGGGGTCTCACCCTGCCTAAAGCGTGACCCCAATGGAGATCTACTGTTACTCAAAATTTCACATTCTTACGTAAGAAACTATTGCACAATCCCACTGAAGGCCGACCCCTCCCCCCAGTAACTGTAAAATTAAGTTTACTATAAAATTATGATGCATGTTACCGGTAAGTCCAATGGAAAGAATGTAAAACTGCTGTAACGTCCTTCTCCTCCACTGACTTACGTGATGTAAGCTGGAAAAGGACGAATATCGGGGCAAAGTTAAGGTAAAAAGAGTATAGTAAATGCATAATTGGAAGGGATATCATCTATGAATGGAATTAATCCCATAATCACAGAGTTGAACGCTAAAGAGATACACAGAGGATTAGCAACCTATCTTATTATCTGATTTAGTCACAATAACAGTTGAAAATGTTAGCTAAGAGACTGACTAGGAGAACGTATATGAGTGTGGCGGTGGGGTAGGGAGGAGGGGGAGACCTGAGGATGAGATGGAGGAATGGGATGAAGTGGTACATGCGACACGGGGTTGTGAGTTGGAGAGAATGAGAACAAGTAGATTGTAGAGGATTTGATGACACGGAGGCGATTCCTTTGTGGCCACCTCTAACGGGATGGATGCGGCAAGAATGATAGCTTTATTTTGTTATTTTAGTTTATGCATTTATTTATTTCTAAATTTCATAAAAGTAACTTTTTTTTTTTTTTTAAATGCAAGGAAGAAGGAACCAGAGGCGGAGGGGCTGCAAATCATTTGGTTCCTTCTAGATAAAACAGAGGCTTGCATTGTTACCGTCCACCTGACAGAGTCAGAGGAGGGTGTTGTTATCACTGTGATCAGTATGTGTCTGACCGCAGAGCGGCAGGGTGGCTGGCCTGGCATAGAAATTTCGTTTCCGAACCAGAACTCAGAAAGGACTCACTATACAGTCATGAAATTTGTCAGTTATGTGCCAGAGAGTGAACTGGTGCCTTTTGATACGTAGAGTGCCGTCTCTTAAGTAATGTCTTTTTAAATGAAAAAGTAAAAAAAAAAATAGTTTTTCGTTTCCTGCATAGGACTCAGACAGTAGTACAGGTGCAGGCTTCCAACCCTCCAGGAATATGTTAGTATGCCTCCTGGTGCCTTAAAGTAGTCAGAACGCCATGAGATTATACAGTGTTATGAGATTGCAAAATTACATAACACTGATTATTTTAATGCATTTTTCTATTAAAACTTTACAAGTGCTACACCTAGGAGACAGTAATTGTGCTTAATAAATGATTATATGAATATCGAATAACATATGAGGTTTCATGACTGAACTTTTTTTGTAATCATAAACAATGGCTGCCTAAATGAAAAAAGGACGAGTCATAATTTCATTAAAACCGTCATAACTTCATTATTACCATGGATAGAGTCCTAATTTTTTTTTAAGTTTTAATGTTTCTGTATTATACAGATTATACAGGATTGATTAATTGATTAAGTAAAAAATCTGGTGGCACAACTGCCAGGGTCATATGCTGCCTGACAACAAGGCAGAAGATGCAGCTAATAAACAGTGCACATTCAAAATAAGGTTAATACCCGTTAGTAGAAATGAAACACTGAAAATAACAGAAAAGTAGTTTATGAAGTATCAGTTACTTATAAAAGTGGAAGAAGGCCCTCCTCCTGAAGAAAATTAAGAACATCAGTAAAGTTGCTAGAGGCTCCACCAAGCATCGAGGACAGACAGTGGACACCATCTGCCCCGTTATGCTAGTCTCGGAACAGAGAGGGCTAACATAACAGACCGGACCCTGTAACCAAAGGACTTTGGGAAAGTAGGATGGGTGTCATAAACAGAAGATCGGGAATCTTGAGAGATGATGGAACAAGAAATTTAGTCCGGAATGCAGTGAAGACGATACCAACACATCATCAACGACTGGCGTCACAGATGCAAGGAGAGTACACCAGCATCCACCAATAAACTTGAAAACAGGGATGATCTGAATGCTCCTGTTGACCGACATACACCAACCTGATGCACAGAATTTAACAACCAGAGACGGGCATCTGTTGCAGAGTAGATCTCACAACCACATTCAAGTTTAGGAAGAATAAGGAGGAGGGTCCGACGGTCAGCACCCAAACAGGTATGAGCCAAAACCCTCAAAAGACTGAAAAGTTTTAAGACAAGCCACCTTAACAGAACGAATATGAGGAACCCACGTTAGTCGCCTATCAAACAGAAGACCCAGAAACGGCGTCTCTTCCACACAGCATATTCTCCGACCATATTGATACAAGTCAGGGTCTAGGTGAACCCACTGGAAATGACAAAAATGTATAGCCATTATCTTTGTTAAAGAAACCACTGAGAACGACAAAAATGCATAGCGATTATCTTTTTTAAAAAAAACACTGAAAAAGACAAAAAGACATAACCATTATCATTGTTAAAGAAAAACGGAAGCCACGAGACTCTGCCCAGTCAGAAATTCTATCAAGAGCCAGCTGCAACTTCCTCTCTATCAGAGATATTTTGGATGTGGTGAAGGAAACTGGGAGGTCATCGACATATAGTGAGCCTTGTACACCATCAGGAAGTACACTGATTACACAGTTGATGGCCACAGCAAAGAGAGTAATACCAAGGATCCTCCTTTATGGTACTCCATCTAGTAGTGCATGGGCATTAGAAAGCACTCCTCCCATGCGGACCCTTAAAAAATGATTAGATAAAAACCACTTAATAAATATAGGCAAGCACCCATGAAGTCCTAACTCATGGAGAAAGTAAAATGCCATGATGCCAGGCAGTGTCATTTGGCTCTCACTGCGGAACTGCATTCAGAGTTCCACCAAGGAATCGAACATTTAGGAAATTGACCACTCATTCTTGGAATAGATAGAAAGACTGCTAAGTGCAACAAGTCACTGAAATATGACGGTGCCCTAGTAAGAAAGAGAAGTGGAACTTAATTCCCTGAAATGTGGCCAGTCAGCCTTATCCAGAAGCCAGCGAGGAAGATGTGGCTGAAGTCCTCGTCCACTAGCAGTTAAGATAATGGAAAGTGGTCACTGCCATAAAGGTCTGGCAACACATCCCAGGTAAAATCTAAAACAACATCAGCTGAGCATAAGAACAAATCAATTGCTGTAAAAGTTCCATTTTTTTTTTTTTTTATAAATAACAAAACGAAGGAAGGAAAAACAAATGAATAAAAAAAAAAAAAACACAATCCATACACCAGATTACTGGCGTCCTCCATTCATAAAATATCTGTCCGAACAGCTGTGGGTTGAAATTTTGAGGGAAACAACTCTGAGGAAGCGATTTCCAGAGAGATGCAGTTCGGAGAATGAAAGAATTCTGATTGGCAGAAGTTCTGCAATATGGCTGAGTGACATTCCAGTCATGAGCGCTACCAGATGCCCGTGTAGCACGAGGGAAGGCATGGAGAGGTGGCACTATAGACGCAACTTCGTCTGAGCATTTGCCCAAAAAAATATCTGTAAAATAATGCAAGGGAGGCAACATTCCTTCTTACTTGCAGGGGAGGTAGTTTATATGTAATGACAGGGGTGTTAATGATTCTAACAGCTTTGTTCTGAATTTTGTCTGGTTGTCTTAATGCAAATAAGTCATTATATCGGAGTTGAAAATACCCAGCTCCTCATCTTCCACTGAACAGGGCAGCATTACACCCCGAAGGTTTGGCCACACTGTTTTCCCACAGTATATAGTGACCATTTTTATCTCCTAGTAACAGAAAGGGAGAAGGAAGGCCATAAATAAGGTGTTCTATATCCACCTTTTCAACAGTAGCACTAGGAGGAAGACAAAGACTAAAACTGTATACTGCTGACGTAAAAACTTTCGGACAGCAACAGCTTGCAAGGAAGTGGAGATGCCCAGATGACTGTATGGAATATCCTGGCAAACGAAGATAGCAGCACCTCCATGACGACCTTGGCCCGACATAGGATCAGAATAAATGGCATAGTAGCCAAAAGGACCAGAAGGAACAGCATCACCTACCATGGTCTCCTGGATGCACATGCACAGAGGAGTAAATTGAGAAACAAGATGACACAGTCCTCATAGGTAGCACATAAACCCCGACAATTCCACTAGGTGATAGAACCCATAGTGGAGGGATGATGATTAAGTGCAGGACTGTACACCTCCTGAGAAGCGAGTGGGTTTGGCTGATGCTTATGAAAACCCTTCGGAGGAGCCTGCCCAGCACCAGAAACCCGCACCCTCTGTTGAACATCCAAAGGCAAACGTGAGGACGAGGAAGTAAGCTTTAGAACACTCCTTCTGGGATGTGGGCATTCCAGTTTGTTTGAAAGGCGGCTTGGGGGCCGCTTTTGGAGATGTAAGATGGCCAATGCCCCCACCAGAATCCACAGAAGTGGAAGTAGAGTCAGAAGCATTTGAGGAGGCCATCCCATGCTTCAGTTCTGAAGCACCAACAAGCTGTCCAGCAACATCCCCAGGTAGGGACTGGACCAGAGGTGAACCATCAGCTCCGGCTGTCACCTGGCTAGATCCCTCAACCTGCTGGGCATAGGAAACAGGTGAGGTGTCAACACAATGTTCGACAACAGAGACCTTAGGTGGACGGTCTTCATGCTCAGAGGGCTCTGATGTACAACAGTGACGTTTGCCAGGCACAGAGGGAGCCTCGGGCATACTGGGTAAGAGAAGAGAATGAGTCCGGTCAAGGTGGACATCTACCACCTCAATGTAAATACCCGCAAAGTCAGATCATCAACTGTTTGGGACGGAATTAGAGTCTGCTATGTTAACGCACGTAGTCTACGTAACAAGTTTGAGGATTTAGAATCTATTATTTACCTAGAAAATTTTGACACTGTTGGCATCACAGAGTCCTGGATTAACACATCTGACCGTGACTTTCTAGCGGAATACTCAGTAACAGGGTACAATAATCTCATCTGTGAGTGACCACATCGAGCTGGTGGCGATGTTATACTATATGTGAAAACTAGTCTCCACCCCCTTGTCCTATCCAAACCCCGTATTGCCAACATAGATGCCAGTTATTTTCAGCTAAGTATTAATTCACACAGAATAAATATATCTCATCTATCGTCCTCCAGCCCAGTCAAATGAGACAAATGAAAAACTTTATGATCAAATTGCATAAATTTGTTGTAAAGAGGATAGCGTAATTTTTGGAGACTTTAATCTACCGGTAACAAAGTGGGGTGAACAGCTAACAGCACACTCAGGACAAGAGCTTTATACGAATCTTCCAGAAAGCGCCCTTTCCCAACACGTAGAATACCCAACGAGAGGAAACAATATCTTAGACATCATCTTGACTACAAATGATAACCTAGTCAGCAACGTTGAAATAGGACTTGAGTTTAATTCCAGTGATCATCGAATTATACAATTTAATATTAATACTGAAAAAGTTAAAAAAACAGTGAGCAAAGAAAAGGTCTCAGATTATCGTGGAGCTGATTTCACCAGGCTTTTTGCAAGTACAGACTGGAATGAAATGTCTGAAACTGATGACATAAACCAAGCATGGGAAATATTCACCAAAAAATTTAATGAAGTGGTAAAGTCATGTGTGCCACTATGTAACAGGCGTCCAGCTGGTAATAGTAAACCAAAGTGGTGGTCCAGTGAAATTAAAAGTAACTTAATGGCCAAAAAACAGGCATACCATTAATATAAAACTACACAAAACAATGATGATAAATTACGGTATGAAAATCTACGCCGCATATCGAAAAGACTTATTAAACAAAGCAAAAGAGCACTGGAGATCCACATTGCTAATACGTGCAAGTCAAACTAAAGAATTTTACAGTTACTTGAGAAAGAATAAGGTTATGACTGCATCAATAGGTCCTCTAGAAACGAACAATGGCAAACACACAGAAAATGGGGTCAAAATGGCAAACATTCTTAACGATTACTTTGTGTCTGTTTTTACAGTTGAAAACACCACCAGAAACCTACAGTTACCCACAAACCAAGCAGATAGCACAGTCCTTAGTAACTATGCTATCCACAAGAAAGATATCCTTTCGGCCATAAATAGTACGAACTTAAACAAAACCCCTGGCCCCGATAAAATTTCACCGAGAATTCTTAAAGAAGCAAAAAATGAGTTACTGCTGCCACTCTCTGTCTTATTCAACAAATCGTTAAGTGCTGGGAAAGTTCCATGCGAATGGAAACTGGCAAATGTAACACCAATTTTCAAAAAAGGAATTAAATCGCACCCAGGAAATTACAGACGAATCAGCCTAACATCAGTAGTGTGCAAGTTAATGGAAAAAATCATAAGAGATAAAATAGTTAATTATCTAGAAAAAAATAATATACTTAAAGACTCGCAGCATGGATTCAGACATGGTCGTTCATGCTTAACTAACTTACTGGACTTCTTCCATGATGTTTACAAATCATACAATGACTCAAGAGCAGTAAACATAATTTACCTCAACTTTCAGAAACCATTTGACACTGTCCCTCACAAGCGTCTCATCAGCAAAATAGAACCACATGGGATAAAAGGAAATATGCAGAAATGGTTGCAAGACTGGTTTTCATACCGAAAACAGCGAGTTGTTATAAACGGAAAGGAATCCAAATGGCATAATGTGATCAGCAGCGTTCCCCAAGGTTTGGTACTTGGACCGATACTTTTTATTATCTATATAAACGATACTGATGAGGGTCTAAGTTGTAAAGTATCCAAATTTGCAGATGATACTAAATTAACCAGTAAAGTAACTTCAGAATTACAGTGGCAGCAGTTACAAAATGACCTTAATACTTTAGCAAACCGGGCAGAAAAATGGCAAATGAAATTCAACACAGAAAAATTTAAAGTACTTCATATTGGAAGTAACAACGTCCATGTGAATTACAAAATGAACAATATCCAGTTATCAAGTACAGAGAATGACAAGGATCTTGGTATGATAATATCAAATGACCTAAAACCAAGAAAGCAGTGCACCGAGGAAGTTAATATTGCAAACAAACTGGTGGGTTTTATTGTAAAAACTTTCGAGTTTCAATCGGAAAAAGTCATACTTGCCTTGTACAATTCGCTGGTGCGCCCCCATCTTGAGTATTGTGTGCAATTCTGGTCTCTGTACTACAGAAAGGACATTCAAAAATTAGAAAGAATTCAGCGAAGAATCACAAAAATGATACCACGACTTAGAAACAAACCATATGAGGAACGCCTTGAAGAACTTAAATTATTTAGCCCAACGAACCGCAGGTTAAGAGGGGACCTTACTGAAGTTTTCAAAATCATGAAGGGATATGACAACTTAGACGTGAATAAATATTTTGATATATACCATTCGAGTCAAACCAGAAGTAATGCCTTCAAAATTATGGGAACGCATTTCCGAACCCATGAAGCAAAATACTTTTTCTTTAACAGAGTTGTAAATATCTGGAACAGATTGCCCTCAGATACCGTGAACAGTATCTCAATTGAGACATTCAAAAACAAAATAGACAAGTATTTGCACGAGAATCCTCAGCTGACTCTGTTTCTGTCCGAATAACTTGTTTTTATAGTTACGTGTAAGTTCATTCCCCTTTTGTCTACAAGACACCCTGTAAACAACATACCTGTACATAGTGTCACGTCACATCATTATACATTTTTCAGTTTATTCAATGCAAATAAAGTAATATAAGCACAGATTAGGATCTACACAGATAGCCCAGAGTAAACAGTCACTACTCTTACTTTCGACCTGTGATGGGCTGTAGATCACTGAGGGTCCCTGTTAGTCAAGTGACCACCATCGGGATTTTTTTAACCCCTTAACCACGGGGCATCACTTTCGTGACGCTTGGGAGCAAGGGATCATACCGCGGGGCGTCGCTTTTGTGATTCTGTGTTATTTTGAATTCACCCGGGTTTCCAAGTGGGGGCTTGTATCATCTATCAGTACTGCCAATGTCCAACACTAGTCAGCACTCCTAATCTCATCTGTACTCCCATCCATTGTTGACAATTTAGCCATTTCTCCCCGTTCTTGACTCCCCTCCCTACCCCCCCCTCCATTACACTATCCTCTCGCCTGCCCGGCCGTGCTACGCTAAGTAAATCTTCCCTGGAATTTTTCACTGATTTCATCCATTGAAATAAGCCCTATGCCCTATTCTTATACCAAATAATATATACAAGAAAGAAATAAGGTAAGTGAGAGTGCCATACACCTGGAATTGGCTAATTATCACCTGACAACACCTCACGTGCACTCGTTCGCTAATTTTCGCTGTTTTTTTCCCCTTGAAATATGCCATATAATCCATTTTTGTAATAAATATACATATAAGGAGGGAAGGGAGAAGCCTAAGTGATATTTACATTCACCTGGAACTACCTAATTTATAATGTATTGTCTAGATTTCCTGCCAATCATTTCAGTGAAATACATAGCTGTTTCAAGAGCTATGTTGCTAGTACTGAATAACCCCTAAGTAGGCCTCAACCCGGGCCGGCCCTCCTTTATCAGTTCTCTCTCATCTTCCGAAGAGGAGGTACGGCTCATCCTCTTGCTGACTTCAGGGCCTTTTTTTCACCCCCATGCAAAGGGCCCTGTGACCTTTACCCCCTACTAAACCTCGTGTGGAAAGAGGTAAAGGGCTGACAGTTGATAAAAGAGTGACTACGATCTTTCTATTGAGTAAAACAGTGCAAGTGGAATTGTAAGTAATGTGTAAATAATGTGTAAACAGCATGTGAAAGTAATGAATGTAAATATACGTGAACAATGGAATATAGTTTTATAAGTTACTTCAAGTGACAGTGCATAACACAGTGTAAATAAAATAGAAATGTAAATAACGTAAATAAAATAGAGAACGTAAATAGAAATGTAAATGAGTAGTATTATAAGAATACGAGTATATACCCTAGGAGTAATGAAAGTGAAAGTTTCACTCTAGCATGTCTGAATACTATGAGTTATGAGAGTGAAGATGAAAGTGACATTCACTCTCAATGCCAGTACACAGGACGAGAAAGTGAATGCTACGTATTTTACTGAAAGAAATTGAATCCCTACAGTGACAATAAACTAATACTACTGAAGGAAACTTATGGATAAAGACTGCAGATATATATAAGTGTTATATAGTAATAGAAATATAAAGTGTGAGGGGTTTTATGAATAATAAATGACAGAGTACCAAGAGCGAACTAGCGCAAGTGTGGCGGTCAGACGCGCTCGTAATTTTCATTGCTTTCACAGTGGTTTTTTTTTTTGGAGTATGGATCCCAAACTACTTGAAAATCATAGAGTAGTGTTTATAGTGTTAATATCTGGCTGTGGTAATCATATTACGGGTTGTCGGGAAGTGTAAAGTGGAGACTTCGTTACCCAACTTCAGAGGTCTCCACAAGTCCTACGGTAACTGACGAAGGCTCAACAAACATTCCAGGAGAAAGCTGAAGGTATGTGCCATAAGCATATATAATTTTAATATTCTAGGACTAATAACTGATTTTTGGGAAATATTTGTTGAGAGTCTGTCGGAACCCGAATAACCCCGCGGCACACGCAAAACATCGGTAAACATGCCCGCGGTGTAGGGGTTAATGTACGAGGGGTCACTGCTTCAGGATGAAACTTGTGTACTTGTCCCACATGGGAGAGTTCCTTGTCTCAGTGAAGTGAACGGAGCTAGGGCCTGATTGACTGCTGCCTCCCTAAAAAGCGCCAGGCAAGGCTGCCTCACTGCCCCTAAACATCCACACTATGCAGTTTGTAGTTTCCATGTTATGTCCACAGACATCACATTAACTCAATGTACCGGTTTATAATGTCATGCTGTAACTATTAGTTTATTTGATTAATTTCTCTTTCAGGTTACTCAATTGGGTAGTTTATAGACAAGGTATTATAGAATGTGACTTTTCCTTTCCAGTATTTCCTATGAAATTTCCATGTCCATTTTTCCATGCTGCATGGTGGTTTTTCTCACTTTTTCCTGGAGGGTTTGGTGGTGGGGGAAGCCTTTTTGCTTTACTATCCTTATCCTTCAGCATGTAGAGTTAGATCTTGTAGTCATAGTTTTCTCTGTAACAAGCAGCCTCGAAAGGACCATAAGGTCTGTTGCTGTATGCTTTCCTATGTGCCCCCACCGAAGTGGTGATGGAAACAGTCGGAGTAGTGGTTGGACAAACATCATTTTCACAAACAGTACTAACCATGGGGACAGTATCCTGAAAATCACGAGTTGAAGAAGTGGCTACTGGAATGGGTCAAGGCTGCCTCTGAGATACAGGGTGATGCAATGGCGTTCCAGAAAGGACAGAAGCATAAGTAACCCCGGGCTGAAAGAAGAGAGTCTGGGCTGTCCTTTTTGCTTCAGGAAATGAAACCCTTTCATATGTAAGAATTGGCAAAATTTCCTTATCAAGGCAGTATCTTGGACAATTTTAGAAGAGACAGCATGAGGACCTCCACAGTGATAGGATTTAAGAGGTCTTGTACAATTGCTGGGATGGTGTCGTCTGCCACAGGAGACACAAACACCAGGAAGGCCAGCCTGTGCATGATGGCAAAATCGACTAACATGACCATACCCCTGAAAGTGGAAACATTGCTTTCCGGTCAGCATGTATGGCTTAACAGGAAGTGAGAGCCAAGCTAGTTTAACCCGAGGCGTCCCATCAACATATGAGTACGTTGAAACATTTTGCATTTGCCGGTCCCATCCATGTACTGGTACGTCGTGCAATTGCAAGGTGCATAATTTGCACAATTTTCAAAATTCGTGCCTGATTTTTGGTACCTAGGGTCGCTCGACCTTCTCCTACCTGCCATCAGGCGAGGACACTCGGCGGTCCCGTTCGACCCACGCTCACCCTTGGCTCGGTCACTCACCTGTTAGCAACGGTCCTACTCAGACATGGCGCATAAAGGTCTCTCAGAGGAGGAAATCCAAGCCGCCCTGGACGCCTTCAAAGGCGACAGTGATTCCCCATTGGATGACGAGATTGTGGACAAAGATTATGTCCAACCAAAGGAGGTGGAAAGCAGCAGCAGTGATGAGGAAGTCCCGTCCCCCAGGAAGTGGCACTACTTGACTTATCGTGCTGCTAGAGAGGGCCAGCCTGCACAAACACAACCTGCAACATCCTCTTGGCAGCCCCAACGTGATGTGGAGCCGGATTTCGAGGATGAGGACAGAGCTGTGGGATGTGCTGCCACGTGGTACGGCCTAGAAATTATCACCCATCGTGGCCCCGAGCATACACCACGTTGTACGAGCAGGTATGGGCCTAGTCTTTTGCTTGGGGAGGTCGGAAGTGGCGTGGAGGGAGTGGGGAGTGAAAGGGAAAGTGCAGGGAGGAGTATTGAAAGTGAGAGTGGCGGGAGTGAGTCATCGCTCTCCCGTGGAGGTGTGAAGCGGCGGGAAGTATCACGTGAGCGAGTGAGGGTGCATGCTGAATCATGTGGGGTTGTGATGGAGGGAGAAGGTGGGGAGGAATCACTCCCCAGCACGTCTTATGCTCCCAAATATACCCAGGGACGTGGGCGAGTGAGGGTGTGTGCTGAATCACGTGGTGTTGTCATGGAGGGTGAAGGTGGGGAGGAACCACTCCCCAGCACATCTTATGCTCCCCAATATTCACAGACTTCATCCCCACAGCCCCCTAATGTTCCACAAGGCTGTAAGGGTAAGGGAAGGGGAAAGGGTAAAGGCCGAGGGAAGAGGAGTGCGAGTGGGGAAGCCCTCTGCACTCCGCCTCCCCAAGCTCCTCCTCCAGCATCTCCTCCCCACCCAGACGAAGGCGACGATGGGGACAAAGGTTTTGTGAGTTGGAATTGGGAGGATGGGAGTGATTATTCTCCCATCATTCACCCCTTCACTGAGCAGGGGCCTGCTGGCTGCACTGCTCCTGGTATTCACCCAAATTCCACCAGGCTGGATTTTTTCCACATTTTTTTCAGTGAGGCTTTTGTGGAGGAAATAGTGGACCAGACAAACCGTTTTGCTAGCAGCCAGCGACGTGAGAGTGAAAGACTGGGCACAAGGAGCAGGCATTCTATCAAATATTTTTACCCAGTCTCTGTTTCAGAAATTTTTTTATTTTTTGCCCTCGTACTTTTGATGGGTATTGTACGAAAGAACAGAATTCCGGCATACTGGACAAGGGACCTTGTTATGCTGACACCAGTATTTGGCCAAGTCATGAGCCGTAATCGCTTTCAGCAGATTCTAAGTCGCCTCCACTTTTATGATGCTGATGATCCTGCAAATGTGAATGACACAGATAAGATAGGTGAATTAGGTTGATCTTTGATCACCTGAGGCAAACATTTCGTTCCTCATTTGATCCCTAGAAAGACCTCGTCATAGACGAGAGTCTCGTGTTGTGAAGAGGCAATATTTCATTTCGGCAGTACATACCCAGCAAAAGGCACCGTTTTGGGTTCAAGATCTTTGTTATGTGTGACTGTAGGACTGGTTATGTCCAAGACATAGTCTTGTACACCGGTGCACAGACAGACATAATAGAAGATCGGAGTATTGGACTGTCTGGAGCAGTGGTAAAGACAATGATAGAAGACTACCTTCATCGTTGTCACATCCATTACCTGGACAACTGGTACTCTAGCCCTCTTCTCGCTCATTATCTACACAGGCATGACACGGGAATCTGTGGTACTGTCAAGGTGAACCGGCGTCACATGGTCAAGGTGGGGTGGAAACATGACAGAAATGAGGTTGTCTTCTTCCAGGCCAACAATAAACTTGCAACAGTGTGGAATCACAATCGAGAAGTCAACCTCTTGTCCACAGTTCACCGCCCCTTGATGCACCGTACAGAGTCCATGGATTACCGGAGCGAGAACAGACGCCACGTATGGAAACCTGAGTGTGTCCTCGATTACAACATCAACATGCGCCTGGTGAACCAGTCAGACTCCATGATATCCACGGTCGAGTGTGCCAGGACCACGATGGAGTGGTACAAAAAGCTCTTCTTTCACTTGCTGAATTGCCACCACCTGCCCTGAATTGCCATCACCTGCACGCCATGACAACAGGAGTTCAGGAAACCTTTGAAGGGTTTGTGAGGGAGCTAATACGAGAGATTTTTGCCCGGTATGCGGTTGAAAGGCCCCAACACCGCACACGCACTGCCCCTACCGCCCAAACTCCCGAGAATATCCGCCCGCCATTTCCCCACTCCTATACCTCCCCAGCCAAATAGACCTAGGTGCCAACGCAGGTGTCACGTGTGTAGTAATTCCCGAGTGAGACCCACCATTCAGAGAAAAGACACCCGCTATGAGTGCGTAGAGTGTGACGTGGGTCTCTGCATTCACCCTTGTTTTAGTGAGTATCACAACTTGATGCACTTCTGATATGGTGTGAATGCGATATGACGCTGATACTCAGAAATAAATGCGACAAACAGACACTCACTGTAATTATAAGGCCCGCAGATCTGTAAATAGTAATATGATTTAAGTGGTAACATACCTAGCAAGGGTATTTTGATGCGATATTCTGATGCTCAGTGGAATAAATAAGGCCCGTAAATATGTAAATATTAGTATGAAAAATGCAAACTGGTGTAATATTAGTTGTAATTTTTGTAAGTGCTTAAATTTTTTCTAAGTCAAAATATTCCTAGCAAGTGTATATAAGTGCAATTTTCTGATGCTCATTGGAATAAATAAGGCCCGTATATATGTAAATAGGGGTATACAAGTGGAAACAGGTGTAATATAAGTGGGAATTAGTATTTTAGTGTATGAGTATTATCTTAGTCGAAACATTCATTGCGAGGGTATTTTGGTGTGATATTCTGATGCTCAGTTGAATAAATAAGGCCCGTAAATATATATTGTGCAGTACTGGGTGTAAACGGGTGTAATGTAAGTGGGGAAGTATATTTGGAACTGAAGAAATTAAGTAGAAGTTGAAACACGAGTGGTAGAGATTGTGCTTGCTACGTGAATATGTGCTAGCATTTCACTAAATGCCCTCGTAATGAATGTAAATACTTGAAAACATTTACAGTGGTGGAGGAAAGGTTCAACGTAAAGAAAACAATACAATGAAAGTGATAAAACAACATGGTATGTTGAAATACGAGTCATAGTGAATGTGCTGAGTAAGCAAATGTGCGCTATAGTTGTGCTACATGTCATCGTAATGAATGAAAACAACTGAAAACATTTACAAACAGTACAAAATGGTAAAATGGCATTGAAACAGGTGTATACAAGTAGAAAAAATGATATGTTGACGGAAACAAGAAACTTAGCACATAGCGTGTTACCACTCTGACCCAACTTGCTATGCTCATGCAAAGGTACAATGCTTATCTTTCATATATATGTCAATGAAAACCATTATATTGTTATTCTTATTGTTTATTAGTTCAAATTCAATAAATGTAGAGGTGTTGTTTGTGGTTTCTTCCAAAACTACCTAACATAGAAAAAGTGGGCGACACACATGTCAATGATAGAATACGATACCTGGCGTGGGGGACCTCGCCTGTTCCGACCACTTATGGACTACAGTAAGCCCTTTCTTGGTGATTTTCCTTTGCTTCTCGACAAAATCGGAAGTTTTAGCCAAAATTTTTTTTTCCCAAAATAGCTCGGGATTGGGGGGTGTCGGAGGTGTGAAATAGCTCGGGACGTGATGGGTTAACAGACATAGGCAATGTTTGCCTGTCAAATGTCAGAAACAAGGTTGGTGTCGGGGCGAAGATAGCCTCTATTTTCTTGTCCTGGCACTTAACAGTTACTACACCAGAAGACCACAGTTCCTCCAACAACCGTGCCTCTGGGTATCGAAGGAGGTCACGGGAAAAGATGACACTCTTACATCGATTAAACGTATTGTGAGGAACACAGGTAACAGCTGCACCAGAGACAAAGGTCATATTCAGTAATCGTGAACTCTCTTCTGGGGAGGACATCTCAAAAAGGAAGCTTCCATCACCCTATGAATAGAGATTAGGTTCCCAACCACAGGCCTAAACAATGGCATGGTCCAAATAAAAAATGTCAATATCTAGTACTGACCACCCACAGCAGATTTCAATACAAGATACTTGGCATATGATGCCGGCACTGTTTTGTCTGGGGCCAACCCCAGAGCCACACCAGCCCGACAGAAACGCCTCCCATATTCAGCAGAATGCTAGGGCAGAGGAGGATACTTCCTAGGGGCCTGGAAAGACTCCAGAGTGACAATCATTGAAGAAGAGCCTGATGAATGGTCAGGGCCAGATGCAGCATCATCAACTGGTTCAATAATATTCCCCTCCACATACCAACAAATAATCTTCATTCCACTACCCCTCCACCCACCATGGAGCCCACCAAGGGGAAGTCATATGCCAGGGACAACACTGTCGACCCCAGAGGTAGCACGAAAGTATACACGGGTAACCACCGGGGGTCCTAGACAAGGGTGACTCCAGAACGAGAGGAGCTACCAGGGCCCCGAGTGCCCACTTGACCCAAGCGAATGAACGACCAGTCGACTGACCTCTTCCGGCCCAACCAGGCCACCCATCTACCCAGAATAAAGGCCAAAAAGGTATATCGTTAGTTGCAGGGCGCATTGTGCAGCATCACTCAACCCCTAGGACTCCTGTCTCCCAGCATTATGGGACGCCATACACGGGAAACACGTGGGGAGGTAACAGTCCCACCCTAGATTGCAGATGGGCAGGGACTAATATCACCACCATGCCTCCTCGAATAGTGATGTATGGGGTGCTTGGTCCATGATGCTAACAAATGCCTAACCCTACAAAGGTAGGCAGGCCTCCAAAGGAGGTAGCACCACCAACCACACTTCAAGCCTCACCACCACGTCAAGGAGACCCCCTACAGCAGGGCTGTGTTATACAGGGTAAGAGCCATTATGCACTTGGTTAGTTGTGTGGGGAGGTGGGGGTATGTGCTTGGTCAGTGGAGTGTTGCAACAGCGAAGCGTTGCCTATGTTTTATACTGGAGGTCTGTCGAGGTCAAGATATGTGAGCGCTTTACTGACCACGGAACAATCCACAGAACCAGAATGCAGTTCCCTCGGTCCACCAACTTGAGTGAGCGCGTGAACTTCTTGTGCCTGTGGATGGGTGGCATGTCAGCTCGCGCCATAGCCCAGGAGACAGGCACCAGCGTTGCCACCGTCTGCAGGTGGATCAGGTGCTGGAGGTAGAAGGGTCACGTCAGAACAGACCACGTGGAGGAAAACTGTGCAGAGGGAAACATAATGTTAAAAAAGGCAGTGGGTGTAAAGGTTCCATCCCGTCAGACTTTAAGGTTGCCACGTCAAAAGAGGCAGGGAGACATATGGCACAAACAGAAGATATTCCTGT
The DNA here is from genome assembly GCF_032717465.1 of Coenobita brevimanus. NCBI lineage: Eukaryota > Metazoa > Arthropoda > Malacostraca > Decapoda > Coenobitidae > Coenobita > Coenobita brevimanus. Next base: position 34,701,607 of record NC_136999.1, on the reverse strand, counting down.
GTGTGTCAATTACTCCTTGTACAATATATCATGCGATTTGGATGTTAAACTATGCACTTAGAACTATTAATAACACAACAGAATTCCCCCACGAATACATTTAAATGCCAGTAGTATTCAAACCTGGTTATGTGTAGTGACTAAAAATGAAGTAAACATGGGTAAGGCCAGTTGATCAAAAATGCATCGCTCAGGACCGGCACGATGATATCCGAAATTAATGATATAATTTGTCCAGTCCCAAGAATGATTATTTGTCATCATCTAATTGTTGATATAACAACAATATCGATTGGAAAATGTAGAAAGCATGCAATTTGTAGCATCCTAAAAAAAAAATAAAAGGGGTAACCATAGTGGGAAAAATATTATTGGGCAGTTTCCACTAGCCATCGTTCATGGGTCAGACTTTCGCACCAAGTGTGCACTGACATATTTTTGTTTTAAATCAAAGAAACAACTAGCTTGCCTTTTCCGTCCGAAGAACATTTAACATTTGACGAATAACAATGAAAAACCCTATGTCTACTCGTGCATGTTTCAGATGGTTCGATTTTTCGGCAATATATTCATTAAACTTTGGGAAGACACATGTGTCTCCGGCACATACTCTCGTCAGGTAAGGAGGCTCCCTAGCACCTCTTCCTTGGCGGTTTATTTTTGGATATGCCTTGCTAACATCCTTTTCTAAACTATTTAGTCAAAGCGTCGTGATACTAAAAGGATTTATATAGCAATGGGACAGTAAGGTGCAATAAGCAAAACAAATCGTTTAAGAAAAGGTGTTAGGGAAGTAGGTCAATACAATTGCGTATAATGCCCACCTGAAACTTGTATACTGTATTCTCTAATGATCTATGGCGAGAAATGAGGTCGGTTTCACTGATATATTCTTAAGGCCAGTAATCTTGGTGGTTGATGAAACTCCCTAATACGTTTTCATACGCTATTTATTTAGTTTATTACACCTTCCCGACCTTGTCTGTGTTCTATAAATCCTTTTGATGTTCCTATAATCTGTATAAATGTAACCTATAAAGGAATATTACTCAGTCACATCCAGAAACAAATTGCTTTGGAAGAGATGTCAGGGAACCCTTCTGGCCCTATGAGAAAACGGGCCAAGGAGAATAATGGAGGGTTTTTAATTATGCAGTGCGATCAGGGGCAAAGGACGGTCATCTACTCATAACTTCAATGCTGTGCCTCCTTCATTTTATACTTGCTACCAACAGACGATTTCATTAAGCTTCAAGGAGACTGTGCAAAATGATTGTATATGTGTCTGTCATTAATCTCTTCATTACCAAATATCTTCTCCAATTTAAATGCAGTCATCTTGAGGCAGCAAGAATAGAATGCATACATTACTGTAGTCTAGGGGTCAGTAGTAGTAGTGCCATTTGTAGTCCTAGGTTCATCTGAAACGTGATCCCGGTGGGCTGCATTTTTAAGCTCATCTTTTTTTCTTTTTTTTTTTTTTGCGAGGAACAAGGAACCAAAGGCCTCGAGCCTGGAAATATTGTTCCTTCCAAGACAAAAACAAAATACAAGAGAGAGCCAAATTCAAGATCCGATCATTTCGAGATGCCTGGACACACTGCGTTTGAAAGACTGGAGATCATAGGAAGCAGGAAATACAGACGGAGGGAGACAGTTCCAGAGTAGGCCTATTGCATAAATGAAGGGCTGGGAGTAACGGTTAACTCTTGCATTAGAGAGTTGGACAGAAAAGGGATGAGAGTTTGTTGCTAGATGGGTGCTACGCGCCCGTCGTAGAGGTGGAGGAATGCATGCAGACAATTCAGAGGAAGAGTGACCATTGAGGTAGTGATAGAAAACAGATAAAGATGCAACAGTGCAGGGAAGAGACAGAGGTTGAAGGGAGTCAGTAAGAGGAGAGTTAATGAGACGAAAAGCCTTTGACTCCACCCTATTGAGAAGAGCTGTACGTGGGGAGCCTCCCCACACAAAAGTTGTACTTAACACAGGGGCGGATAAAACCCCTGTATTAAGTCAACTGTTATGCAGGGGTGAAGAAGGAACGGAGTTGGGCTTAATACACCTAATCTCTAGGAAGCAGATTTTACAAGAGATGTAATATGATCTTTCAAAGATAAGTCCCGAGTAAATGAAACCCCAAGCATGTTCAAGGATGATGCAGGATTAAGCTGAATATTATTAAACATTAGTGGGTATACCTGTGGAAGATTTTGTCGGGTTGATACGTGTAAAAACTGAGTCTTTGATGCATTAAAAATAACCAGATTATTTTTTACCCCAGTCAGAGATACGAGCCAAGTCATACATTAGGTGTGCAATAGCCTCATCCCTTGTTTGTTGAAGCAAATGCTGAGATGGACGTTGTGGGAACTGAATGGAAAGGTGAAGGAGGGAGTCATCAACGTGAGAGTGCATAGGGTTAGATGTACAGCTTAGAAGGTCTTTGATGAATAAAAGGAAAAGAGTTGGTGATAGGACAAAGCCCTGAGGAACACCACTGTTGATAGATCTAGGAAAAGAACGATGGCCGTCTACAATAGCGGCTATAGAGCGACCAGAAGGGAAGCTTGAGATGAATTCACAGACAGAAGGATAGAAACCGTAAGAAGGCAGTTTGAAAATTAAAGATTTATGCCAGACTCGATCGAAGACCTTTGATATGTCAAGTGCAATGGCAAAGCTTTCGCCAAAGTCCCAAAAGGAGGATTACCAGGAGTCTGAAAGGTAGGCAAGAAGATCGCCAGTGGAGCGCCCCTGACGGAACCCATACTGACGATCAGAAAGAAGGTTGTGACAGGAAAGATGCTTTAAAATTTTTCTATTAAGAATTGATTCGAAAACTTTTGAGATACAGGATGTTAAAGCAATTGGACGATAGTTAGAGGGTTGGGAATGGTCACCTTCTTGGGACTGGCTGAATGAGAGCAAACTTCCAGCAAGAAGGAAAAGTACAAGTTGATAGACATGAGGCGAAAGAGTTTGCCTAGGCAGGGAGTAAGCACAGAAGCATAGTTCTTGAGAATAACAGGAGGGACTCCATCAGGCCCATATGCCTTATTAGTATTGAGGCTTGTGATGGCACAAAATACATCAGCTGAAGAAATTTTAATGTCAGCCATGAGGAAGTCAGAGGCGGGAAGTGATGGAGGAACAGCACTGGAATCGTTTAAGGTGGAATTGGAGGAGAAGGTCTGAGTGAAGAGATCTGCTTTATCAGCAGCAGAAATAGCTACAGAGGCATCAGAGTAGAAAAGAGGAGGAAAGGATGATGAAGTAAAGTTGTTAGAAAGGTTTTGGCAAGGTGCCAGAAGGAGCAGGAGTAATTCAAGTTGGAGAGTTTAGAGCATTTAGTACGGATGAAATTATTTTTAGCAGAGCAAAGAACAGACTTAGCACGATTCTGGGCAGAAACGTATGAAAGATGTGATGCAGTGGTGGGTTGGCTCCGGTACCTTTTATAGGCCCTCTTCTTGTTGCGGACAGCATTAAAACAAGCGTGATTAAACCAAGGCTTTCTTGCATTTGTCAGAGGATATGAGAAAGGAATGTATGCTTCCATGCCCGAGAGAATAACCTCCTTAATTCACAAGGCACAATCCGATTGCTCCCAGCCATGGAAGCAATAATCATTCCAGGGAAAATCAAAGAAGTACTGCCTGAGGGCCTCCCAATCCGCAGATCGAAAGTGCCACAGACGACGTTTCTTTGGAGGGTCCACAGGCCATACCAGAGCGAGAGGACAGGTTAAGATCATAAGGTTGTGATCGGAGGAGCCCAACGGAGAGAAAAGATTAACAGTGTAAGCAGAAGGATTAGTAGGAAGGAAGAGGTCAAGTATGTTGGAGCTCTCTCTAAGGCGGTCAGGGATAAGGGTAGGGTGCTGTACAAGCTGCTCTAGGTCATTAAGGATAGAAAAGGTGTATGCTAGTTCACCAGGTGGATCAGTGAAAGGAGAGGAGAGCCAACGGTGGTAGCAGTTATCTCCCCTTCATTCTGTGGACGGGAAAGTAGCTGAGGGAATTATGTACAACCAGGCAGTTGAGTGACCTGGTTTTAAGCATGGCAGCACCTGAAGGTGTCCCTCTGCAGCACCACTGTAGGGGTTAATGTAGACAAAACTAGCCATACTGTACTTTGAGGTACGAACGAAGCAACCCTGTACCAAGGATGGATGATAGTGATGGAATTTATACAGTTGGACTACTCAACTGGCGGCCCACAGGCCAGGCTCTTGAGTCGTTTTTGATTGGCCCTTTGACCAACTAAAAAAAATGAAAATAAACAAATTAATAAGCATAAAACAGAAAGTTTGCATTTATCTTTTTATTCATGTAACCAGCTGAAAATGTAAATGCAAACAATATTGAATGTTTCTCTCTTTTTTTTTTCTATGTATACCTGAAATAGAGGGGATATACAGGTATAATAATGTATGGGCCTTTTGTTAAACTGAGTTTCACAATTTGGCCCAACTTCTGGAAAGGGTGAATAGCCCTGCCGTAATTCTTCATTGGCTGACCACAACACTGGCAATTGTAATGTGAAGTAAATGCAGATAAGTTAAAATGTGATTACTTAGCTACTGATCATTCTTGAAAGCTGTATTCTTTGGCCCACATTCTTGTCGGTTAAGGAAGACCCCTAACAACTCTTCCAAAGAGATTTATTTTGCCTATTACACCTTACTGTCCTCTTCCGTGTTATGTCAGTGCTTCTTGTCTCGCTTCACGTTACATACATACTGTACCAAAGGTATTAGCCAGCCATATCTGAAAATATATAGCTAAGGAAGAGGTAACATGGAGCGTCCTTAACTAACGAGAATACGGACCTTTGTGTTTAGGACACATAATAGAGGCTCAACATTAGCAGTTTGCTTGTATTTAGTGCACGTGAATGTTCTTTGGTGTAATATAAATTTTAACTGTCAGTGAATCAAAGCTCTGGAAGTACAAAAAAAAAAAAAAAAATCAAAGGAAATAACTGTCGTTTGGGGACGCGAGGCCGATGATAGTAAGAAAGCCAGCACAAACGTCATTTCCTTTATCAGTGATATGTTTCAATCCCACCATGAATCATCAGACCTAGGTAAAGAAACAACTATTATTTGTAACTAGTATGCATAAAATAGTAACAAAAATTGCATTACATAATTTGCATTAAGAATGATGAAGAACATATATAAAATAGCTGGACAAAAATGACAACACAATAAACATTACTAAGAAAACATGACGCATGTCACATAAGAGCTAATGGGAAGCTATGTACATAAAACAACAAACAGTAGTTGTATAGGCTTGGTAAGATGAGGTGGGGTAACGTCAGGTCATGTTCCCTTTTGTTCTGTGTCCTTCCCTGCGGCAGATCTGTATATAAGACCTCCACTCTCATATTTGTGTCACTCTCTCTGAATATGAAATATACGTAAGTAATTACTGTCCCGGCTTTCATTTCTCCTGTGGTTAATCTGCATACGTATCTTTACGATGAAATGAAAATTCCCCACATACTTTATATGTGTAATGCTCAGTCAGTGATCTTTCTTGAGTGAACTCTTCAGCCATGAACACAAACACTGGCCACATGTTTGTGCAGAAACGCTCACATTTGCTCTTTCCACTGTTTACTCTTATCTACGCTGTCTGTAGAGTCATATTTAGACTGAACTTATTATAGGAATGTAGTACTAAGAACTGCCTACATGCTTCATGAGGGGAGAAAAGTAGCTTCCTACTGTGATCCTCTGTACGAGTGAGTGAGCATAGAACTTTTTATGCTTTTTCCATCTGCTGTGGATATGGACAGCACACCTGGCACTCCTGGAATATATGCCCCTGCACAGCACTAAAAGGAAATTATACAAAGTAGAAAGGTTACAGGTGGGGTTTCACAGGTATGAGTAATATAATTTTGGCAAACGTCAAAATAGGCACCTATCTGCATATAACTGGAGGTGATGAAAAGCATTTTAGACCTTAAAAATGTCATGTTTCATTCAAGGAACTTAAAGGCTTTGTTACAAAGACACCTAAAAAGAGTCAAAAAATAACAAGTGAAATTTACTGTTGGAAAAAAAATGAAACAAAATATGAAGTAGAAAAGGCCAAATGTGAATTGTAAAATCTCTAGGAGAAAATAGTCTGCACAATTTGGATGTCTCCCCTGCACTATCTATCTATTTATATATCTATGCTGTTTCCCCCAAGGAAAGGGAGGTAGCCGAGACACACTCCCAATTTACTCATCCACTCAGACACATTCATTCGCATCTTAGCCCCAAGGGGAGAAGGGGCAGATCCTCACCGCACCACACCGCACGAGGGTCAACTGCACAGTGCAATCTGTGACATCCGCAGCAGGGCCCGACAGCAGAGTTGGGTTACCCCTGCCACGTCATAATGGACCCATCCCTTTACCCGCACCTGACCTGATCAGCTGATCAGACTATAAACACTAAAAAGCAAGAAGGATAGACAGTAATAGGGAACTGGATATGGCAAAAATAAACACTATGTAAAGGACATATAGTTTTCTGATACGAGCATATGATTCTTGGAACCATGTATCAGAAGATTTAAAGAAAATATTGGTAAAATGGTAAGAGAAGAGCAAAATGCTGTAAGAAAATCACACACACACACACACACACACACACACACACATACACACACACACATACACACACACACACACACACACACACACACACACACACACACACACACACACACACACACACACACAAAGATCAAACTGGTACACTACCACACTAATGAATCATAGCCATCATTATTTTGAGCTGTGGTGTGATGTAGCTGTTAATGTCCCTCTAGTATGCAATGGTTAGTGTGTCAGAGTGTTCAGGAAGATCATTAGTGGTAGATGTCAGTAAGGATGTCCCTAGGAATGGTAATCTTAAGATCTCATTGAAGTGATAATGGATGTTAATGGTGGAATGAATATTAAGTGGATTATATATGAAATGTCTGTATGATAATAGTAGCAGGAATTCCAGACTCATCTGAAACGTGAACCCAGTGGACTGCAGCCATTCTGTAGTGTACAATTTCTTTTTGGGAGACAGTGAAGTGCCTGAAGGAGGTCTGCATAACAAGGCAGTTGAGTGACATGGGTATATCAGTGCCACCACGTGAAGGTGACCCTCTCCAGCACCGAAGAGTGTATAGTTGATTGTAATGTGTAATGTGAATAAGCTGAATGTGATTTTTTAAAAATAAATGGACAGAGGAAGGAAAACTACTTTAAAAAAAAAAAAAAACGTACACCATTTTACAGGAGTCCTCCATTCATAAAAAATCTGTAACAGTTGGACTTCAACAGCTGTAGATTGACGTTTGGGGGGAAACCACTCTGTGGATGCAAGTTCCAAATAGATGTGCTTCCGGGAATAAAAGAAGTTTGATAGACAGTAGCTCCGCAATATGACAGTGTTACAGCCAAGTCATGAGAGCTATCAGATGCCCGTGTAGCGTGGGGAATGGCATGGAGAAATGACACAATGAATGCAACTTTATTTATGCATTTGTCATAAAAGTATCTGTAAAATACAGTAATGTTAGGGAGGCAACAGTCTTATGTGTAGGGGAGGTATAGTCGCGTTACTAATAATTCTAACAACTTTGGTCTGAACTTTTTATAGTTGTTTTAGTGCGACCTCTCCACATCCACTCCACAATGGTGAGTAATAATCCGGCTGAGAGTGCACATGACTCGTAAGTCAGTGAAGAAGTTACGGGCTCTGTAAGATGAGCCAAGTTTCTTTGTGAGGAATTTAACAAGTGCTCTAAAATGAGAGGTGCAGCTGAGGGCACTGTTAAGTGAAACACCGAGAACTTAAGTAATATTTAGAGAATGGAATATTTGTAGCACTGAAGATAATATAGGAATCAGGCAATACTTTCGATCCGATATGACCTGTGGACCCTCCATAGAAACGTCGTCTGTGGCACTTTGGAGTTGCAGATTGGGAGGCCCTCAAGCAGTACTTCTTTTATTTTACCTGGAATGGTTATTGCTTCCATGGCCGGGAGCCATCTGAGTGTACTTTGCACATTACGGAGGTTATTCTTTCAGGCATGGAAGCATACATTCCTTTCTCATATCCTTTGACTAATGCATGAAAACCTTGGTTTAATCACGCTTGTTTTAATGCTGTCCACAACAAGGAGAGGGCCTATAAAAGGTACTGGAGCCAACCCACCCCTGAATCACATCTTTTATACGTTTCTGCCCGGAATCGTGCTAAGTCTGTTCTTCGCTCTGCTAAAAATAATTTCATCCGTACTAAATGCTCTCAACTCTCCAACTCGAATTCTTCCCGCTCCTTCTGGCACCTTGCCAAAAACCTTTCTAACAACTTTACCTCATCATCCTTCCCTCCTCTTTTCTACTCTGCTATCTCTGTAGCTAATTCTTCTACTGATAAGGCAGATCTCTTCACTCAGACTTTCTCCTCCAATTCCACCTTAGACGACTCCAGTGCTGTTCCTCCATTAATTCCCCCCTCTGACTTCCTCATGGCTGACATTAAAATTTCGTCAGCTGAATTATTTTGTGCCATCACAGGCCTCAATACTAATAAGGCATATGGGCCTGATGGCGTCCCTCCTGTTGTTCCCAAGAACTGTGCTTCTGTGCTTACACCCTGCCTAGGCAAACTCTTTCGCCTTTGTCTATCAACTTGTACCTTTCCTTCTTACTGGAAGTTTGCTCTCATTCAGCCAGTCCCAAAGAAGGATGACCATTCCTAACCCTCTGACTATTGTCCAATTGCTTTAACAGCCTGTATCTCAAAAGTTTTCTAGTCAAATCTTAATACAAAAAATTTAAAGCATCTTTCCTATCACAACCTTCTTTCTGATCGTCAGTATGGGTTCCGTCAGGGGCGCTCCACTGGCGATCTTCTCACCTGCCTTTCAGACTCCTAGTCATCCTCCTTTCGGGGAGTTTTTCGAAAGCTTTGCCATTGTACTTGACATCTTAAAGGCTTTCGATCGAGTCTGGCATATATTTTTAATTTCCAAACTGCCCTCTTACGGTTTCTATCCTTCTATCTGTGCCTTCATCTCTAGCTTCCTTTCTGGTCGTTCTGTAGCCGCTGTTGTAGACGGCCATTGTTCTTCTCCTAGATCTATCAACAGTGGTGTTCCTCAGGGCTCTGTCCTGTCACCAGCTCTCTTCCTTTTATTGATCAATGACCCTCTAAGCTATACATCTAACCCTATCCACTCTCATGTTGATGAATCCACTCTTCACCTTTCCATTAGGTTTCAGCGATGTCCATCTCAGCAGTTACTTCAGCAAACAAGGGATGAGGCTATGGCACACCTAATATCTGACTTGGCTCGTATCTCTGACTGGGGTGAAAATAATCTGGTTGTTTTTAATGCATCAAAGACTCAGTTTTTACACCTATCAGCCCAACAAAATCTTCCACAGGTATACCCACTAATGTTTAAAAATATTCAGCTTAATCCTACATCATCCTTGAACATGCTTGGGGTTTCATTTACTTGGGACTTATCTCAGAAAGATCGTATTACATCTCTTGTAAAATCTGCTTCCAAGAGATTAGGTGTGCAAAGCCGACTCCATTCCTTCTTTACCCCTGCATAATTGTTGACTCTATACAGGGGTTTTATCCGCCCTTTGTGTGGAGTACAACCCTCATGTGTGGGAAGGCTACCCACATACAGCTCTTCTCAGTATGGTGGAGTCAAAGGCTTTTCATCTCATTAACTCTCCTCCTCTTACTGACTCCCTTCAATCTCAGTCTCTTCGCCGTATTGTTGCATCTTTATCTCTTTTCTATCGCTACTTCAATGGTCACTGCTCCTCTGATCTGTCTGCATGCATTTCTCCACCTCTACGACGGGTGTGTAGCACCCGTCTAGCAGCAAACTCTTATCCCTTTTCTGACCAACTCTCTAATGAAAGAGTTAACCGTTACTTCCAGTCCTTCATTTTTGCAACAAGTCAGCTCTGAAACTGTCTCTCTCCATCTGTATTTCCTGCTTCCTATGATCTCCAGTCTTTCAAACACAGTGTGTCCAGGCATCTCGAAATGATCGGATCTTGAATTTGGCTCTCTCTTGTATTTTGTTTTTGTTTTGGAAGGAACAATTTTGGGGGCTCGCGGCCTTTGGTTCCTTCTTCCTCACATAAAAAAAAATGGAAATTGGAATTTACATTATCTGCAATTACTCTTATCTTTCTGTTGCTGAGATCTGAAGAAATTAGACGAGCAAAAGTTGATTGGCCATAACAAGGTAGTTTGGATAGCAGGGAACGATACCACCATCAATAGGATAAGGTAGAGAGGTATATAGGTAGCCAGTTAGATAGGTGAGAACCAGTGACGATAATGTGGATGATGTGGGGAATCGTGATACCAACATAAAGAGGCATTGGATAGCTAATTGTGGGTTTAGGTATTTTCTGTCACACCTGCCCCTCCGTCTCTCTTGTATTGTAGGTGAGGGATAGACACTCTTGGATTACAGATACTGTTGCTGTGCTGAACAGATTTGTAACAGGACAGCTAACCTCCTACGTTACCCAATCTTCTAAGCTTCCTTCTGCCTTCTGTCGTTTTCTGGCTCTCTGACTGCTATACCTGACTTCCAGGAATATATACTGCTTGATGGGAATGTGTGTAATGTGTAGTACATTTCCACCACATGGACTAACCGGCATTTACCAATTACCCCACATGTTTGCTGCATAATGTGATGCTCTATCATCTGGAAAATGTTTGGCATACATTATGCTTGCATTCTGGCTAGAGGATGTGTATGTGTCCGCCTAAGAACTAGATATTGCAAGTGGTACCTATCGTCCTATGAGATATATACTAATTATTACATGTCAATAACTTTTACATATGACATTTTAATGCCTATATATTGTTCGGTCCCGCCAAACTGTTTTACTTACGACCTACCTTGATATTACAATGTACTCATTACAGAGGAACATGTTACACTGATATGTATCTACCTCTCAATCAATGAAAAAACATCATATCTGTTATAATAGACTAAAATTATAGTAAAATAATTGTTAATATATATATATATATATATATATATATATATATATATATCTATATATATCTATATATATCTATCTATATATATATATATATATATATATATATATATATATATATATATATAGAGTATATATATATATATATATATATATATATATATATATGGGGTATATGCGCGGCAGTACGTGAGAATGAGAGGGCAAAAGAAAGAGTGTGTATTGTTGTGAGTAACAGATGGAAGACGAATATAAATGAGTATGGATCAGTTGGCTCAAGGATTGTATTGGTATGACTGAAAGTTGGACTACAAATGTGGGCGATTGTGTGCGTGTATGCGCCAACACAAGATCTTGCAAGTAGGGTGAGAGAAGAGTTCTGGACAAATGTGGAAGCGTGCATGAAAAAGCTTGAAAGGAATGAGAGAGTGTTTTTTATTGGAGATATGAATGGAAAAGTAGGAAATGTGAAGGTGGATGTAGTAGTTGGTGAGTGGAGCGTGGCTGCAGACATGGATGAGATTGGCAGCACTTTAGTGAACATTTGTGCTGGAAAGGGGTTGGTGATAGCCAATACCCTCTTCAGGCACAAAATGATCCATAGGTATACGTGGCGAGTGATGAAAAGGGTAGGTGGTGAACTGAATGAACGGAAGGCAATGATTGATTATATGTGTGTGGATGACAGGATGAGGTGTGTAATGGATGCAAGAGTATATACTGTAGAGGAGTGGGCTTTCTTACCACCACTTGGTGGTGGTCAGAATCAAGGTCCAAATGAAATGGAGAAACAGAAGAAAGGAAGCATAGGAGGAAGTAGTGCATACAGAGTATGTGGAAAGGTTAAAAGAGGATGGAAAAAAAGGGAAGTGGAGGAGAGGTTGGGTAAATATGGACTGGACCAGATGGGGGACGTGGAAGATATTTGCAAAAAGAAATATGTGCTGCATGTGACGTGGTGTGTGGTGTGAAAAGAAAACGAAAGGGGGTGCAGAGAACAGCAAGGTGGAATGAAGAGGTGAGAGAGTCTGTGGAATGAGAAACAGGGGCGTGGAAGAAGCTGAGAGACGGGAAGAATGAGTTATACGTAGAAAGGAAGAGAGAGGTAAAAAGATTAGAAAGGGAGAGTACAGAGAGAATGGATGGAGAATGTGAAAAGAATTTGATTATAAAGTGGAGGGAATGTAAGAAAATGTTCTGGAAAGAGGTAAAGAGTGTTGGACAGGGTGCCAAAGAAGTTAGCTGGGGAGTGAAAGATGAAAATGGTAGATTACTAGTGGAGATGGGAGAAAATTAAGCAGATGGAGAGAACACTTTATGGAATTGTTGAAAATAGGGGATGAAAGTAATGTGAGTGTAAGTGGCTGGGGAATGGCTGGGAGACGGAGGGATATGAGATGAGAGGAAGAAATCAGTAGGATGGAAGTTGTGGAAGCAAAGAAGAAAGTTAAAATGGGGAAAGCCCCAGGAACTGAATGAGTGTGTGTTGAAATGCTGAAGCATGGGGGACAGATAGTAGTACAATGGATGTGGAAGATATGCAGATTGACCTCGGAGGAAGATTGAGTCCCACAGGATTTGAAGTTCGGTGTCATTCCCCTGTACCAAGGACAAGGGGAAAAAGAAGCACGTGGTAATCATAGGAACATTTGCCTTCTAAGTGTAATAGGAAAAGTATATCGTAGGATACTTATCGACAGTGTTAAGGAAGTAACAAAGGAATTAGTTGGAGAAGAACAGGGATGTTTTAGGAAGGGAAGAGGTAATGTAGATCAGATATTCATTCTTAAATCTTTAGTAGGAAAGGTTCAACAGAAGAGAAAAAAGTTGTATACGGTATTCATGGATTTGGAGAAAGCAAATGACAGGGTGGATAGACAAGAATTGTGGAAAATATTAAAAATATATAGAGTAGATGGGAGGTTGAAGAATACTGTGAAGAGTATGTATGAGGGTGTTAAGGCTGCACTGCATGTGGATGGTGAACTGAGTGAATTTTTCTATTTCAAGGTTGGATTAAAACAGGGATTTGTCATGTCTCCAAGGTTGTTCAATCTGCATATGGATGGGGTTATAAAAATGATACAAGGTAAGGCAGTGGATGCTGGAGCGACCCTAGTGAGAGAGGGCAGTGTTTGGAAACTCCCAGTACTGTTGTTTGCAGATGATACTGTGTTGTTAAGTGAAGATGAAGGGGAGCTGCAAGGCTTGGTGGATGAGTTTCGGGGAGTGTGTAAGAAACGGAATCTAGAGGTGAATGTAGGGGCGAGTAAAGCTATGGTCTTCTAGTGAAGTGAAGTCAGTGAATGTACAGATGAGGAGGAAATGGAAAATGTGAGTGTGTGTAAGTACGTGGGTAGTATGATGAGTAAGGATGGAAGTTTAAAGGGTGAAGTGCGTGAAAGTGTACAACAAGGAAGAAATGTTGCTGCTTCCTTGAAAGCAATGATAAGAAACGAGGAAGTTAGCATGGAAGTGAAAAAGTTACTACATGACAGTACTATGATACCAATTCTAATGTATGGAAGCAAAGCTTGGACCTGACTGGAGAGACACAAGTCAAGAGTGAGAACAGTGGAAATGAGTTATTTAAGAGGAGTATGTGGAGTCACTGTAAGAGGAGTATGTGGAGTCACAGCACTAGCAGTTAAGAGTAAAGGAAAGTGGTCGCTGCCATAAATGAAAGCCTTTGGAGGAGCCTGCACACCACCAAAAACCCGCACCCTCTGTCGAGCATCCAAAGGCAAACGTAAGGACGAGGAAGTAAGCTTTACAACATTTCTTCTTGGAGTGGGCATTCCAATTTGTTTGGAAGGCAGCTTGGGGGCCGTCTTTGGAGATGTAAGATGGCCAATGCCCCCACCAGAATCCCCAGAAGTGGAAGTAAAGTCCACAGGACTCAAAGCACTTGAGGAGACCTAACGAGGTGTCCAACAACATCCCCCGGTGAGGGACTGAACCAGAGGTGAACCATTAGCTTCAGCTGTCACCTGGCTAGATCCCTCAACCTGCTGGGCATAGGGAACAGGTGAGGTGTCAAAGCAATGTTCGACAACAGATCTTAGGTGGCCGGTCTTCATGCTTAGAGGACTCTGATGTACAACGGTGACGTTTGCCAGGTACAGAGTAAGCCTCGGGCATACTGAGAAAGGTGAGAGAAGGAGTCCAGTCAACGTGGACATCCGCCACCACCATAGAAGTGTGCCCCCATTGAAATGGGGGCGGAAACTATCGGAGTAGCGGTTGGACAGACATCATTCTCACAAACAGTACTAACCATGGGGACACCATCCTGAAAATCACGAGTTGAAGATGTGGCTACTGAAATGGGTCGAGGCTGCCTCTGAGATACAGGGTGATGCATTGGTGTTCCAGAGAGGACAGAAGCATAAGTAACCCCGGACTGAAAGAAGAGAGCCTGGGTTGTCCTTTTTGTTTCAGGAAACGAAACTCATGTGTAGGAATGGAAAAAATTTCCATTTCAAGGCAGTATCTTGGACAGTTTTTAGAAGAGACATCATGAGGACCTCCACAGTGATAGGATTTAAGGGGTCCTGTACAATCGCTGGGATTGCTTGGTCTGCCACAGGAGATGCAAACACCAGGAAGGCCAGCCTGTGCACAACAGCAAAATCGACTAACATGACCACACCCCTAAAAGCGGAAACATCGCTTTTCGGTCTGCATTTATGGCTTAACAGGAAGTGAGAGCCAAGCTAGTTTAACAGACATAGGCAATGTTTGGCTGTCAAATGTCAGGAACAAGGTCGGTGTCGGGGTGAAGATATCCTCTATTTTATTGTCCAGGCACTCAACAGTTACCACACCAGAAGATCACAGTTCCTTCAACAACCGTGCCTCTGAGTATCGAAGGAGGTCACGGGTAAAAACGACACCCTTATATCAATTAAACGTATTGTGAGGGACCAGGTAACAGCTGCACCAGAGGCAGAGTTCATATTTAGTAATCATGAACTCTCTTCTGGGAAGGACACCTGAAAAACGAGACTTCCATTGCCATGGGAACAGATTTTAGTTCCCGACCACAGGCCGAAACAATGGCATAGTGCGAATAAAAAATGTCAAAACCTAGTAATGACCCACCCATAACGGATTTCAGTACCAGACACTTAGTATATGCTGCCGGCACCGTTTTGTCTAGGGCCAACCCCAGAGCCACACCAACCTAACGAAAACGCCTCCCAGATCCAGCAGAAAGCCAGAGCAGAGGAGGATACTTTCCAGGGGCCTGGAAAGAATCCAGAGTGACAATCATTGAAGACGAGTCTGAAGAATGGTCAGGGCCAGATGCAGCATCATCAACAGGTTTAATAATATTCCCCTCCATATATCAACAAATAATCTTCATTCCATCATTCCTCCACGCACCATAGAGCTCACCAAGGGGAGGTCGTATGCCAGGAACAACACTGGCGACCCCAGAGGTAGCACGAAAGTATACATGGGTAACCACCGGGGGTCCCGGACAAGGGTGACTCCAGGACGGTAGAAGCCACCAGGCCCCCCAGTGCCCACTTGACCCTAGCAAAAGAATGGCCAGACGACTGACCTGGTCGGGCCCAATCAGGCTGCCCATCTAGCCAGAATAAGGGACCAAAAATGTATATTATTAGCTGCAGAGTGCATCGTGCAGCATCACTCAACCCTCAGGACTCATGTCTCCCAGCATTAAGGGACGCCACACAAGAAAAACGTGGGGAGGTGACAGTCCCGACCGAGATAGCGAATGGGCAGGGATTAACATCACCTGCAGGCCTCCTCCACTGCTTGGTCCATTAGGCCAACAAATGCCGAACTCTACAAAGGTAGGCTGGCCTCCAAAGGAGGTGGCACTGCCAACCATGCTTCAAACCCCAGCACCACGTCAAGGTGACCACCCGCAGCGGGACTGTGTTATACAGGATAAGGGCCATTAAGTACTTGGTTAGGTGTGCAGGGAGGTGGGGGTATGTGTTTGGTCAGTGGAGTGATGCAACAGCGACGCATTGCCTACGTTTTATACTGGAGTTCTGTTGAGGTCAAGATATGTGAGCGCTTTACTGACCGCAGAACAATCCACAGAACCAGAATGCAGTTCCCTCGGTCCACCAACTTGAGTGAGCGTGTGAACTTCGTGTGGTTGTGGATGGGTGGCATGTCAGCTCGCGCCATAGCCCAGGAGACAGGCACGAGCGTTGCCACCGTCTGCAGGTGGATCAGGCGCTGGAGGCAGGAGGGTCACGTCCAGAACAGACCACGTGGAGGAAAACTGCACAGAGGGAAACATAATGTTAAAAAAGGCAGTGGGTGTAAAGGTTCCATCCCGTCAAACTGTAAGGCTGCCACGTCAAAAAAGGCAGGGAGGCACATGGCACAAACAGAAGATATTGCTGTGTATGTGTCAATGACTCCTTGTATGACATATCACGAGATCTGGATGATAAATTACGCAATTAGATCTATTAATAACACAACAGAATTCTCATATGAATACATTTAAACACCAATAGTATTCAAACCTTGTTATGTGTAGTGACTAAAAATGAAGTAAACATGGGTAAGGCCATTTGATCAAAAATGCATTGTTCAAGACCGGCACGATGATATCCGAAATGAATTATATAATTTGTCCAGTCCCAAGAATAATTTTTTGTCATCATCTAATTGTTGATATAACAACAATATCGATTGGAAAATGATAAAAACATGAAATTTGTAGCATCCTAAAAAAAAAATAAAAGGGCTAACCATAGTGGGAAAAATATTATTGGGCAGTTTCCAGTAGCCATCGTTCGTGGGTCAGACTGTTTCGTAGCAAGTGTGCACCAATACATTATTTTTTTAAATTAAAGAAACAATTGTCTTGCCTTTTCCCTCTGAAGAACATTTACATCTGACAAAAAACAATGAAAAACCCTCTGTCTACTCGTGCGTGTTTCAGATGTTCGATTTTTCCGCTATGTATTTGCTAAACTTTGGGAAGATACATGTGTCTTTGGCACGTGTTTTCGTCAGGTAAGGAGGCTCCCTAGCATCTCTTCCTTGGCGGTTTATTTTTGGATTTGCCTTGTTAACATCCTTCTGTAAGCTACTTAGTCAAAGTATCGTGATACTAGAAGGATTTATATAGCAGTGGGACGGTAAGGTGCAATAAGTAAAATAAATCGTTTAGGAAAAGGTGTTAGGGAAGTAGTTCAGTACAGTTGCATATAATGCCCACCTGAAACTTGTATACTGTATTCTCTAATGATCTATGGCAGGAAATGAGGTCAATGTCACTATGATATAATCTTAAGGCCAGTATTCTTGGCGGTTAATTAAACTTCCCAACACGTTTTCCTATGCGATTTATTTAGTTTATTACACCTTTCCGACCTCGCCTGTGTCCTATTAATCCTTTTGATGTCGACATAATCTACGTAAATAACCTACAATGGAAGATTGCTCAGTCACATCAAAAAAAAAAAATCGCTGTGGAAGAAATGTTAGGGAACCTCCATACCCTATGAGAAAACGGGCCAAAGAGAATAATGAAGGATTTTTAATTATGCAGTGCCATCAGGGGCAAAGGACGGTCATCTGCTCATAACTTCATTGCGATGCCTCATTATCTTTATACTTGCTACCTACAGACGATTTTATTAAGCTTCGAGGAGACTGTTCAGAATGGTTGTATGAGATGTGTCTGTCATTAATCCCTTCATTACAAAAGATCTTCTCTAATTTAAATATCATCTTGAGGCAGCAAGAACAAAATGCATACATTACTGTAGTGTAGGGATAAGTAGTAGAAGTACAATTTGTAGTCCTAGGTTCATCTGAAACGTGATCCCGGTGGGCTGCATTCTTAAGGTCAGTTGCAGTTTATATCCCCTTCTTTCTGTGGACGGAAAAGTAGCTGAGGGAATTCTGTACAACCAGGCAGTTGAGCAACCTGGTTTTAAGCATGCCACCACCTGAAGCCGTCCCTCTGCAGAACCATTGTAGGGGTTAATGTAGACAAAAGTAGCCATATTGTACTTTGAGGTACGAACCAAGCAACCCTATTTCAAGGGTTGATGATGGTGATGGAATTTATACCGTAGGGCTACTCAACTGGCGGCCCACGGACCAAATCCGGCTCTTGAGTCGTTTTTGTTTAAACCTTTGACCAACTCAGAAAAATGAAAATAAACAAATAAATAAGCATAAAACAGAAAGTTTGCTTTTATCTTTTTATTCATGTTTCGAGCGGAAAATGTAAATGCAAAAAATGTATGAACTTCTCTATTTTTTCTTGTATATGTTGAAATAAAGGGAAAAATACAGGTATAATAACGTATGGGCCTTTTGTTAAGCTGAGTTTCATAATTTGGCCCAACTGTTAGAGTAGCTGAATAGCCCTGCCGTAATTTTTCATTGGCTGACCACAACACTGGCAGTTGTAATGTGAAGTAAATGCAGATAAGTTAAAATGTGATTGCTTCGGTACAGATCATTCTTGAAAGCTGTATTCTTTGGCCCGCTTGTCGGTTGAGGAAGACCCCTAACAGCTTTTCCTAAGAGATTTGTTTGGCCATTACACCTTATTGTCCTCTGCCGTGTTATGTCACTGCTTCTTGTCTCGCTTCATGTTATATACATACTGTACCAAAGGATACTAGCCAGCCATATCTGAAAATATATAGCTAAGGAAGAGGTAATATGGAGCGTCCTTAACCAACGAGAATACGGATCTTTGTGTTTAGGACACTTAATAGAGGCTCAGCATTAGCAGTTTGCTTGTATTTAGTGCACGTGAATGTTCTTTGGTGTAATATAAATTTTAACTGTCAGTGATGATAAGCTCTGGAATTTAAAAAAAAAAAAAATTATTCAAAGGAAATAACTGTCGTTTGGGGACGCGTGGCCGGTAATAGTAAGAAAGCCAGCACAAACGTCATTTCCTTTATCAGTGATATGGTTCAATCCCATCATGAATCATCAGACCTAGGTAAAGAAACAACTATTATTTGTATCTAGTATGCATAAAAAAAATGTAATACATAATTTGCATTAAGAATGATGAAGAACATATGTAAAATAGCTGAAGTTGACCAAAATGACAACACAAAAAACATTACTAAGCAATATGATGCGTTTGCCACGAAAGAGCTAATGGGAAACTGTGTACTTAAAACCACAAACAGTGGTTGTATAGGCTTGGTAAGATGAGGTGGAGTCATGTCGGGTCAGGTTCCCTTTTGTTCTGTGTCCCTCCCTGCTGCACCAGTGTATGTAAGACCTCCACTCTCATGTTTCTGTGTCACTCTCTCTGAATATGAAATACACGTAAGTAATTACTGTCTCTGTTTCCATTTCTCCTGTGGTTAAACTGCATACTGTATATATCTTCACGATGAAATGAAGATTCCTCATATAATTTATACATATAATGCTCAAGCACTAATCATTCTAGAGTGAACTCTTCAGCCATGAACACAAACACTGGCCGCATGTTTGTACAGAAACGCTCATATTCACTCTTTCCACTGTCTACTGTTATCTGTGCTGTCTGTAGAGTAACATTTAGACTGAACTTGTTATAGGTATGTAGTACTAAGAACTGCCTACATGCTTCATGAGGGGGGAAAAGTAGCTTCCTACTGTGATCCTTTGTACAAGTGAGTGAGAATAATATTTGTAATGCTTTTTTCGTCCGCTGTGGATATGGACAGCACACCTGGCACTCCTGGAATATATGCCCCTGGACAGTACTAAAAGGAAATTATACAAAATAGAAAGGTTACATGTGGGGTTTCACAGGTATGAGTAATATAATATTGGGAAACGTCAAAATAAGCACCTATCTGAATATAACTGGAGGTGATGAAAAGAATCTTATACCTTAAATGTGTTATGTTTCATTCAAGGAACTTCAGGTTTATGTTACAAAGACACCTAATCAGTGGAATTTACTGTAGGAAAAAAATGCGACATAATATGAAAGAGAAAAGGCCAAATGTGAATTGTAAAAAATCTAGGAGAAAATAGTCTACATAATTTGGATAAATGTCTTTGAATGTCTCCTCTGGACTATCTATCTGTCTACATATCTAGGCTGCTTCCCCCAAGGAAAGGAAGGTAGCCGAGACACACTCCCAATTTACTCATCCACTCAAACACATTCATTCGCATCTTAGCCCCAAGGGAAGAAGGGGCAGATCCTCACCGCACCGCACAAAGGTCAACTGCACAGTGCGATCGGTGACATCCGCAGCAGGGCCCGACAGCAGAGTTGGGTTACCCCTGCCACATCATAATGGACCCATCCTTTTACCCAAACTTGACCTGATCAGATGATCAGACTATAAATATTAAAAAGCAAGAGGGAAAGACAGTAATACGAAACTGGATATGGAAAAAACACTATGTAAAGGATGTATTGTTTTCTGATACGAGCAAATGATTCTTGGAACCATGTATCAGATTTAAAGAAAATATTGGTAAAATGGTAACAGAAGAGCAAAATGCTGTAACAAAAAGACACACACACACACACACACACACACACACACACACACACACACACACACACACACAAGATCAAACTGGTACACTACCACAGTACGTTAACATCCTTCCATTTTCATAATTATCGGAGATAATCTTCACTAACTGCACTGACACTGGTCTACACTCAAGCTGAAGTGAAAACGGACTGAAACTTCTCTAGTCCTATCCTTATATAAGCTTGCATTGTTCTAGAATGATCTACAGTCTAGGAGAAGCAACAGATGCCAATCCGGAGATATCCAAAATATTCAGAGTTTTCTTACACTGCATAGCACTCTGAATTATTTTGCACACAAACTAAGATAAGAGTACATAGTTTAACAATCATATAAATAAAACGTTATAGAGAAAAAAAAACACAAAAATTAATGCACAACTTACAAAATAACTACGATCACAAACAGCAGGCTAACTGGCACCTCTGACTCGTAACGGAAGTACAGAATTACGAGAAACATCGGGAATTCTCTAGCACTTCCTAACTGACAAAGCCCGCTTCTCAACAATATAGTAAGTTAGGGAGGTATGTTGGTAGCCAGGCGGATAGATGAGAATCAGTGTCAATAATGTGGATGATGTTGGGAATCATCCTACCAACATAAAGCTGTGAGGCGTTGGATACTCGTTGTGGGTTTATTTTCTCTGTCTCTCCTCCACCTCTGTCTCTCTTGCATTGTAGGCGAGCGATAGACACTCTTGGATTCTGGGGCTTTAGTGCGACACAGTCATCGTTAGTGTGCTGGACAGAGAAACTTTACGTAATGGCTAACCTCCTGCATAACCCCATCTCTTTAACTTCCTTCTGCCTTCTATCGTTCTCTCTGGCTCTTTGACTTCTATATCTGACTTTCAGGAATATATACTGCTTGGTGGGGATGTGTGTAATGTCTAGTACTTTTCCACCACATGGGCTGACCGGCTTTCACCAGTTACCCCACGTGTTTGCTGCATTATGGAATTCCTAATCATCTGGAAAATGTTTGCCATACATTCTGTTTGCATTTTGGCTAAAGGATGTGTACGTCTCCACCTGAGAACTAGACATTGGAAGTGGTGCCTATTGTGCCATGAGATATATACCAATGCCTATAATTATTAACTGTCTATAACTATTACATATGATCTATTAATGCCTATACCACACTGTTAAAATCTTTAGAAATATCAAGGGCTACTGCATGAGTTTCTCCATGCTGGTCAACTGACTGATGGATGGCATGAGTCAAGAAACTGAGTATATCAACAGTGGATACGTCGAGGAGCAATTAAGTTGTTGGATTCAAGATGTTTAACCATGTGGTCATCAGTTATTGTACAATCTCAAATACTTCACCAAAAGAAGATATAGCAAATTGGTCTGTAATCAGAGGGGTCAGAGGAAATTCCTTTCCTCGGAATTGGGTGGATATTGGCTCCTTTCCAAGAATTAAGGAATGAAGAAGCACGTATGGGTAGTCTGAATAATTTAGCTAGAACAGGAGCAAGTTCTGGGGAACATTTTTTTTCAAAACAACTGGAGGAATTCCACGTGGACCTGTAACATAAGTAGTTGGCAAATTGTCTAGGATAGATATTATGTATCTAGTCAGTATTTTAAGAGGAGCATTTTGGGGAGTCAAGTTCTAGTGCAGGGACGTTCTGACTGTCTTCCTCTGAGGTAGAATTTCTGGCAATGTACTGGCAAGGATGTTTGCTTTACTACGCAGGCTATTAATTTGATAGTGTTACCATCTGGAGACTTTAGTGGGGGAATGGGTGATGTCAAAGCTGTTATTGAAAAAAACTGATGACCAGAATATTCTATTGTCATTAGGACTGTTTAATAATTCCGTTGTTTGGTTGTGAGGAAAGTTTGATTTAGCGAGATTTATTACTGCTTTTGCACGGTTTCTAGCAGTTTTAAAATGACTAAGGGATTCATATCATTTTTTTAAGAGTTACTTCCTAAGGGCTGTACGGTCATTGCTCTGGCACAATTGTTGTCAAGCCTTTTTGGGGAGTCAGACTTTTTAGTGAACTGTTGACTAAGTATAAACAATTCCACACCCTCTTATATTAAGGAATCAATGTGGGACATGGTAGAATTGATGTCACTGGAGAAGAAAGACTGCCATGGAATATGAAGATAATTCCTATACCCATCCCAATCTGCCCTATCAAAGTGCTATCTGGTCACTCTGACAGGTTCAGCATGGGATGGTTTGGGGGAACTGACTAATGAGGCTTTGATGAGATTGTGGTCGGAGCATCCAAGTTGTAACGGTACTTCTATCCTATTTTGATCTGGATTTTTTGTCAGGAATACAGTGGGTCCAAGAGATAGGTGTTATGGTCATGATTAACTGATATCCTGGTTGGTTGTTTTACCCGTTTTGTGAGATTAAATGATTCGGCAGACAGCTAGCATTTCAGACCAGTATCGTCAGTCCTAGCAGAACGCAATAATCATTCTATATTATGGACATGAAAAACACCCAAAACGGTAATTTCAGTGCTAAGGGTGAGGTTAAGGTTAGTCAACTGTGTGGATATGGAGTCAAATGTGCTGGGTTCTGAAGAAGCATAGGGGGAGCAATAAACTTCACAGATATGTTTGGTAATGTTTAAATAATTTAGTTTACATAGTTAATAATCAAAATTAGCTGAAGTGAAATTCAAAATAGTGTCAACTGCAAATAAAGATCTGATGTATCAACAGGTGTCACCCTTGTTACGGAAGTTTGTGAGGAGATGGTAACCAGGAAAACAAAATGAGGATGGGTCAGTAAAGGGAGATTTGGGGTTCTGTGAGGAACAGGGCTAGAGGGGTTATTGACTGGAGGAAAAAGGGAATGGAATTCAGATTGGTACTTAGACCACGGATATATATATTGGAATATAAGGCCGAATCTGTGCTTCTCTGCTGATGAGCATGAACAGTGTTTGCAACAATGGCTGTCGGTACACTCGCTTGATTGCTACCAGGAGAACCCTGTGTCACCAGCCCTACCCTGCTGGTGAAAGTAAACGATAACGCTAGCCTGAGAAATGTGAAATGAGATATAATGTGGTTTTGTGTTGTGTACTATAGATATGACTGCTTATGTCCTTTAAGTTTGATATGGATATTTTGTCACTGAAGGGTGAGGTAGGTGTTGGTGAGGAATCGCCTAATGCTCTGGCACCGACATAGGTAGGTGTGCTGCTCAGTCAAATAAATGACAGCTCTCTTCCTGTCCCCAGCAAGATGGATGGTCTATCTATCTATATACCTAGGGTGCTTCCCCCAAGGAAAGGGAGGTAGCAAAGACAGGACGACACACTCTCCATTTACTCATCCATTCAAACACATTCATTCGCATCTTAGCCCCAAAGGGGAGAAGGGACAGATGGATGGTAGATTGTTAAAATTGGTTAACTTGAGCCTGAAGTCCAGCAGGGTCATGTTTCATCTGCACCTAGGGCTACAACAACAGCAACTACTACTCCTGCTACTAAGTCATTACTACTGTTGTTACTAATACAAATACTACTATCCTAGTACTACTACTATTACAGGGATGAGACAGGGAATGTGAATATTAAATCGAGCAGGTTGTGGGGTAACTAAATAGTATCCAAAGATGTATGAGGTGTGCATGATGGTGTGTGGCACAGCGTAGTGTGGTTTAATGTGGTGTGGTACTATGGTGTGTGTATGAAAGTTGGTGTATTGTCTGGTGTGGATTTGGAGATGGTGTTTTGACATAGTGTGGTGTAAGATATTTCAATGAACTGCACTGTTGTACTGTAGTAGTAGTAGTAGTAGTAGTAGTAGTAGTAGTAGTAGTTGTTCCCTAGGCAAATCTGGCCGAACAGCCCCGAGTCCCTTAGGAAGGCCATGGCCGAGACCAGGCTTTCCCACAGAGCTCTCAAAGAGTGTATGTTGTGTTGTTGGCGTAGGTGATTGTGTGCAATGCAGTCTTCCATAATGTGCTTAATAGTATGGGGTGCTGTGTTGCATCCTGGACAGTCATCAGCGACTGAGTCATCCAGCCCCTTCTGGTAGCTTAAGAGGGCTGGATGGTGCCCACATCTCAGCCTGGCCAGGTGGACCCTGTCCTCGCGAGGAAGATAGGATTCAGAAGGGTGGATGTCAGGAGGCCGTGCATGCAGCTGTGTGTTGTCTTTAAGTGACTGAATGGACCGGCGAGTGATCTGAGTGTGGATATGCATCTGGAAGCTGGTCTGAGGTTGGCGAGGGGGGAGAGATGACAATATTTGTGTATGGTATCGTGTGCTGGGTGTTTTGATGTTCTTTGGTGTTGGTGGATGTGCTGCAATGTATTGTAGTGGATGTTGTGGGTTTGAGGAGGCTGCAGCAAGAAACTGGGTGCCTCTCATGTCTAGGTGATCCTTGACTTTGAGGACTTTGGTTTCTTGATGTAGGTGGTCTGTGGGTGTAGTAGCTTTGCAGCCTGTGATTATTTTTAGGGCCTTGTTCTGTATGGTCTGTAGAGTGTTGTAGTGTGTTTTGGTGAGGTTAGAAGCCCAGGCAGGGCTTGCATAATTCATCACTGAACGTATGTATTGTTTGTATACTGTGGTGGTGGTTTCTTTGTTGTGTCCGAATGTTGTATGGGCAAGTGACCTCAAGGCATTGAGTATTGGTGTTATTTTATTTTTAATGTTTGTGATGTGTTGTTTAAATGACCTTGATGTACTGTATGTTACACCAAGTATTTTGTGTGTGTGTGTGTGTGTGTGTGTGTGTGTGTGTGTGTGTGTGTGTGGTAGGAGAGTGTTGTTTATGGTGAGGTGTGGGATGTGACTGTGTTCTGCTGTCCAGTTTGTGAGAAGAGTCACTGTAGATTTGGCTGGGGCTATTTTGAGCCTGTTTCTGGTGAACCATTCGTGTAGTGTGTTGAGGTAAGGTTGAATGATGTGTGCAGCTGTGTTTGCGTTTTGGTGCGTACATGTAAGTGTTACATCATCTGCATAGGAAGCTATGTGTATCTGTGGTGTGTGGGGTGTGGGTACGTCGTGCATGTATAGGTTATAGAGTGTAGGGGACAAAACAGATCCTTGGGGAACGCCATTTGTGAAGTTTCTGATGTTAGAAGACTGACCGGCAAATGTTATGTGTGCACATCTGCCTGCTAAGTAGTTTGCCAGCCATCTTTTTGTGTTATTGTGCATGTTTGTGTTGAGTATTTTGTTTGTGAGGTTGTGGCGGGGGATGGCATCAAAACCTTTGCTAATGTCTAGTGTGACTAGGATTGTTCTGTGTTGTGGCCTGGCTGAATTCATGCCATCGAAAACTCTATGTGTAAGGTCTGTAAGAAGGGTGTTTGTGGAGTGTAGTGGCCTAAAGCCATGTTGTGACTGGGCTAGGGGAATGTGAGGTGTGACTAATTGTAGTATCAGTCGTTCAGTGACTTTAGAGGGGGTGCAGAGGAGTGTGATGGGGCGATGTGAGGATGGTAACGTGGGGTCTTTGTTGGGTTTAGGGATAGTGATGGTATTGCCATGCTTCCAGATGTTGGGTATTATGTTGTGTGAGTAGCTGTAGTTTGATATGTTGGTGAGTGCTTGTATGCATTGTGGTCCTAGGTGTTTAAGGTGAATGTTGCTTATGTTGCCTGGTCAACAGGCAGATGAGTGCTTGGGGTTGTTAATGATGTGCTTCGTGTGGTTGTAAGTGAAAGGTGCATAGTCTGGGTCTGTGGGGAACAGTCTCTTACGTCGGATGATACGTTGGTCTTCGGGATGGGGGTTTAGATGGCTAACTTGTGAAAAGTGATTGATGAGAGTGTTTGCTCGTTGTTTGTTTGAGGGTATGGTGTCTGTTGTTGTGATGGCAGTGTGTGATTGTCTGGTGTTGCTGTGGGAAAGTGTGATGCTGTTTAGTGTTTTGTAGAGTTTCCTGATGTTTGTTTTGTGGTCAAGTGTTTGGAGGTAATTTTTCCAGTTTAGTGTTTGCTGTTCTGATATGTTATTGTTTGTTTGAGTGTTGAGTTCTTGTATTTGTTGTACAGTGTCTTGTGTATGGGGTGTTAGGGAGTGTCACAGTCTGTTCCGTTGTCTGATGAGGCCTTGAATTTCTGGTGTGAAGTTGGGGTTGTGTCTCTTTCTGTTGCCTCTAGGGATGTGTCTTTTGTGTGTGTTTTGTATAATTATATTGAAAGTGTGCACAGCGGTGTTGTTGTTTGTGATGGGTGTACTGTTTAGTGTTTCGAGATGTTCTGTTTCAGTTACAAAGGCCTCCCAGTTGGCTCTCTTATAATTAGTGTATGTGTGTTTGTGGCCAGCTGGGGTGATTCTGGTTTTGGTAGTGATGATGATTGGGAGGTGATCAGAACCTAGGGTTTTGACCACTGTCCATGATGTAGTGGGGGCGATTGTTTGGGGAGCAGAAGGTGATGTCTGGAGATGATGGGAGGAAGAGGGCTTGGTGTGGGATATGGGTATGTTGGTCTAGACTGTTTTGTATGAAAAGGTGATCTGTCTGGGATTGTAGTACCAGCCCTCTGTTTGTGTCAGGGTTGTTGACATGCCATGCCGACGACTTGGCGTTGAAATCACCACCCAGGATGATGTTGGGTATGTTAGTGATGTGGTGCATCTGTGGAGAATAATTGTGTGGTACTGTGGGGGACGACTGGGGGGGAATGTATGTGTTAGCGATTGTTATGTGTGATTTGTTGTCAGTGCGTATTTTCATTGATTGTATTTCTGTTGTGGTGTCACGTGGGGGGAGAAGTGACTTTGTGTGTGCACTGGTATCTGCAAAGTTGATGGATTTGTGTACCAGGGTGATGAGTCAACCGCCACTGCCATCGGCCCGGTCTTGTCGAATGGTGGTGAAGTTATGAAATGTCGGTGTTCTCTGTGCTCTGTGTAGGTTTGTTTCTTGTAAGATGGCAATGTGTATGTTCTGTTGTTTGATGAATTGTGTGAGTTCATGTTTTTTGGTGTTTATGCCACCTATGTTTAACTGAAGGATGTTTATGTTGTGTGTGCGATGTGTGTTGGCTGCTGCAGCACGGGGTGGAGGTGGTGTGGGTGGAGGGGAAGGGGTAGGAGGAGGTTGTGATGGAGGTAAGGGTTGAGGTGGATTAGGATGGGTTGGAATGGGAGGATTTGGGGGACTGGATAGTGTGGGAAGGGTCGGTGGATTTGGCTGTGGTGTGAAGGAAGTAGGAGTAGAATTGGAAGGGGGGTTGATGGGTGGAGGGAAGGAGTATAAGGAGCAGGTCCAGGTGTTTGTGTATTGTTTTCTGGATGCAAGTGTTGTGCAGGTGTAATGGGTCCAGTTCTTGCAGGAATTGCACTGAACTGAACCCTTTGTCTGTCGGCTCAACGTGATAGGTTGTACTGTTGTGTGTGTGTGTGTGTGTGTGTGTGTGTGTGTGTGTTTGTGTGTGTGTGTGCTGCAG
This sequence comes from Coenobita brevimanus, assembly GCF_032717465.1. NCBI lineage: Eukaryota > Metazoa > Arthropoda > Malacostraca > Decapoda > Coenobitidae > Coenobita > Coenobita brevimanus. The sequence continues at coordinate 34,673,600 of NC_136999.1, read as the reverse complement.
TATGCAATGTTTGTCTTGAAATGTATTGTAATGCGTGCTATAGTGTTGAATCGTGTTTTGTGGTGTGTGTTTTGGTATAATGACTTGCGTGCTATTCATTACAACTAAACACATCATCATCATCATCATCATCATCATCCGGACCTCCTTTCCCACCCAAGGGCAGGGTGAGGAGTAGCAATGTCCAGACAGCACAAACTTGCCCAATCCAATAGGCCACACTTCCATTCACTCATCATTCAAGCCCTCGGAATCCTGGCTCTACCACATATGCCAAAAACATTTACCACTTTCTGCAGCTTCAGACATACGTATCCGATTGAGTCAATCCGGGGTGCCAAAATCCATGACCATGCACTTCTCACCACATTCATCCAGCCAGCTCGATCTCTTGTCAGTTCCCTAGCCTCACCGACTTCCCCACTGAGGAGGGTCACCTTGACATGGTGGCGGGGCTTGAAGCATGACTGGCAGTGCCACCTACTCTGGAGGCATGCCTACCTTTGTAGGGCTCGGTATTAGTCAGCCCCGTGGACCAAGCACCCCCCTGCATCACTGGTGGAGGAGGCCTGCTGGTGATGTTAGTCCCTGCCTTTTTGCCATCTAGGGCAGGACTGTTGCCTCTCCACGTGTTTGCCGTGTGTGGCATCCCGTAATGCTGGGAAACAGGAGTCCTGGGGGTTGAGCGATGCTGCACAATGCGCCTTGCAGCTAGCAATACACCTCTTTGGTCCCTTATTCTGGCTAGATGGGTGGCCTGGTTGGGACCAACCAGGTCAATCAGCTGGTCATGCGTTGGCTAGGGTCAAGTGGGCACTGGGGGGCCTGTTGGCTCCTATCGTCCTGGGGTCACCCTTGCCCAGGTCCCCTGGTGGTTACCCACGTATACTCCCCCACTACCCCTGAGGTCGCCTGTGGCATATGGCCTCCTCTTGTTGGTCTCCGTGGTGGGTGGGGGGGTGGGGGAATGAATTTTTTTGTGCTTATGTATGGCAAACAGTAATGTGCCTCGACCTGCCTCTTTCCCAGACTTCAGCTCGTCTTCTCGGCCTTCACTTGTGGCCACTCTGGAGCCTTTCCAGGTTCCACATGGCTCTGCGGGGGATTCGGCCTCCCTTGCCTTGCCTCCCCAGTTCGGTGGCTCTTGTATAAGGGATTGCAGGTGGGGGTCAAGGAGTATACCCGGCCCTTAGGGCCCACATGAGCAAAAATTGGATTATTTTGAAGTTGCTTCTCCTCCTGAAATTTTTGTCAAGTTCATTGTAGATTGTGGCCCTGCTAGGATGGACCTCAGAAGGTGCAATATTTTCCGTACACATCGAGAACTTGTTTCTGCTTGTGGTGCGGCCCCTAAAGTGGTTCCACATGCTGATGGCAGTTTGTTGGTGGAGGTGTCTGACCCTTCACAGAGTGCAGCTGTTCTATCTTTGTTCGTGCTTTCTTGTCAGTCTATTACATGTTCCCCCCATGCTTCATTGAATCTTTCTCATGGTGTTGTGTATGCTAAGGAATTGCTGATTTATGATGAGGCATGCCTTGTTGAAGAGTTGTCAGCCCAGAATATAATAAAGGTTGAGAGGAGTAGGAAGAAGATAAATGGTGACATTGTGCCAACTCCATCCTTGATTGTGACTTTTGATTCATTGATCCTCCCTTTTGTTCTTAATGCTGCATGGTACCAGTACAGAGTTAGGCCTTATGTTCCTATGCTTCATAGATGCTCTCACTGTCAGCGTTTGGGTCATATTGGTCGATCTTGTAGGCGCCTTGCCCTGGGCCTTCCAGCAGTCTGTGTCGTGTGGTTCAGATGTTCATGAGTATGTGGACGTGGAATGCCCTGGTCCGGTGTCTTGTGTCAATTGTGGTGGTGAGCATGCTGCTTCTTCTAAATCTTGTGACCGTTGCATAATGGAACATGAAATTCTGTCTCTTAGAGCCATGGAGAGGCTGAGTTTTCCCGAAGCTAAGGACAGTGTCAAGTCTATGTATGTTTGCCCAGGTGTGTCCTTTGCTTCTATTCTTACTAGGTCAAAGCCTGCTGTGTGCCATCATGGGGGCCCCTGCTCCTCAATGTGACCTTCCTCCTCGTCCCTTGTCAGATACTGGACGTCCTACTCCTCCTTCTCGTGGTCTCTCAAGGACTCCGGTACCTTTGCAGTCCTCATCTCGTCCGGCTGCTGCTCCTGTACCAGCTGCTACTCCGGTACCGGCTGCTACTCCTGTACCAGCTGCTACTCCTGTACCAGCTGCTACTCCTGTACCATCTGCTCTGATACTGGTGTTCATTCTTCTTTACAGTTTTTTTCTACAATTTCTAGTGCTTCAAGTTTTGGTGCAGAGATGGAGGTTGCATCTGCCAACCTCAAACGGGTGAGGAGTGAGGAGTCTTTGGGTGACTGCCCTCCTTCTAAGGTTCAAACTTCTGTACCGCATGAGGATTCTGAGGGGGCTCTTCGCTCAACAACCCAGCCAGTGGTGGCATCTAAGTCAGTGGGTGTTTGTGATGGCCCTTCCAGGATTCCAGTCCCTGCCTCTTGCTCAGGGTGTGGTGGGGCCTAGGTCTTTAGATACTCAAAGAGCTCAGTTGCTTGCTTCCTCTGATCCATCACCCAGCATCCAACCTTTGGATGATTCAGTTGGAGGGCGTTAGGTTGGCCCCGAGGTGCCAGCTGGATCCTCACGTGGGTGTGCGGATGGGGCAAGTGGGTCTTCCATGAAGGTCTCTGTGCTTCGGGCTCATTCTGGTGATGGGCGGGACGTGTCTCGGGGTAAGAGTACTTCCACCCATGGAAACTCTAAATCTTCATTGTCCTATAGGTTGGTGAGGCAGAGCTCCATGCCTAGGAAGAAGGGCTTTCATTCCCTTCCCAGCAAGGTTGCTACATAGCCTTGATGTTTCTCAGTTCATAATTAATACTAATCAGTATGGCTCAATCGGTTCCTATCTGTCTTCAGTGGAATTGTAGAGGTACCATGGCAAATTGGGAGGAATTGCAGTTATTGCTCTCTGCTCTGAGCCTGCTCTGTGTCTTTCTCCAGGAGACAATGGTGGGGGACAGACCGTTTCCTTCTATCATGGGGTATGACCTCCTGGCGGTCACAGCGGTGGATGTGCCATTTTGTGCCGATCTCATGTCCCCTTTATTTCCCTTGCACTACAGTCTCCCCTTCAAGTTCTAGATGTACAGATGCACATTGGGAGGTGCTATACCATATGTTGTCTGTACCTTCCACCTTCTGTTCCTGTTGCATGTGCTGATCTGGAGACCCTTATCAGCCAACTCTTACGCCCTTTTCTACTCCTTGGTGAACTTAATGGCCACCATCCTTTGAGGGGTGACTCACTTTCAAATCCCCAGGGTGATCTTCTTGCCTCTTTGGTTGGGGATTTAGATTTGGTTGTCCTAAACGATGGGAGGCCAACTCATTTCCGTGTTCAGACTGGCACATACTCTGTTATTGACCTTACCATCACCTCCTCTGATTGTGCCCTGGATTATTTCTGGGAGGTTTTGGATGATCTGCATTGTAGTGACCATTATCCTGTGTTGGTCCAGACTACTCACTCTATTCCTGTAGCCTGTATGCCACGCTGGTCTGGGCAGATCTGATTGTTCTCTCTTTGAGGAACTATGTGTCTCTGCCAACAGGGTTATTGATTTTTCAACTATCGACGATGATGAACGTCATTTTACTAAGACCATTTTCTCGGCAGGGGTTCATTCCATCCCATGGACTTCTGGTGTTTTTTTCCCGAAGACCTGTGTCATGGTGGAATGATGACTGCTCTATAGCAAAGGCAGCTTACAAAGTGGTTGCCCGTCGGTATTTTGCCAACCATGATGTTGTTTTCTAAAAATCCAGTTTCGCATAGCACATGCTCACTACAGAATGCTCACCAAAACTCGTGGAGGTCGTATTTTTCCACAGTTACCTCCTCTACTCCAATGCCTAGTGTGTGGAAAAAGGTATGCAAGATTTCTGGTAGGTTCACACCCCCCTCCCCACCGGTGTTGCGATTTCACGGAGATCTAGTGTCTGGACCTGATGCAGTAGCCTATGCTTTTGCAGATCAGTTTTGCACTGTCTCAAAAAAGGATCCTTCTAGGCAGTATGCTAGCTTTCGTAGGAATCAAGAGAGGCTGGGTCTTGACTTTAGCTTTCGGGGCGGAGAGCCATATAATTTAGACTTAAGCTTCCACGAGCTGCGTGCTGCCCTGTCGGAGTGTGGTGAAACTGCTCCTGGGCCTGCCGACATTGCATAAGCTATGCTACATCATCTGCCAACTGATTCAATTCAGTTCTTATTGGACCTTTTTAACAGGGCTTGGAGTGAGGGCTTGGAAGTTGAGCATTGTCCATTCCATTCCAAAGCCAGGTAAGGACTATTCCCATATCTCCAACTTTCGCCCAATTAGTTTGACATCATGCGTGTGCAAACAATTTGAAAAGATGGTCAGTGTCAGGCTTATGTGGTTTCTGGAGAAAGGTTGTTTTCTCTCTCCTTTGCAGAGTGGCATCCGAAAATTACAGTTCACTACCGACAACCTTATCAGGCTCGAGGAATCAATCTGTGAAGCTTTTGCCTCTAAGCAACATCTGATGGCTGTGTTCTTTGACCTTGAGAAGGCTTATGACACTGCCTAGCGCCATGGTATCCTCCAATAATTTCATGCCTTTGGTTTAGGTGGTCGCCTGCCTGTGTTGCTTCTAGAATTCTTGACTGATCGTATGTTTCAGGTCTGTGTGGGTTCTACCCTCTCTGTGCCACTGTGCCAGGAGGAAGGTGTCCCACAGGGGAATGTCTTAAGTGTTCCCCTATTTGCAGTGGCCATCAATGGCATTCTCGACACTGTGCCTACCGGGGTATCCTCATCCCTTAATGTGGATGACTTAGCTATATGATTTTCTGGCTCCCATATGTCTGCTAGTGAGTGGTGTATGCAACTTGCCTTGGACAGGATTTTTGCCTGGGCCACTTCCAAGGGTTTTCGGTTTTCCCCTTCTAAGACTGTGGCTATGCACTTTTGTAGGATGAGAAGGGCACACCCAGATCCTGATCTCCAGCTTTATGGCAGGAGACTGTTGTGCAGATGAGACAAAATTCTTGGGCCTGACGTTTGACTGCCGTTTGACTTGGGTTTCATACTTGGCAAGTCTTCAAGCATCATGTATAATAGCTCTCAATCTCTTAGGGATTCTTTCCCATACCTCTTGGGGTGCTGATCGGAGGACACTCTTGCATTTGTTTCAGGTTTTTGTAGCCTCCAAGCAGTCATATGGCTGCGAGGTATACTCCTCTGCCACAGAGTCCAGACTAAAAACTCTAGATGCTGTCTATCGTGCTGGTCTTCGCCTTGCAACTGGGACTTTTCAGTCATCCCCAATTCCCAGCTTGTTGGTGGAAGCAGGTGTGCCTCCATTAGATCTACTGCCTCAGTCTGTTTCAGCACGGTGCTGGCTCCGGATTCGTTGCCTTCCAGACTCACTTGTCTGTGAGTGTGTGACACAACAGTCTTGTTTTATGTATTATACGCATACCTTGTCCATTTGGCTATAGGGTTTGGGACAGCATGGAGGAATTTGGTTTGTTGACGGTACCTGTCACTCCTGTTCGGGTCCCGAGGGTTGCTCCATGGATCTTGCCCAATGTGACCTTCTGTAGGTTTTTTGCACTCAAAGGATTTTGTCACTCCTCAGTATCTTTTACAGTTATTTTTAGAACATTCTTCTAGCCATGGTGGATCTGTGTCTGTGTATACTGATGACTGTAAATCCGCCCCTGGTGTTGGTTTTGGAGTGGTATTTCCCAGTTTTAGCCGTGGAGGTAGTCCTCCTTTGGCTGCCTCAGTTTTTACTGCGGAATTATCAGCTATCATTTTAACCCTGAAGTTGGTGTTTGTTCACCATGGCAATCATTTTACTATTTTTAGGGACTCTCAAGGGGCACTTTTGGCCCTGGACTCTTTTAGCTCTTCTCATCCTATAGTTTTAGCTATTTTGGAGTGGCTTTTCCTCATTTGTCGTCGGGGGAAGAGAGTGGATTTCTGCTGGGTTCCCGCCCATGTTGGTGTCATGGGTAATGAAAGGGTAGATGCATTAGCTAAGGCTGCGGCTTTGCAACCTGTATGTGCTCCTTGTCCTCTACCTTTTACTGATTTATGCACTTCAGTATTGTCTGCTGTTCGTGCTTGTTGGCAGTTGCAGTGGGATAGCGTTCCTCAGCAAGCTAAAGGAAGTTCCCAAGTTCGTCTCTCAGAGAGTTTGTTTTACGATGCCTCGTAAGTTGGAAGTTGTTCTGGCTTGCCTTCGCATTGGACATACCAAGCTCACACGTGAGTTCCTCATGTGTGGAGGCGTGCAGCCATTTTGTGATGACTGTTTGGTTCCCTTTACTGTCAGGCATTTGCGGGTTCAGTGTCCCAGTTTGGGCGACTTACGTCAGAGGCTGCTATTGAATCACCGAGGGGAGGGTGGTGTTTACTGTCTCTCTTCGATGCTTGGGGGTGAGCCTGATACCCCTGGGGACGATGTGTTTTTATTTCTGAAGGAGGCTGGCCTTCTTCACCTTTTATGACTGCACTGTTTTTACTCTGATGTCTAGTTTTTAATATGGAGTTTTGTTTTTTAATGTTTTTAAATTTCTACTGCTTATGTTTTTGCTTATACGGCACCACATGACCTTGTTGTTGCGGTGCCATGTGTTCTATCAATTAATCAATCAATCAGTCAGTCCTCACCGACTTCCAAACCTCTCTTCCTCAAACACTTATCCACCATATCTCTCCATCTTCTCCTTCGAATACCTCGCCTCCTCCCTCTTCACATTCGCTCAGGTATACCTTTTCCACTACTCTATTGTTGTCCATTCTTTCCACATACCTATACCATCTCAGGACACTATCTTCGATTCTGGTGTCCACCGACTTCCTCACTCCACACCTTCCACGAATCACATTATTTCGTATCCTATGAACAATGTGTACTCCACATACATTCCTCAGCAGTCCCATCTCCACTGCTCTAACTCTTGACTTTTCATTTTCATGCTACACCATAGTCTCACACCCATATGTTAAAGTTGGCACTAACGCTTCCTCACAACTAAACACACATAACAAAAATCATAGCTTGGTGTAGAATACTTTTTGTAGCTTGGTGTTATATAATGTACTGTAGTGTGGCTTGGCGTGGTGCTTTGTCGAGTGTTGTATATGTTGATAAGTGGTACTGATCTTTTGGTGTAATATGTCAACTTTTATACCGAAAACGACCCTTCCAAAAACTTCAAAGAAAAGAAAGTTAAATACAAACTTTTGTGAAATAATCTAAAAATACGTGAACATTATTTTGACACGGTAAAGAGTTAGACTAAAATAATTTGACCTGGTAAGTGATAACAGGGTGGTTTTACGAAGAGATAAAGGATCTGTTGATTAATTCGATATGGGCGATGATGAAAACAGTGGATAAAGCATGTGAGAAGAAATGGAAAATACTAATGGAATTTATGGTACAGAATGAGGGAGGGCAGGTTAAACAGAGTGGAAACAGGGAATAGATGGTTCAGAATAAGGGATAACCTGTCAAAAAGAAACGAACCATGGACGGAGGTATGTACTGTATGTAGGTATGAATGGCAAGGATGGTTTAGAATAAGAGAAAACAGGTTAAACAGAGTATATAGTGTGGAATGAAAACTGCTCGATGTATCACTGAAACAAAAGACGAATTATAGTGGCTTATTCTCGCTACATCCAGACAATTTTATCCAATTTAAGAAAGGTCTCTAATTGAAGAAGTTAATGAGGACTATATGTAACCCTTCTAATTCGAAGAGTTTTTTTCTGAGACAGAATTGAGTAGACTGCAGTGGCATGGGTAAAACATGGATAACATTGCTGAACTGATGAGGTTAAAAGTTATTCTTGTGACAGCAAGGCATATGTATTATTATTTTTGATATGTATCTTACATGAATACCTGTAAAATTTATTACTGTGGATAGGTATTTTTAAACAAACATTTCTTGCTACAGAATCTTGCCGTACTGGTGGTGGTGTGGTGTTGATGGCAGCCGCTTTGGGAAGATTTTGGCTTGGCCTGTGGGTGTCCTGCCTCATGGTCCACGCCCGCCTGCCTCGATGCTGTGGTATTGTGTTCGCTTGTAATTAATTATGCTAAGTACCATCACACATCGGATGTAATTTTGTACAAAAATTGTGTTACAGCACCTTGGAGTATTAAAAAGGAATAATAATTCCCATATCGAGAGAGTCAAGGGCCTGCCATAGCCGTTTTATCCAAACGCAGGTAAAATTGTTCTGCTCCTTTAAAGCTTTGTACGAGATGAACATAAAGGAGGAAATGGCATTATTCTTACATCACACCAAATACCGTGACAAGAAAAAGGAGACAAAATATTACCATGCACGAAGTGAAGTACCTAAATATGCAGAACATTTACCATCCATTGAGCACAGAAGTATATGGCTGTTCAAAATTGCAAATGATAAAAGCAATTTAATATCAAAAGGTTTTCTGTAACGATGTGGAAAATATTTGTCTCAGGCTATGGTGTGTAACAATATGTAGAATGCAACTCATTTTCAAATACATAATAATTGCTATTAAAGACTGATGTAAGTTAACTCAGTGCTTTCAGTGTACTGTTAGTTTGGTAAGCATCCAAATACACTTTCCTATAGAACGGAGGAGGTTATAAGGATAACAAACATGAACTCAGCTGTCTGAGGCAACTGACAGCAAACCCTTTTTTGTATCCTCCTATTTTCTTTTTACTCATTTCAAAGCCAAAGGTGGCTGTTGTGTATATGTACACAATGACTAATGATCGTTTTGAATTCTCTGCTCTATGGCTTCGGCTTTCCTGTCATTCTCTGACTAAATATATCTGCGCTGTTTACTTATCCCCTAATTCTGCCATCAAAAGTTCTTCAACTATCTTACGTCTACAATGGAACACATTGTATCCATTTCTTCTTTCTCAGAAATCTCCATTCTAAGAGATTTCAATGTTCGCCATCACCTTTGGTTAGCCTCTTCTTTCACTGATCCACCTGGTGAACAAGCCTACATCTTTTCTGTCCTTAATGACAGAAAGCAGCTTGTACAGCACCCTACCCGTACCCCTGACTGCCTTGGAGAGAGCTCCAACATAATCGACCTCTTCCTTACAACTAATCCTTCTTTTTACATTGTTAACTTTTTCTCCCCATTGGGCTCCTCCAATCACAACCTTATTACCTTAACCTGTCCTGTCACTCCGGTACAGCCTGCAGACCCCCCAAAGAAACGTCGACTGTAGCACTTTGGAGCTGCGGATTGGAAGGCCCTCAGGCAGTACTTCTTTGATTTTCCCTGGAATGATTATTGCTTCCATTGCAGGGAGCCATCTGAGTGTGCCTTGGACATTACAGAGGTTATTCTCTCTGGCATGGAAGCATACATTCCTTTCTTATATCCTTTGACTAATGCAAGAAAGCCTTGGTTTAATCATGCTTCTTCTAATGCTGTCCACAACAAGGAGAGGGCCTATAAAAGGTACCAGAGCCAACCCACCCCCAAATCACATCTTTTTTATGTTAATGTCATGATTCGTGCTGTTCTTCGCTTTGCTAAAAAAAAAAAATTATCCATACTAAATGCTTTCATTGGGAATTCTTCCCGCTCCTTCTGGTACCTTGCCAAAAACCTTTCTAACGACTTCACCTAATCATCCTTCCCTCCTCTCTTCTACCCTGATGTCTCTGTAGCTACTTCTTCTACTGATAAATCAGATCTCTTCGCTCAGACTTTCTCCTCCAGTTCCACCTTAGACGATTCCAGGCTGCTCTTCCATCACATCCCCCCTCTGACTTCCTTATGTCTGACATAAAAATATTTTCAGCTGATGTATTTTCTACCATCACTGACCTCAATACTAACGAGGCATATGGACCTGATGGAGTCCCTCCTGTTGTCCTCAAGAACTGTGCTTCTGTGCATACACTCTGCCTTGGTAAACTCTTTCATCTTTGTGTTTCAACTTGTCCCTTCCCTTCTTGCTGGATGTTTGCTCTCATTCAGCCAGTCCCAAAGAAAGGTGACCTTGCCAACCCTCTAACTATCGTCCAATTTCTTAAACATCCTGTGTCTCAAAAGTTTTCGAGTCTATTCTTAACAGAAAAATTTTAAAACATCTTTCCTATCACAACCTTTTTTCTGATCGTCAGTATGGGTTCCGTCAGAGATGCTCCACTGGCAATCTTCTCGCCTACCTTCCAGACTCCTGGTCATCCTGCTTTCGGACCTTTGGCGAAAGCTTTGCCATTGCACTTGACATCTCAAAGGCTTTAGATCGAGTCTGACATAAATCTTTAATTTCCGAACTGCCCTCTTATGGTTCTATCCTTCTCTCTGTGCCTTCATCGACAGCGTCCTTTCTGGTCGTTCTATAGCCGCTGTTGTAGGCAGCCATCCTTCTCCTAGATCTGTCAACAGTGGTGTTGCTCAGGGCTCTGTCCTATCACCAACTCTCTTCCTTTATTCATCAGTGATCTTCTTAGCTGTACATCTGACCCTATCCACTCGTTCGCCTTTCCATTCGGTTCCCGCAACGTCCATCACAGCAGTTAATTCAACAAACAAGGGATGAGGCTATTTTATACCTAATGTCTGACTTGGCTTGTATCTCTGACTGCGGTAAAAATAATCTTGTTGTTTATAATGCATCAAAGACTCAGTCCTTACACTCATAAACCTGACAAAATCTTCCACAGGAATACCCTCTAATGTTTAATAATGTCCAGCTCAATCCTGGATCATCCTTGAACATGCTTGGGGTTTCATTCACTCAGGATTTATCTTGGAAAGATCATATTACATCTCTTGTAAAATCTGCTTCCAAGAGATTAGATGTGCTAAGCCGACTCCGTACCTTCTTTACCCCTACACAGTTGTTGACTTTATACACGGATTTTATTCGCCCCTGTGTAGAGTACAACTCTCGTGTGGGGAGGCTCCCACATACAGCTCTTCTCACTAGTGCGGAGTCAAAAGGCTTTTCATCTCATTAACTTTCCTTCTCTTATTGGTTCCCTTTAACCTCTGTCTCTCTGCTGCACTGCTGCATCTTTATCTCTTTTCCATCTTTACTTCCATGGTCCCTGCTCCTCTGAACGGTCTGCTTGCATCCCTCCACCTCTACGACGGGTGTGTAGCACCCATCTAGCAACAAACTCTCATCCTTTTTCTGTCCAACTTTTTAATGCAAGAGTTAACCATTAATCCTACTCCTTCATTTATGCAACAGGTCAACTCTGGAACTGTCTCCATCTGTCTGTATTTCCTACTCCCTATGACCTCCATCTTTCAAGCGCAGTGTGTCCAGGCATCTAGAAGTGAACGGGTCTTCAATCTGACTCTGTTTTTTTTTTTTTTTTTCTTTTTCGTGGAGGGGACTGTTGTACGGGCTCCTGGCTTTTGGTTGCTTCTTCCTCACATAAAAAAAAAGAACAGACAAATAAAAACACCGGGAAACCATCAGAGTTCCACTGAAATGAACTAGCATCTGTTTACCCATCTTTAAGTTTAAACTTCAAAAAATCATGGCAACACCTTACTGGCTAAACGAATCAAACAACTATGAGCTTTGTAATGCATTGTAGGTTATGAAGAGTGGTACGTGCTTCTCCCACTCTGCCAGCCAATGTTTTGTGTGCTGCAGAGACGGCTTCTTCGGTGTTATTACTGTCTATACTGCATAATTTATTCATTCCCTACTCCCACTGTTATACCCATGCCCACACCAGCAAACTGAACCGTCCATGCAATACATAAAATACATCCAGGTGAGTTCTACTGGAGCGCTATTTACGGATCGTTCTAGGCAAGCTACAAAGCTATTCAGTTTCATGATATTCTTTTGTTCTGGTACCGGACAGGGACGCCTTCACGTGGTGGCACCAATATAGCTGAGCGACCCCGCCTACCATGTCGTAAAAAACGTTACTCATCCCTCGCTATCCCCTGAGAGAAGGAGGTGAACTGCAGTAGGACAACTTAAGCCTGAGGTCCACTGGGGTCACGTCTCACATGAATCTGGGGCTGGAAGTACTATACTGCTACTACTACCATTACTTCTACAACAACAACAATAACAACAACAATAAGAACACCACCACCAACAGCAAAAACTACAGTTACTACTACTACTACTACCACCACGATTACAACAACAGATACTTTTTCTACTACTGCTACAACTACTACTAATACTGTTTTGTTTGCTCCAGACCTGAGCCAATCTGTGGGCAACCTCCATGCAGCACTGGATGCCATGTTGGCCACGCAGTCATGCAGTCACTCCTCCTTGTTTGTGCTGACAGATGGCTCGTACTGGACCTCCCTTGTGTCCAGTGTTAGTATTGTATCACCTATTACTCCCTTTTTTTTATATGGTGGAATCTGGGCATAGGCTTAACTTTCCGTTCCCTTAGGCCCAGAAGTCCTTCAACATACCATACACCTCCACAAGACACCACTTCGGCGATAACACCCACCTTCCATTCTGAACACACCAAGGATTAAATTAGGTGTACAGTGATCACAAATTGTGCAGTGATCAGTCTGATTTCTGAACTGATCAATCTGATTTTGTGTAGTGAAGAAATTGATTATGTGCAGTCAAAAATGTTTGTTTGGGTGAATGGAAACCGTTTGGCAATATAGCCTACTCATTATTTCTATGGGAGTCTCGCAAATTATTTGCAAAGGGATAGCAAGAAGTTTAATTTTTATTATTTAAGCTTTTTTATTTGGTAAAATAAAAAAGTTTTCCTAAGTTTATTTTTTAAAATGTATTTTTCCCTGGCGATTATGGCAATCTCTAGACAGGTCTGGGAGTCTCAGACCAGTGTATCTAGCAGTCTTGCTGTGCCCGATTTTGTATTAAAAAAAAAGAGTAAGGACTGTGGAGAAATATACTGTATATATTCTAAATCCTACCTCATTCACTTTGCTTCTCTTTCTCACCAGGTACCCTAACATTACTTTCTCTGTTCAACTTGGGTAACGGTGAGAGCAGGATTCATGTTTGAGATATTTTTTTTTTTTTTTTTGTAATGTTAACTGTAGTTTTTCCCATTGGTTAAACCAGCAGTTTTTAAGAACTGTGTTCATTCTCTGTGTTTTCGAAAACAATTTCTGAAATTATTTATGTAATGCTAGGTATTTTAGGCTTGACTTCCCGTTCCGTAAACACCTAACGTTTAGCGGGATTCTCTTTCGAGACAGGGGCTTAGGACAAATAAGAGACAGGCAGGACACAAAAACTCCAGGGAATAACCTTACACGTGTATTATTCAGTCAGACAAGGAAAACAGCAGATGTTACAAGCACAATATTCTGGTCGATTATAAACACTTATACTTTGATACTATAATTAGTATCTCACAGGATAGTATGAGAGAATATAGTAAAATAACACTTGAGGCGGAGTATTCAGGATTAGTACAGTCCAAGGTCTCTAAGCGCGTGGAGGGGTTAGAGGTGATGCTCACTGGGGGAGGGTGTATGGCACTGGGGGCTAATTATGATTATGGTAGTATGAGGCGGAGTTTACTGGTAGCGTGTTCACATTATAATTTTCTAGTTGCAAGGGACTTTTGGTTAATTATTATTACTAACTCCATGGCTTGCGTATTTCTCTCACTGTGATATGATGGTTACAATGTGTCGGTCTTTCTCACTAGCACTTAGGTTCGTGATTGACAATTCACTGTTCCACCTTGTCACTATTAGACCACTATTATTCTAGTTCTACTTAAAACACTTGGGTCTAGTACTATCGATACACTATTCCGCCTCACCACTGTTGCACTACAGTATTGTCAGTCACTGTCTCATGGGTCACTGGGCGGCGGTTGCGGTGGAGAGACAATCTGGCGTTATTTCTGCCAGGGCTGGGGCACCGCCAGGGGAGGCCATACCAAGAGGGCACTGGATCACATGCAGGGGCGTCTTCTCTCGTCCGGGGCTGCAGGTGGCAAAGGGGCCTGTACTCTCCAGGCTGGGGACAGGAGTTTGGCCCTCAGGACTGGGGCCGAACAACTGCCTGAATCTCTCATTCAGGCTCCTGATGGAGGTGGAAGTCCTCCGCCGTTGAGGCATAGGGAGTTCCCGCCCGGTGTTCTGGGAAGGGCCTGGGGTTCCTGAGGGCTGCGGCCCCCAGATCTGGGTGGCGCCAACAGGGAGGGGCTGCAGCACCGGTCTGCATCGGGGTCCATCAGGAGGGTCTCCTCCAGGGCCAGTTGTAGGGAGCAGAGGCCAGGAGAAGCTATAGGGCCTCTCCAGTACTCCTCTACACCCTCTGCGTCGTGGGTTGGGGAACTCGTCTCACACTGGGGTGGTGGGGCGGCTCTCTGCCGCTTCTGGCCGTTGGGCCTGGCTACTGGCCATGGCTTCCCAGGGGCACGACTATAAGGCGTCAAGGCCCGGCTACTGGCCGTGGCCTGAGAGGATGAGTAACTGCCAGCAAACACAGGGACACCTTCAGAGAGGCTACCGACCGTCTGACGAAGGCGGGAGAGGCTACAGGCCAACTGAGGGGCAACACCTTCGGAGCGGCTGCCGGCCGTCTGACGAAGGTGGGAGCAGCTACAGGCCGACTCCTGCGGGAGGGGTATGGAGCAGCTATGGGCCGACTAAGGGGGAACACCTTCGGAGTGGCTACCAGCTGTCTGATGAAGGAGGGAGCAACTACAGGCCGACTCCTTCAGGAGGGGATTTGGAGTGGCTACTGGCCATCTCCGGAAGGACACCTTCTGACGGAGGTGGGAGCGGCTACCAGCCATCTCCTGGTTACCCTCAGGCCTACTGGCCGATTCCTTAGCGAGGGACGAGTGGCTACTGGCCGTCTCAAGAAAGAAGAACCTTCAGAGAGGCTACTGGCTGTCTCAAGAAAGAAGAACCTTCAGAGAGGCTACTGGCTGTCTCCTGTAGAAGGCGGGAGTGGCTACAGGCCAACTACTTTGGGGTGCTGGCAGGAGCTGGACAGACAGCTCCACCCCTAAGCTGGTTGGTGGAAGCTCACCTGGAAGGTAGTACAGGATTCCTGCTATGGCGACGGTGGGCGGGCTCCGAGTCATAGGGGCGTACGACCCAGGCTGACTTGGGCCGTTGTCGCACCGAGTCTCGGTGCTCTGCTGCTGCTCCTCTGTGGGGCCCTTGTGGGGCTGCCTGGGAGTTCACGGGGGCACTATGCTGAATTCCTGGTGGAGGTGGTTGGACATTCCAAGGGACACTATGCTGTATTTCACTTTACTTGTACAAATTTCTACATTCTTTAGCCTCCATTAATTTCATAATCAAGTTTATGGAGATGTGTAAGAATAGTTTTTTTTTTTTTTAAGTACCCTACCCCTGGGGGTAGGAGGGGTTTTCAAGAATACTCCCCCAGTATCCCTGCTTGTCGTAAAAGGCGACTAAAAGGGTTGGCGGAGGGTTAGTGCCCCTCCCCGGAAAACAACTAATTAAAAAAACAAACAATAAGCCTCGGACAAGGACTCACCAAACGATGACGACCAAGGACCGGACAAAGGACATGGTAATTGGAACTTGGAATGTAAGGGGAGCGAATGATGAGGTGAAAGAGAGAGATTGTCCAGGTGCTTGAGGGTGCAAAAGTGGATGTATGTGGAATAACTGAAAGAAAATGGAGAGGAGAAAGTGTGAGAGAATGGGAGTATGGATGGGGTGTATGTGCTGGAGTAGGTGAGAATGAGAGGGCAAAGGAAGGAGTATGTATAGTTGTGAGTAAAAGATGGAAGAGGAGCATAAGACAGTATGGATCAGTTGGGTCAAGGATTGTGTGGGTAAAGTTGAAAGTTGGAATACAAATGTGGGCGATTGTTTGTGTGTATGCAACAACGCAAGATCGTGCTAGAAGAGTGAGAGAAGATTTCTGGACAAATGTAGAAGTGTTCATAGAAAAGTTTGGAAGGAATGAGAGAGTGTTTTTGATTGGTGATATGAATGGTAAAGTTGGGAATGTGAAGGTGGATGGAATAGTTGGTGAGTGGGGTGTGGCTGCTGAGATAGATGAGAATGGGAGTGCATTAGTGGACATTTGTGCTGGGAGGGGGTTGGTGATAGCCAATACCCTCTTCAGGCATAAAATGATCCACAGGTATACATGGCGAGTGATGAGAAGGGTGGGTGGTGAACTGAATGAAAGGAAGGCAATGATTGATTTTGTGTGTGTGGATGAAAGGATGCGAAGATGTGTAAAGGATGCAAGAGTGTATGGAGGCTGGGGGAGTGGACTTTCTGACCACTACTTGGTGGTGGCCAGAATTAGAATGCAAGTAAGATGGAGGAATAGAAGAAGGGAAAGACGAGAGGAAGGAGTAGTTGCAAGGAGAGTGGAAAGGTTACAAGAGGATGAGAAAAAGGCAGAGTATAAGAGAGAAGTGGAGGAATGATTGGGCAAATATGAATTGGAGCAGATGGGAGATGTGGAAGGTGTGTGTAAGATATTTACAGAAGAAATATGTGCAGCATGTGAT
This sequence comes from Coenobita brevimanus, assembly GCF_032717465.1. Lineage (NCBI taxonomy): Eukaryota > Metazoa > Arthropoda > Malacostraca > Decapoda > Coenobitidae > Coenobita > Coenobita brevimanus. The sequence goes on along the minus strand of NC_136999.1, from coordinate 34,657,032 downwards.
GTGGTGTGTGGAAGGAAGAGAAGACGGAGGGAGGTGCAAGGAACAGCGTGGTGGACTCAAGAGGTGAAACAGGCTGTGGCACAAAAAAAGCATACAATGAATGGATGAGAAATAGGGGCGTGGAAGAAGTTGAGAGGCGGAAGAGAGAGTTATATGTGGAAAGAAAGAGAGAGGTGAAAAGATTGGTAAGAGAGAGTAAGAAGAGAGTGGATGAGGAATTTGGAAGGAAGTTGAGTGTAAAGTGAAGGGACTGTAAGAAAATGTTCTGGAGAGAGGTGAAAAGAGTAAGACAGGGTGGAAGTGAAGTTAGCAGAGGAGTGAAAGATAAAAATGGTAGATTACTAGTGCAGAAGGGAGAAAAAGTGAGCAGATGGAGAGAACACTTTAAAAAATTGTTGAACATAGAGGATGGAAGTAATGCAAGTATAAGTGGCTGGGGAATGACTGGGAGAAGGAGGAAGGTGAGAAGACAGGAAGAAATCAGTAGGATAGAAGTTGTGGAAGCAATGAAGAAAGTTAAATCAGGGAAAGCCCCAGGAATTGATGGAGAGTGTGGTGAAATGCTGAAGCATGGGGGAGAGATAGTAGTAGAATGGACGTGGAAGATGTGCAGATTGGCCTGGGAGGAAGGTAGAGTGCCGGAGGATTGGAAATCAGGTATAATTATTCCCTTGTACAAAGGAAAAGGGGAAAAAGAAGTGTGTGGTAATCATAGGGGCATTTGTCTTCTTAGTATAATAGGAAAAGTGTATGGTAGGATACATATAGACAGAGTTAGAGAAAGAACAGAGAAATTAGTTGGAGAAGAACAAGGAGGCTTTAGGAAGGGAAGAGGTTGTGTATATCAGATATTCATTCTTAGATCTTTAGTGGAAAAGTTTCTAGAGAAGGGAAAGAAGTTGTATGCGGCTTTTATGGATTTGGAGAAAGCATATGACAGGGTGGATAGACAAGGATTGTGGAAAGTGTTAAGAATATATGGAGTAGATGGGAAGTTGTTGAATGCTGTGAAGAGTATGTACGATGGTGCGAAGGCTGCAGTGCGTGTGGATGGTGAACTAATTGAACTTTTCTCTTTGAAAGTTGTTTTGAAACAGGGATGTGTCATGTCTCCATGGTTCTTCAATCTGTACATGGATGGAGTAATAAAAGAGGTACAAGGTAGGGTAGTGGATGTTGGAGTGGCCCTGGTGAGAGAGGATAGTGTTTGGAAACTCCCTGTACTGTTGTTTGCAGATGATACTGTGTTGTTGAGTGAAGACGAAGGGGAGCTGCAAGGCTTGGTGGATGAGTTTGAGAGTGTGTGTAAGAAACGGAATCTAAAGGTGAATGTAGGGAAGAGTAAAGTGATGGTCTTTTAGAGAGGTGAAGTTAGTGAATGTACAGCGAGGTTGGATGGTGAGGAATTGGAAAATGTGAGTACGTTTAAGTACTTGGGTAGAGTGATGAGTAAGGATGGAGGTTTGGAGGGTGAAGTGCTTGAAAGGGTACAGCAGGGAAGAAAGGTTGCTGGTTCTTTGAAAGCAGTGATAAGAAACAGGGAAGTGAGCATGGAAGTGAAAAAGTTACTACATGACACTATTGTGATACCAACTCTAACGTACGGAAGTGAAGCTTGGACATTGTTGGAATGACACAAGTCAAGAGTGAGAGCAGTGGAAACGAGTTATTTAAGAGGAGCCTGTGGAGTCACGTGGAGAGACAGGCTGACGAATGAGGATATAAAGGAGCATTGTGGTATTGATGTGGATGTGATAGGAAGCATTATGAGGAACACTCTGAGGTGGTTTGGCCATGTGGAGAGGATGGAGGGTGAAAGACTGACGAAGAGAGTGTATGTGAGTGAGGTGGAGGGGGGAAGAGGGAGGGGGAGGCCGAGGATGAGATGGAGGGATGGGGTGGAGAGGTATATGAGAGAGGGGTGTGTGAGTTGGGAGCAGGGCAGTGAAATGGCGGGGGACAGGGAGACTTGGAGGCGATTTGTTTGTGACCACCCCAAACGGGATTGAGGCGTCTGGCAATAGATAGATAGATAGATCCTTAGCTATATTTTTACTTATTTGATCTCTTTAGTAAATATATACGAATGCATAATTGTAATACTAGGAAATATTAACTTTATATATATATATATATATATATATATATATATATATATATATATATATATATATATATTGGATTACAAAATTTTGCTTTAGATGTGCAGTGATCATAATTTCCTTATTTTATACCCTGGAACACATGCTAGGGCTGTCTCTACAGGACTGATATACTGGTATTACTTGGGGGTGTTCTTACGACATATCGGCGGGTCCTACGGTATATCAGCAAATTCTGCCTCAGTGCAATTCAAATAATTTAAACTGTTTCCTGCTCTAGACAGGTTTAAAACCTGCGTCCAGTGGAACCATAAACCACATCTTTACCGACTCGTCCTAAAATTATCATGTCTTTATCAAAAATGGTGACTTGTAAAAACTAATTAGCACAGAATACAGTATGATGCCTGTCAGAAAAAAAAGTGCCGATGAGAGATGAGTCGTAGTAGCCTCTTTCTGCCACTGATACGAGTGTTATATGCTGCAAGAGGACAAAAATCTAGGCCAAGTTAGAATAAAAGGAGTAAAGTATCATTCTTGTCAATCCAGTGTGTAAGAAGATATAGCAAGGCACAAGGGAACGTCAGTTTTTTATTGCAGGATGCAGAACTGATGGAGAGATTTCAGATGAATAGTCAGATAGAGGAATTTAGTATGGAATGGTTGGCCACTACTAGTTTTATCTAATTGAAGATGATAAACCAGGAGGAAACAGTTTAGCTTTTATTGGAAGATGAAGAACTGATGGGAAGATTTTAGAAGCAACAGCAGAGAAAGAAATGCTGTATGGCATGGTTGATTACCTAGCCCGGACAGAGTTCGACGAGGTATTGTTTTTTGTGGTTTGTTTGTATGTTTGTTTCTTTGTCTTAGCAATATTATGGAAAAAATGGCTGATTGAAATTACATGAAACTTTCAGGAAATGTGGGATCTGGTACCCAAAGAAGTTGATTAAATTTTGGAGGTAACTGAGTGACCCTGAAAGGTATCAAGGTCAAGGATTTTCAGAGGCTTATAACTTGAAAACAGTTGAAAATAGATATATATTACCATTAAGAACATACAGGAATGCATAATATGGGCTTTCATTTGGCACCAAGATCCATGACTTCAAATGAATTGAAAGGTCGAACTCAAGGTCACGGATATTAAGGGCCTATAACTCGAAGTAGGTTGAAGTTAGATATTTACTATTATCAATATACAGGAAATCCCATATGGGTTATTTGTTGGTATCTTGACCTTTGACCATAAGCGCTCTTGAAAGGTCAAACTCAAGGTCACGGATTTTCTTGGGGTTAACTAGAACTCGTTGAAGATAGACATATTTACCAGATCAAGATATAGGATGTCTCAAATGGGCTTTCATTTGGCAGTATGACCTTTGACCTTGAATGACTCTGAAAGGTCATATGCAAGATCACGGATTTTCAGAGTTTTGAAAACATTTGTGCCATGACCTTACATTTTAATTGTGCACTGACACTAAATGGCAGAAACGAGTCAGTATTTAATAGCAATAAAATATCTGCTGTCAGGCAAGGTTTGTTGTGCCTGGCACGACTTGTCATGATTTTGTTTTCACTAGTTTTAACCCGCCATGTGCCAGCTATTTTTAGCCCTACGGGTCGCCTCCATGCCATCCATTTTTCGACCTTTTTTTTTTTTATTGGCTAAAATGATAGATTTTGATGTGAACAACAAATTTCAACATTAAATGCTCACTGAAGCTCGGCAATGGGTTTTATTGAGTCCTGCATACTCGTATACAGGTATACCCGCTCTCTCACGCTTACCACATACGTGAGAAAAAGACGTCTTCTATGTAAGGTATACTCAGGTATTTATGCTAGGAACATATAGCAATGTTCAGTACCGGTACACTTTTCTGATTACTTATTACTTGAACATCTATCACAATTTGCATGTCTTTCTCATTGTGAATGCATTATCTTACACTTACTTGAAGATAGGTACAACCTGACTTCATTATGTACAGTCCTGGGACTTACAAGAAGGTATTTACAACTTGACTTCACTATTTAGTCCTTACACTTTCAAAAAATATTTACAACTTACACTTACGTGAAAATATTTACAAAATGCCTACACTGTGCACAGCACTGGGTGAAGCACACAGGCAGAGTGAGGCAGAGCGAGTGTAAGGGGGGGAGCGAGTGAGTGTATGGCCTTGACAGCCTGGGGGACTGGTAAAGGAATAATTACCATACATGCCTGCCAATTTTTACCCAAGAATCTTGAAAAATGTGGCCAGAGTGATTTTTTTTTATTTTAAGCTGTTATAAAATGACATTGATGCTGGCTGCAGAATTATGTCAGACCATTTTAAAATGGCACTGGCCCGCTGTGGGTTAAGGAAAAAGAGGTAAATATTACAGCCACACCCCAAATCAAGTATTTCTTGATAGTATGCTCTTTTTATTTCATTCATAAAATTATGTACAGTATAAACTTAAAAGATTGGACTAAAATCATACTATAGTCAAACCAGAATATGAAGAGCTCTGGGGTGTGGCAGGTAAGAAAAGTGCATATGCCAAACATTTAAACCTTCAATTTTACATCGTCGAATGTTAAGATATTAACAATTTTATATTACTGTACCTTGAAATACTCTATATATAATATATTAGAAAACATCATAGTAACGATTTATTTTCTTTATAAGAATATAAACAGCGACTCTATACAACATATGACAATGTTGTTTAGACCACGCTGCCACGTTTCCAGTGACCCGCATGTTTGGGTCAGTCACGGCCACTCACCTACCACCCACCATGGACTGTTTATAGCTTGTATTTTTATACTATAATAGCCAATAATAGCCTTAATGGAACCAAAAAGACTAAACGTAACAAAAGTACGGTAGCATTTTTTTGTCGGAGTTATCCCATTCAAAATATTATAGAATACGTTGGATAACGGGTGGTTTTGTTTTGGTAAAGATGTGGCAGTGCTGTACTTAATCCTCTGCTCCACCCCAGAGCTCTTCATATTCTAGTTTGACTATAAAACGTCCTGTGAGATTTTGTTGCATATGGGTTGGGGTGTAGAGGGAAAAACTTTTTTGTAACAGTAATTCAGTTGAGATAATTACCCATGCAAGCCCTGAAGGGGCTGTAGACCCCCCAAAATGTAAAAACAAATATGGATTTAAACAATTTTTTTTTTTTTTTTTTTTTGCCATAACTCTTCAAATTCATCATATCAACATGAAACCCAAACCTAAATGAGCATCTTTCAAATCTGCATCCTATAAAATGCCTCATTACATCAGGGGGATTACCCCTCCAGTTATCGGTAAGGGAGTCAGTGTCAGGTGGGTTGGGCCTAAAATTTCAAATGGGCTTAAAATCTTCAATTTTCACCTAATTTACTCCAATTTCGATGTGCGACATGTTTGACTAGATATCCTATTGTGTTTATACATCAGCATTAAAATGACTGCCTGGGACGGGTTTGCTGTACATTGGCACCATTTCTTGTTTGGGGCTGAGTTACATGAAAGTGGACTGCTGTCACATATCTTTGCTCAAACATACTGATGTAAATATTCTTTGCCATGAACATCTGTATTTCATTCTGTCTTTATACTCTGTCATTCAAGTGTTTGAAGATTAGTCATCTCATTGTTGTTTTCATTATTAACCCTTCCACCCACGATGACGCGTTTGTCGTCATTTGGGTTTGTCTGCGACTATACCCGATGACGCATTTGTTGTCATAAAAGCATAAAATCCTTCATCAGAGAAAAAGTTTTTGGCCGATTGGCATCATTTTAGGAGGCGTCATAGTTCCCGCTCCTCTCGTCAAAAGTAATGACTTGGCAACCTCGGGCCCCAGGACGCACGGCAGCCCAGCTAGATTGATTAGTTCCACATCAGCTGTCGAGGGAGAAGGTAGCACGCGGCTGGGCATTTAAATTGTATTCTATTTACCCCATCCTGAGACATGTGTCGTGTCATATTCCACTATACCAATAGTGCTTGTGTTTACTTTTTGGGCACTGTTGTGATTAGATTTGGTGTTTGCAATAGAGAATTAGGTTTTTGTAAATCATTCCTGGCCGTTATCAGCCGTTGGCCCAACAAAGATTGTGCTAGGCCTACCCTGTTTTTTGGTGTGTCCCAACAACCACACTCACTCTACCCTGCACCCAATGTGAGTATTCAACCATTAAACAATAGTGACCATGAATCAGGTGAATATAATGTGCAATAGCTAGTTAGCAAGGACATGATGAAATGTTTAGCAGAGGGAGGCGGGAAACCGCCTTATGATACGACATTGGCTTGAATGGAATATTTGGCAAGGTGTTGATGAAGTCTTTGTTTTATGCTGATATATGGTGGATAGTGTTATTGTGCAATAGATAGGAGTATAGTGCAACGAGTGTATGTGATGTAATATTGGCTAGGGCTGGAGTCACTTATGCCTTACAGTCACAGGTCAGGAGGGGATAAAATAGAGGAGGTTTATGGGGATATTTGATTTTATCATATTGTTATATTTATTCCGTATGCTTTCTGTGTGAAAAAAAAGCATGAGTGTTATTGATATGTTTATCATATGCTTGTGTGGATGAACGTAAACATTGCACCACGTGGTCATCGGAAAATATCGTCTGCGATACCTCAGGTATCACAGGTAAGGGAAACATCATCTGCTACACTTTAGCAGACAGGTAAGGACCACATACTTGTACTTGTTGTGGTGTAGTATACTGTGTATCTCATATATTGATAGATTTGGTTATGTTTTATGTGAAAGACAGTAAAAGACTGACCCAATTGATCGTAGGAAAAAGTGAGTCTCGTACATCTGAGTTAGCACAAAGGTAGCAACATGCAATGCGAGGTTAGGAACAAGTGCATTTACATTTTATTGGTGAAAAATACTGTGTATCTCATACAGTGATATATTTTGTTATTTTTTTATGTGAAAAAGTGAAAGTGAACCACATGCTCCTCTAGAAATCATTGTCTGCTACACCTTACCGCCCAGGTATGGGCCATGTAATTGACCTACGTAGGATGTGCATTTACATTTTATTAGTGAAATATACTGTGTATCTCATATACTGATAGATTAGGCTACGTATTATGTAGAAATAACGTGAAAGACTGAGCCACGTACTCGTAATGAAGAGTGTGTGTTGTACACCTGAGCTAGCACAAAGGTAGCAAAATGCAACGTGAGATACGTAATTATAGATGGTGTGATATACTGCGTATCTCATAGAGTGATATATATTGTTATTTTTTTGTGTGAAAAGAAAGTGAAAGTGAACTACGTGCTCCTCTAGAAATCATCGTCTGCTACACCTTACCGCCCAGGTATGGGCCACGTAATTGACTTACGTAGGACGTGCATTTACATTTTATTAGTGAAATATACTGTGTATCTCAAATATAGATAGATTAGTCTACGTATTATGTAGAAATAACGTGAAAAACTGAGCCATGTGCTCGTAATGAAGTGTGTGTTTCGTACCCCTCAACTAGCACAAAGGTAGTGAAATGCAACGCAAGATACGTAATTGTAGATGGTGTGATGTACTGTGTATCTCATACAGTGATATATTTTGTTATTTGTTAATGTGAAAAGAAAGTGAAAGTGAACCACGTGCTCCTCTAGAAATCATCATCTGCTACACCTTACCGTCCAGGTATGGGCCACATAATTGACCTACGTAGGACGTGAAATATACATTTTATTGGTGAAATATGCTGTATATCTCATATATTGATAGATTAGGCTACGTATTATGTGGAAATAACGTGAAAAGCTGAGCCATGTTCTCGTAACAAAGAGTGTGCGTTGCACACCTGAGTTAGCACAAAGGAGGCAAAATGTAATGCGAGGTTAGGAACACGTGCATTTACATTTTTTTTTTAATGTTAAATATACTATGTATCCCATGTATTGATATATTTGGCTACGTTTTATGTAAAAAGACAGTGAAAAAATGACCCATGTGCTTGTAATGAAGAGTATGTGTCATACACCTGAGCTAGCACAAAGGTAGCGAAATGGAAAGTGAAGTTAGGAACACGTGCATTTACATATATGTATATTTTTTTGGAGGGAAATATACTGTCTGTCCCATGTATTGATATATTTGGCTCTGTTTTATGTGAAAAGACAGTGAAAAACTGATCCACTGCAGCATGTTCTCGTAAGGAAGACATTGTCTGCTACGCCTTAGTGCACAGGTAATGGCCTACGGAACACATCCATTTACATGTTACTGGTGAAATGTACTGTGTATCTCACAAAAATGATAGAATTGGTTATGTGTAATGTGCAGAGAAAATGAAAGAGGTAACCACCTGCTAGTGGCCCCTACCTGTGCGCCAAGTCAGGTGTAGGAGACGATGTTTTTCAAGGACATACACGTACGAGTATATCATGAACCGTTGCGTTGTGCCAGTGTTGAGCCAAGTTCTTGACTGGCTGTGAATAAAATATCTTGACTCATACAAAGTGATAGATTGGGTTATGTTTTATGTGTAAAGACAGTGAAAGATCGACCTACTGCAGTGTGTTCTCGTAAGGGAAACACCGTCTACTGCACCACACTGCACAGGTAACGGCCTACGGAACATGTACATTTACATGTTAGTGGTGAAATGTACTGAGTATCTCATAAAAATTATAGATTTGGTTATGTGTAATGTGCAAAGAAAATTAAAGGGGTAACCATGTGCTAGTGGCCCCTACCTGTGTGCTGAGTCAGGTGTAGGAGACGATGTTTTTCAATGACATACACATATATCATGAACCCTTGTGTTGTACCAGTGTTGAGCCAAGTTCTTGGCTGGTTGTGAATAAAATATCTTGACTCCTATATTTCAGCTCACACTCCTACCACAGCATTGGACTACCACAGGGTCTGCAATCTCTCAGACAGCTATTTAACCCCTTAACCGCGGGGCGTCACTTTCGTGATGCTTGGGAGCAAGGGATCATACCGCGGGGCGTCGCTTTTGTGATTCTGTGTTATTTTGAATTCACCTGGGCTTCCAAGTGGTGGCTTGTATCATCTATCAGTACTGCCAATGTCCAACACTAGTCAGCACTCCTAATCTCATCTGTACTCCCATCCATTGTTGACAATTTAGCCATTTCTCCCCGTTCTTGACTCCCCTCCCTACCCCCCCTCCATTACCCTATCCTCTCGCCTGCCCGGCCATGCTACGCTGAGTAAATCTTCCCTGGAATTTTTCACTGATTTCATCCATTGAAATAAGCCCTATGCCCTATTCTTATACCAAATAATATATACAAGAAAGAAATAAGGTAAGTGAGAGTGCCATACACTTGGAATTGGCTAATTATCACCTGACAACACCTCACATGCACTCGTTCGCTAATTTTCGCTGTTTATTTCCCCTTGAGATATGCCGTATAATCTATTTTCGTAATAAATATACATATAAGGAGGGAAGGGAGAAGCCTAAGGGATATTTACATTCACCTGGAACTACCTAATTTATAATGTATTGTCTAGATTTCCTGCCAATCATTTCACTGCTATATATTAGCTGCTGTCAAGAGGCTAACGTTGGCAGTAATGATTTCCATAGGTAGGCCACCATCCCGGCCCACCCTTATCAGTTCACTCTCATCTTCCAATGTGGAGTTACGTCTGTTTGCTCTTGCTGACTTCAGAGACTTTTCACCCCCATGCAAAGGGCCCTGTGACCTTTACCCCCTACTAAACTTCGTGTGGAAAGAGGTAAAGGGCTGACAATTGATAAAAGAGTGACTACGATCTTTCTATTGAGTAAAACAGTGCAAGTGGAATTGTAAATAATGTGTAAACAGCAAGTGAAAGCAATGAATGTAAATATACGTGAACAGTGGAAAATAGTTTTATAAGTTACTTCAAGTGACAGTGCATAACACAGTGTAAATAAAATAGAAATGTAAATAACGTGAATAAAATAGAAAACGTAAATAGAAATGTAAATGAGTAGTATTATAAGAATACGAGTATATACCCTAGGAGTAATGAAAGTGAAAGTTTCACTCTAGCATGTCTGAATACTATGAGTTATGAGAGTGAAGGTGAAAGTGACATTCACTCTCAATGCTAGTATACAGGACGAGAAAGTGAATGCTACGTATTTTACTGAAAGAAATTGAATCCCTACAGTGACAATAAACTAATACTACTGAAGGAAACTTATGGATAAAGACTGAAGCTATATATAAGTCTTATATAGTAATAGAAATATAAAGTGTGAGGGGTTTTATGAATAATAAATGACAGAATACCAACAGCGAACTAGCGCAAGTGGGAAGGTCATACGCGCTCGTAATTTTCATTGCTTTCACAGTGGTTTTTATTTGGAGTATGGATCCTAAACTACTTGATAATCATAGAGTAGTGTTTATAGTGTTAATATCTGGCTGTGGTAATCATATTACGGGTTGTCGGGAAGTGTAAAGTGGAGACTTCGTTACCCAACTTCAGAGGTCTCCACAAGTCCTACGGTAATCGACGAAGGCTCAACAAACATCCCAGGAGAAAGCTGAAGGTATGTGCCATGTGCATATGTAATTTTAATATTCTAGGGCTAATAATTGATTTTTGGCAAATATTTTTTGAGAGTCTGTCGGAGCCCGAATAACCTCGCTGGAGACGCAAAACATTGGGAAACATGCCTGCGGTGTAAGGGTTAAACTCCTGTTGGCTTCCAATGACAGCAGTCTTGCAGTGATGAAATGCGGGTTGACACCACATGAATGGCATCAGATCCTCGATGAGGTAGAGTCGGAGAGCGACACTGTGAGCGACCGTTCTGGGGTGGAGGAGGTTGAGCTGCTACCATCTGGTCAGCAAGTGAAGCTGCCCTACGGGCTTCCATCGTAGGAGACCACACCACCATCATCGGTCGGCTTCACTGGAGAACCCTCCCCACCCATAGGACCTGTGGGACCCACCACTCTCTTTGTTGGCTTCCAATCTCCAGGCCCCTCTGTTCCCCTAGGCGAGCCAGTGTCACCGGAAGCCGGGCCATCACTCGTTGTGATGGCCCCTCCACCCACTTTTGCCGTGCAGGATGCTATGGTGACATCCTCGCCGGCCAGGCCGGGGAGATTGGTGTCCCCAGAGCCCTCTGTCTCGTCCTCGTCCTCATCCTAGGCGTTCCCTCTCAGATGAGGGCGCCATGGTCCGCTGCCTGGACATGGGAGATGCCCAAGGGGTCAGAGGGCAAGTTGAAGGGTGTCGACAAGCTGACCAGCTGCCACCACCACCACTGCCACTAAAGAGGATCCTGGGTGGAGTAGTGGCCCATTCACCATGGGCCGTTCACTGGCTCCCCAGGGATCCAGGTGGATATTCCAACAACTCCCCTGCAGTTTTTCCAGCTCTTTTTCATGTGGGAGTTGTTGTCATACCTCACCGTGGAAACTAACCAGTATGCCACATTCCTGGGGACTCGGCTTGATGCCTGGCTCTCCTGCAATGAAGAGGAGATGGCGGAGTTCCTGGGGTTATAGCTTTTCATGGGAGTCGTGCACATGCTGACCATCAGGCACTACTAGCGGAGCTCAGAGATGCACGAGTACCCTAGGGTCCGGCAGGTGATGAGTGGAAGGCAGTTCAGTGCCATCCTCAAGCACTTCCATGCCTTCAACTCATTCCCCATTCCCCAGGACAACTAAGATCGGTTCATCCGCGTTCACACGGTCATGGAATACCTTCTTCAGCGGTACCTACATAAGGAGCAGCTCAACCTGGACGAGGGCTCTCTGGGGTGGAAGAGCCAACTATCCTTCTGTGTCTACAATCCCCAGAAGCCCAACAAGTATGCAATCAAGATGTACTTGCTGGCTAAGTCGTCCTCGGGCTACATCTGGAACCTCAAGGTCTACATGAGGGAGCAGCATACCCTCCAGAACACCGTGTTAGGCCTCGTGGAACCGTTGAGGGACCAGGGCTATAAGTTGTTCATGGACAACTATTACAATTCTGTAGCCCTGTGCAAACGACTCTTCACTGCAGGATTTTACGTGTGTAGGACCCTATGGCTGCCTAGAGGAGCACCACGCCAGCTGCAGGCCATCGCCAGAGCTAAGAGCCTACCCTTGGGGGACATGGCGTACAGGCACAAGGACAGGGTTCTAGTACTACTGTTGAGGGACAAGTGCATTGTGAACATGGTGTCCACCTGCCACACTGCGGACACCATTCCAAAGAGGGTTTGAGGAAAGGTGCAGGGTAATGACAGGCGGACAACTTTACCTGGAGAAAGTTGTTCACAAGCCTGTCGTTGTGGAGGAGTACAACAGGTATATGGGCAGCGCAGATCATATCGATCAGATGGTCCAGTACTACCCCATCCAATGCCAAACTGTCATGTGGACGAAGAAGATCACATTCTACTTTATCCAAATGGCATTGTTCAATGCATTTACCTTGTATAAGAAGTACAGACATGCACAAGTAATTCTCCTTGAATTTGTGGAGCAAATCATCTATAATCTGCATTTCCATGAAGAGGACTGGCCTGTGTCTGGACACACAGTACACCTCACCCCAGAACTACCTACCCGGTGGCCAGCACCAGCATCACCTGGCACCCAGTAGGCACGACCACCAGCGCCAGGATGGGCCCAGCCACCACCAGCACCAGCACAGCCTGTAGGAGACCCCACACCAGCACCACCAGAAACAGGGCCATCACAGGTGCCATCATCACCACCAGCACCACCTGCAGGAGGACCGTCATGGGTGCCAGCACCGCCTTCACCTCCAGTTGCTGGTCTGTCAGGAAAACCGATGCCTGGGCCTGCAGCTCCCGCACGACAGGACCACAGAGCACGAGGGTAACCAAGCAAGCATTGCCGGGTGATTGATGCCAACGTGAGGTTGGATCGCACTCACAGCCACCACCGGGAGAGGATCCCCGACAAGAAGAGGCTCAGATGTACCTTGTGTTTAAAGTTGGGGGTGAGGAAGGACACTAGGAACATGTGTCCTGTATGTGATGTGCCGCTTTGCATGGGTGATTGTTTCGACCAGTACCATACCAAGCGATACCTTCACTAGTGGAACACACACACACACACACACACACACACACACACACACACACGCACACACACACAGGGAGTCAAAAGGAGGCAGACGTGCGACATCGGCGCTCCGTACCAAACCAACACGGCCAGTGGCATTACCTAAATTAGTATCTTTATATGAGTCAAGCTCTGTACCAGGTTAGACTAAATGATTTTTCATTATTAAAAGAAAAAAAAAAGTTTAAACAAGACTTGTTCAAACAGAAAAGAGAACCAAGACGAAAGAATGCGCTCAGTCAGCTGAGGTTTGTTTAGACTACAGCAGCACGGGGAATGTAAGTATATACTCTGTACTTTTAGTATTGCAATATGGATACATACTTTAGTAAAGCAAATTTGGAAAAGAAAAGGGATAAAGGTAGAAAGCAAAATGATGATTTCTACCAAGAACTGATTGAAGTGGAGACTCACAATAGACTGGTTGAACGTGTACACAAACTAGAAATGGCTTTCAAAAATGAAATTGATGAAATAAAGAAGCAGATGCACTTGCAAAAGGAAGAAATAGAAAAACTAGGAAGGGAGGCCAACAAAAAAGACACAACCATCAGTGAACTAACAGTGGAATTGAGTACACTTAGGAAGAAAATGAGTGAAATGGCAAGTACAGTAGTCAATCACGAGAGTGTTATGGAAGAGTTCAAAAATGACACAGAGACAATTAGGCAAGTAAGCAGTCTTACAGACCAGAGCAGTGATATTGGGGAGAAGATAACACAGGTGAATGAAGCTGTGCAAAGTTACAAAAATGATGTGGAAACCACGTATGCTGAAATGGTGAAAGTAAAGAAAGACTTAGAAACAACGGTGGAGGAAAAAAGCATTAAACAGGAAGTGAAAAGAATAATCCAAAACAATCCAAAGTTAGTCAGAGATTCAGTAGATATAAACAAATCTATAGTAATCATTGGTATAGGAGAGGAAGAAATAAAAAAAAGATCAGAAGAGACAAAAAGGAGATGGCAAATGTAATGAGCTTACTGAAAGAAGTATCAGAGGAAATCTGTAGTAAAGACATAGAGGAAGACAAAAGGTTAGGGAAATACGAGAAAAGCAGGACAAGACCTCTAAAGGTGACTTTCCAGAGTGTAAACACTGTGGAAGAGATACTAAAAAATGCAAAAGAATCTTATGGAAAAAGAGTTCAAAAATGTATGGATAAAAAGATGCCTAACACAATAGGAACTGGAATTACTGAAAGAGAAAAGGGGGGAAGCAAAAACAAAAAATGAGGGAAGATCAGAAGTAATAGGATTGCAGGTACGAAAGTGGTACACAAACAGGATGGAATAAAAAGGAGGAAGGTAATAAAACCATGTCATGACAAGTATATAAACAAGATGATAAAGTTGATGTACTCAAATGTGGATGGAATGGTATCTAAATTACTAGAAATGAATGATTATGTCAGAGAAAATGAACCACAAATAATATGCCTAGCTGAAACAAAATTAACACCAAGGATATCCAATGACATACTAAACTTAGAGGAATACAATGTATGGAGAAGAGACAGAAATTTAAAAAAAGGATGAGGAATTATAATGTTAACTAAGAAAAATCTAAAAGTCAATGAAATAAAACTAGATATACCATCACAAGTAGAACTGATTGCAGTAGAGATCAACACATCTGAAGGGAAAGTAATTGCAGCCAATTTGTACATGCCACCCAGATCAAACACATGGGAAAGAGATGAATATGAGGACCTGGCAGAGAGTACAATTCAGAGTTTAAGATCATTACTACATAAAATGGAAGAGAAATCGGAAAGAATTATACTAACTGGAGATTTTAATACAAATATAAATTGGAATACTCTAGATATAATTAGCCAAGAAAGCTGTTGGGACCAAAAGCTCCTGGATCTCGTGCAAGAGTTTTTCCTAACGCAACATGTGAGGGAAACCACCAGAAAAAGAGGACTCGATGTACCTTCAGTGCCAGATCTAATATTTACTAGGCAAGGAAATGATATTGACAATTTAATATATCACCCTCCACACGGCAAAAGCGATCATGCAGTTCTAAATTATAACTTCAGGATAGCATATGACATAGTTAACAGCAATGAAAGTTACAAAATGAGCCTAAACTATAAAAAGGGAAATTATCAATACCTAAAGAAGTATTTCTTAGAAGTTGATTGGGACAATGAGCTGAGAGGACAAGATTTAAATGATGTATATAAAAAATTCTGTGAATTTTATGAAATAGGAGTCCAGAAGTACATCCCACAGCACAAAGAAGCAGATAAGAAAATACAGAAATGGTTCAATACAGAATGTAAAAAATCAAAAGAAAGAAGAGATTTGTTATGGAATAGATACAGAAGACACAATAGTGAAAGGGCATATTGATTGATTGATTGATTGCAAATAATTAAAATCTGGCGGCGCAACTGCCAGGGTCATATGCCGCCGGACAACAAAGTAAAACGCACAGCAAAATAAAAAGTGCATATTCAATTTAAAGTTAATATCTGGTAGTAGGAACAAAACACTGAAAAACAATAAAAGAATTGTGTATAAAATATCAAGTACTTATAAAAGTGGAAGGAGGCCCGCCTCCTGAACAAAACTAAGAACATCACTAAAATCGCTAGAGGCTTTGCCAAGCATCGAGGACAAACAGTAGGCACCATCTGCCCCCTTATGCCTATGGAGGAATCTCTGACGTAGGTCCCCCAGACTCGGACACTCGATCAGCAAGTGACGGATAGTGAGGGGAACAAGACAGTCATCACAGTATGGTTGAGATTCACCATTCATCAGGAACCCATGTGTAAGCCGCGAATGCCCAATGCGAAGCCTAGCAAGAGCCACCTCCAATCGCCGAGACATAGAAGGAAGAGCCTTTGGCACAACCACTCTCTGAAAGATTTCTTTTAGTTTATTGTGAGAAACAACATCCCAGTGTTTCTGCCAACATGTATGAATTGCGTACCGCAAGTAAGGTGTTACATCTGAAGCAGGAAGTGGGTAGTCGGTTGGGGGCTGTTGAGAAGATGCAGCTTTAGCTAAAGTATCTGCCCTCTCATTGCCCACCACACCAACATGTGCAGGTACCCAACAGAAGTCTACATGGCGGCCACGACGGCCAAGAAGAAAAAGCCACTCTAAAATTGATAAAACCAATGGATGGGATACATTAAAAGACTCCAGTACAGACAAAGCACTACACGAGTCACTAAAAATCACAAAAACGGATTGGGGGACAGTAAAAATAATTTTAACAGCATATAAAATTGCAGTCAGTTCTGCCGTATACACTGAAGTA
This sequence comes from Coenobita brevimanus, assembly GCF_032717465.1. NCBI lineage: Eukaryota > Metazoa > Arthropoda > Malacostraca > Decapoda > Coenobitidae > Coenobita > Coenobita brevimanus. The sequence continues at coordinate 34,640,532 of NC_136999.1, read as the reverse complement.
ATGCCAGGAAGGCTACCACCCGTACTAAAGGAAGGGAAGACAACACCAAATCCTACTCCAGTATTAGTCTTAGACCTGTCATTATAGACGGGGACAGAACCCTCATGAATGGAGGCATGTTCTAAAAAGAGGGAGAGGAACACATGAGAGGGAAGTGAGCCCTTTTTTTCAACAACGGACCTACAGAATGTCACACGAGGGAGCAGCCAAAAACCCACCCTTGAGATCCGATGAGGACAAATTGCCAGTCTTGGGACAGAGAGGGCTAACATAACAGACCGGACCCTGTAACCAAATGGCTTTGGGAAATTCGGACGGGTGTCAAAAACAGAAGATCGGGAATCCTGGGAGACGATGGCACAAGAAACTGAGTCTGGAATGCGGTGAAGACGATACCAACACCTCATCATTAGCAACTGGCATCGCAAATCCAAGGGGAGTACACCAGCATGCACCAATAAGCTTGGAATCGGGGATGATCTGAATGCCCCGGTTGCCAGACGCACACCAGCATGATGTACAGAATTTAACAACCGGAGACGTGCATCGGTTGCAGAGGAGTAGACCTCACACCCATATTCAAGTTTGGGAAGAATAAGAGACCTATGCAAGAGGAGAAGGGTCTGACAGTCAGCACCCCAAGAGGTATGAGCTAAGACCCTCAAAAGACTCAAAGCTTTAAGACAAGCCACCTTAACAGAACGAATATGAGGAACCCAGGTTAGTCGTCTATCAAACAAAAGACCCAGAAACCACGTCTCTTCCACACAAGATATTCTCCTACCATAGAGATACAAGTCAGGGTCAGGGTGAACCCCTCGAAGGCGACAAAAATGCATAGTCACTGTCTTTGTTGAAGAAAAATGGAAACCATGAGTTTCTGCCCAGTCAGAAATTCGATTTAGAGCCAGCTGCAACTTCCTCTCTATCAGAGACATTCTAGACGAGGTAAAGGAAATCGAGAGGTCATCGACAAAGAGTGATCCTCGTACACCGTCAGGAAGTACACTAATGACACTGTTAATGGCTACAGCAAACAGAGTAACACTAAGGATACTCCCCTGTGGTACTCCATCTTCTAGAGCTCGGGCAGTAGAAAGCACTCCTCCCACTCGCACCCTTAAAATTCGGTTAGACAAAAACTGTTGAATAAAAATAGGCAAGCGTCCACGAAGACCAAACTCGTGAAGAGAGAGTAAAATACCATGACGCCAGGCAGTGTCATATGCCTTCACCAGATCAAAGAAGACCGTGACCTGGTGTTGGTTAGTGGAGAAAGCCTCAGTGACAGAAGATTCCAAGGACAGTAGTGCATCAGAGGTAGATCGCATTTTTCGAAAACCATACTGAGCAGAGGATAAGAAGTCACCTCTCTTTAAATTAAAAACCACACAAGCCTAACACTGACCATCTTTTCCAAAACTTTACATATACAAGACGTCAAAGAAATAGGCCGATAATTCGTCGCCTGTAAGTGGTCCTTACCTGGTTTGGGGATGGGGATAACTACAGCAACACCCCAACAAGCCGGAAACTCCCCAGAACACCAGATCTTATTAAACAGTGAAAGCAAAAACAACAGGGACTCATCAGACAGGTGGCATAAAAAGGCATAAGGAATATCATCATAACCAGGAGAGGAATCATGGCACTGCGACAAAGCCGCCTGGAGTTCAGAAATTGAAAATGGAACATTGTAAGGCTCTCCTCCAGAAGATGCAAAACTAAGACCACGAGACTCTAGGCGCCGACGGTGGCAAGCCGAAGGCGTATCTGCATCCTTCTTTGACACACTGGCAAAATGATCAGCAAGCAACTCTGCAACAGCAAATGGATCAGCCACAGTTCCACCTGCTGCAGATAAAACAGGAGGGGAGTGAACTTTCCTGAAATTTTCCTTACCCGGTTCCACACCCGGGTGATGGAAGTCCTCAAATTGATGGAGGAAACATAATTCTTCAAGGATGAACGCCTGGCCTCCTTTAAAACCCGCCTCATATGAGCTCGTGCCTTCTGATACGCCACCAAATACTGAGGATCCCTACGGTGATGACGAAGTCGAGAGAAGGCGACTCGTTTGGCTCTCACTGCGGAACTGCACTCAGAGTTCCACCAAGGAACCGGACGTTTAGGAAATTGACCCTTCGTTTTTGGAATAGATAACAGGGCTGCTGAGTGCAACACGGTATTGAAATATGACACAGCCTCAGTAAGACAGCCAAACTCGTTGACATAAAGGGAACTGGAACTTAATTCCCTGAAACTTGGTCAGTCAGCCTTATCCAGAAGCCAGCGAGGAAGACGTGGCTGAGGTCCACCAGCACTAGTAGTTAAAAGTAATGGAAAATGGTCGCTGCCATACAGGTCTGGCAACACATCCCAGGTAAAATCTAAAACAGCATCAGCTGAGCATAAAGACAAATCAATGACAGTAAATGTTCCAGTCTGACTATGGAAATATGTCATTTTATTAGTATTGAAAATGCCTAACTCCTCATCTTCCACTAAAGAGGCCAGCATTACACCCCGAGGGTTGGCCTCACTATTTCCACATAGAGGATGGTGACCATTCATATCTCCTAGTAACAGAAAGGGAGAAGGAAGGTCATGAATAAGGCGTTCCAGATCCGCCCTTTCAACAGTAGCACTAGGAGGAAGATAAAGACTGCAAACTGTGTACTGTCAATGTAAAAACATCCGGACAACAACAGCCTGCAGGGGAGTGGAGATGTCCAGATGACTGTATGGAATATCCTTGCGAAGGAAGATAGCAGCACCTCCATGATGACCTTGACCTGGCACAGGATCAGAATAAAAAGCATGGTAGCCAGAAGGACCAGAAGGAACAGTATCACCCACCATGGTCTCCTGGATGCACATGCACAGAGGAGTAGATTGAGAAACAAGATGACACAGTTCCTCATAGTTTGCACGTAAACCCCGACAATTCCACTGGATGATAGAACCCATAATGGAGGAATGATGATTAAGTGCGGGACTGTACATCTGACGAGCGAGTGGGTTTGGATTGATGCTTATGAAGACCCTTCATAGGAGCCTGCCTAGCACCAGAAACCTGCACCCTCTGTCTAACATCTGAAGACAGATGTGAGGATGGGGAAGTAAGTTTTACAACTTTCCTTCTTGGAGTGGGCATACCAGTTTGTTTGGTAAGTGGCTTGGGGGCTGTCTTTGGAGGTGTAGGACGGCCAGTGCCCCCACCAGAAGCCCCAGAAGTGGAAGTAGAGCCCACAGGTCTAGAGTCATTTGAGGAGGCCATCTTATGCTTCAGATCTGAAGCACCAACAAGTGGTCCAACATCCCTAGGTGGGGACTGGACCAGAGCTGAACCATCAGCTTCAGCAGTCTCCTGGCTAGATCCCTCAGCCTGCTGGACAGAGGGAACAAGAGAGGTGTCAACAGAAGGGTCAACAACAGAGACTTTAGGTGGCCGGTCTTCATGTTCAGAGGATTCTGATGAACTACGGTGACGTTTACCAGGTACAGATGGAGCCTCGGGCATACTGGCTTCAACGGGAGAAGAGGTCCGGTCAATATTGTCGTCTGCCACCACCACAGAAGTGTGCAAGGCGTCAGCCGCCGAAGTGGGGGCAGAAACAGTCGGAGTAGCGGTCAGGCAAGCATCATTCTCACCAACAGTAGTAACCATGGGGACAGCATTCTGTATATCATGAGTTGAAGGAGTGGGTACTGGAATACGTCGAGGCTGCCTCTGAAATACAGGGCGACGCACAGACACTCCAGTAAGGACAGCAGCATAAGTAATTCCGGGCTGGAAAAAGCGAGTCTGGGCTATCTTCTTAGCTTCAAGAAACGAAACCCTCTCAGTCGTTCGGATAGACAAAATCTCCTTTTCTAGACAGTAGCGTGGGCAGTTTTTAGAATTTACAGCATGCGGACCCCCACAGTGATAGCATTTAAGGGGGCCTGGACAGTCATTGGTATGACTTTGTCTGCCACAAGAGACACATATAGCAGGAAGGCCAGCCTGTGCATGACGGCAAAAGTGGCTAACATGGCCAAAACCTTCACAGTGGAAACAACGCTTTGGGGTTGGCACATACGGCTTCACTGGAAGAGATAGCCAAGCAAGTTTCACTGATGCAGGCAAAGTTAATCTATTAAAGGTCAGGAACAAGGTCAGAGTAGGGGTCAGGACACCATCTATTTTCTTCTGTAGATGCTCAACTTTGACAACACCTGATGACTGCAATTCCTCCAACAACCGTCCCTCTGAATATCGGAGTAGGTCACGAGAAAATATGACGCCCTTACAATAGTTAAAAGAAGCATGTGGTACACAGCAAATACTAGAACCTGAGACAGACTTCAGAACCATGAGACTGGAGCTCTCTTCTGGGGAGGACACCTCAACAAGAATGCTTCCGTCTCCCTGTGTTGAGATTTTCGGTTCCCTTCTGCATGTAGAAACTACGGCCCGGTGCAGGTCAAAAATATCAATGTCCAGCACTGATGTCCCTTCAGAGGATTTCATTACCAGATATTTGGCATAAATTATAGGCTCAGACTCATCAAGACCTTGCCTCATAGCCCCACCAACCCAATGTAACCGCCTCCCAGTCCCATCTGATTGCCGGGGTAGAGGAGGATAAACGCCACGGGTCTGGAAAGGCTCCAGAGTGGCAATATGTGAGGAGTCCGAAGAATGGCCAGGGACAGATGCCGTGTCGTCAACAAGAGGTTTGTCATTATGCTCCATGTACCACTAAAAAAAACTTCATTCCCCCACCATGGAGCCCAACAGGGGAAGGCCATATGACAGGGACAGAACCACTGACGACCCCAGGGGTAGCAGAGGAGTATATGCAGGTAACCACTGGGGGACCCGGACAAGGGTGACTCCAGGACAATAGGAGCCACCAGGCCCCCCAGTGCCCACTTGACCCTAGCCAACGCATGACCAGCCACTTGACCTGGTCGGGCCCAACCAGGCCGCCCATCTAGCCAGAATAAGGGACCAAAGAGGTGTATTGCTAGCTGCAGGACGCACCGTGCAGCATCACTCAACCTCCAGGACTCCCGTCTCCCAGCATTATGGGATGCCACGCACGGCAAACACGTGGGGAGGCAACAGTCCCGCCCTAGATGGCAAGTGGGCAGGGACTAGCATCACCAGCAGGCCTCCTCCACCAGTGATGTAGGGGGTGCTTGGTCCACGACACTGACAAATGCCGAACCCTACTAAGGTAGGCATGCCTCCAAAGTAGGTGGCACTGCCAGCCACGCTTCAAGCCCCGCCACCACGTCAAGGTGACCCCCCTCAGCGGGGTGAAAGGGCGTATAATAAGTACAAACAGGCAAGAAACGATTATACAAGAATAAGGAGGGAAGCCCAAAAACAGTTTGAGGATGATATAATAAATAAAAGTAGTGATCAACCACAGCTATTTTACAGCTACATGAGAAGCAAAACCAAAGTAAAAGATATAATACAATACATTACGGACGAGGGAATCACTTATACACAAGAGAACGATATTTGTGAAGCACTAAATAAGAATTTCCAATTAGTTTTTACAGAAGAAAAAAATTTTGAGAGGGACTATGTGGAACATGCATGTCCACACATACTACAAGATGTATAAATAGCAGAAAAAGTAATACAGGAGGAGTTAAGTAAATTAGACAGAGGAAAAGCAAGTGGTCCTGATGAAATTTCATGTTGGGTACTACGAGAATGTGCAAAGGAGTTAAGTAAACCATTGTTTTTAATTTTTAAGAAATCCTTGAGTCAAGGTAAACTACCTGATATTTGGAAAAAAGCAAATATTGTCCTCTTATTCAAGAAAGAAAATAGACAAAATCCACTCAACTACCGATCAGTATCACTGACCAATGTTGTAAGCAAGGTATTAGAAAAGCTTATAAGAAAAGCTTGGGTAAATCATCTAGAAGAACACAGTATGATAACAGAAAGACAGTTTGGTTTCAGAAAAGGAAAATCATGTGTTACTAATCTGTTGAGCAACTATGACAGAGTAACAAACACAATACAGGAAAGAGAAGGATGGGTGGACAGTATGTATTTAGATTTCAAGAAAGCTTTTGACACAGTACCACACCAAAGACTTTTATGGAAACTGTAGGGGAGCGCAGTGATAGTTCGGCCAGGAGGATGGTTCGGCCACTGGCCTTCCTAAATAATGTAGGGGACCTAGATCATTGAGATTTCACATGAAGTTGCGTGAACTTGCCGACAAATGGCACATGTGTTTTTGTTTTGGTTGGACGGGAAACAGCAACATCAGGTTAGATTTTATGATTTTTCATGACCCCTATGTACTTTTTCGGTGATCCAACGTAAGCAGTAGCTCCATTAATACTTCAGGGTTGTTATCCATATATAGTGCAAATATCATTTATTGTCTATAGGTGACGTGAGAGTAGATAACAATCGAACAGCTTATGAACTCTGGGTTTCGGGGCGCCATGTGTACATCTTTATACATGGGGGATGATTCGGCCACTTGAAGTGAGGGATGGTTCGGCAGGGTTGCCAGGTGGCCGAACCCTCTCTCATAATTATCTAGTGATTTATCTTCTTTATTTAAAGATTTTTTTTCTATCTATCTATCTATCTATATACCTAGGCTGCTTCCCCCAAGGAAAGGGAGGTAGCCGAGACAGGACGACACACTCCCCATTTACTCATCCATTCAGACACATTCAATTGCATCTTAGCCCCAAAGGGGAGAACGGACTGATCCTCACCGCACCACACCGCACAAAGGTCAACTGTGCAATGCAATCAGTGACATCTGCAGCAGGGCCCGACAGCAGAGCTAGTTTACCCCTGCCACATCATAAGACTCATCCCCTTACCTTTTTTCTATAAAATTACATATTCTCTCTCTCTCTCTCTCTCTCTCTCTCTCTCTCTCTCTCTACTTTCCCTCAGAAATTGATGAAGCTTCTGTTTCAAGAAACGCTATAACTGGAGTATTACCTGAACCAGTTTCACAAAGCACTAAGCGAAGGCAAAGGTATTACAACTTTGGATTTTTGTTTCACTGGACTTAAAATGCGTTAAGAGTAAACAGCATGTAAGAGAAGTAGCTTTCATTTGACTCGGATATTTTCTTTCACAAAATTATAGCTTTATTTTATCCGAGATAGGCAAGAGTAGAGCCATCTAATTTCATTATAACGAGATTGTTTGTTCCTTGTTTCATTAAAAGGAGATTGTTTAGGTAAAAATAAATCCAATAAATCATGTCAGCACAGATGAAAATTTGATTCTTAATTTTCCTACTGTATTTAATTCTTTAATTGAGCCCCAGAGGCAAGTGGCCAAATCATCCCACATGGTGGCCGAACCATCCAACGCCAGTGGCCGAATCATCCACACCAAGAGGGTTGGTTCGGCCATTTTGGAGACCTTAAGAGTTTGGATTACTGCCAAGAAATGACGTACGTTTAAGAACTGGCAATAGCACACAAAAGAGCCAAAAGATGTGGCTTCCTCTTGGAATAAGCAGATTTTAAGAATTTCTTAAACTTTATTTATTATGATTTTTTTTCGAAAAAGTGGCCGAATCATCACCGCCCTCCCCTACCATTAAGGAGGAATTCGAGGCAAACTGTTTTGTTGGATGCAAGATTTTCTCATAAAAAGAGAAGTGAGAACAGTGGTAAGAGGAAACTACTCATCATGGAAAGAAGTGACTATTGGAGTACCACAGGGTTCAGTGCTGGCACCAATCATGTTTTTAGTGTATATAAATGATATAAACAGTAACACTGGAAATGAGAGCTATCTGAATATGTTTGCAGATGTTTCAAAAATACAAAGGAGAATTACTAACTGAGACTCTTGTAAAGAGCTACAAGAAGAATTAAATAAACTTCATGAATGGAGTAATACATGGCAAATGGAATTCAATGTGGACAAGTGTCATGTAATCAAGTTTGGTAAAAGTGGAAAAAGGCCTAATTGGGATTATAAGTTAGGAAATAAAACCCTATACACATCAGAAAGAGAGAAGGACCTAGGTTTGATTATCAATAACAGACTATCTCCGGCTGACCACATCAGCGAGAAGGTACGGAACATGTATACACTGCTTGCAAATATGAGAATAGCATTCACATACGTAAACGAAGACATGCTAAGAAGGATAATAACATCATTCATTAGACCAACCCTGGAATATGCATCGGTAGTCTGGAGTCCTCATCTCAAAAAACACATAGACAAGATTGAAAAAGTTCAAAGGGTGCTACAAGATGGATACCAAGCTTAAGGGACCTAAGCTACGAAGAAAGACTAAACTGAATCTACCAACATTACAGGAGAGAAGGAAAAGAGGTGAAATGATAATGCTATATAAGTGCATATCAGGGAAGGAGAAAATAGGCATAAATGATTACTTACCATATGGAGAAGCATCAGCAAGAGGACACTGCAAAAAACTGCATAAGAAGAGAAGTGATAAAGATGTAAGGAAATTCAGTTTCCCAAACAGAGCAATTGATCAATGGAATGCACTACCGAATGAAATAGTGTGTGCCAAAACAATTCACAAATTTAAGGATATGTACGATAAATATGGTTTAAGACACGGGACAGTACGAGCTTGACTCATTCCTGTAAAGATACAATTAGGTAAGGTAAGAACACACACACACTACAAAACTCCTCACCTCCCAACCAACCTGGTTCTACAGGAAGATCATTGCATCTGGAGAAGTGCATGATATTCTTTTTTTTATTTATCTATTAACCTCTATTTATGTCAGTATATTAGTGGTAAGTGGTGGCGACTCTCATCCACTCACTTGATGTAGTGCTGCCTACTTCTTCCTTAGCCTTTATCATTCTTTTCTGTGCCTGCCCTCCTCTCTTCCTATTTCTCCCATCTTTCCTGTCACTACTTAATGCTTTTCTTTCCGTTACAGGTGGCTTTACATTGAGTGACAAGCCAAATGGTTTCCAGTAAGCCAAGTAATCATTTACAACGCTGGGCAGTAACCATATAACCAAACCATACATGCTCCCTATGTGTCAAGTGGGTTGGTGGAGGGTTAGTGCCCCTCCCTGTAAAACAAATAACTCAAAGTCAAATGGCCATCCCTTACGGGATTATGGCGTCTGGCAATAGATAGATAGATAGATATTTACATATACATATATATTGTTATTAACCTCAACACAAATGACAGGGAAATAAGTACAGCTTCAATTTCAGTTGCTACCAACAGGTTTAGTGTTCATGTGTGGTTTCTGAGAGGACCAAAAACAAAACAGAAGTAATTATATAAAATAGATGTTGGTATAAAACCAAAGAAAGAGTAGCTAACAAGCATAAAAGTGTTGGCGTGCGACGAGAAAATGTGAGTGCGGCTGAAGGCGGGTCAGCACGCGGCAAAATACCCCGTAGTTTTTTGCATTTTTCTCAAAAACTATGAGGCCTAGGATCACCGTTCTTTACTGAGATGAAATGGAATGAAATTGTGCATAGGATGATGAAATAAAAACATAACGGTGCCGAGAAAAGTTCTTCGCAAACGCTCCGTCAATAAAAATGTGTTCTGTCGAAAATGGGTTTTACTTTTTTGCTTATTACTCGAAGACCATACCTCGTATCAAGCTGGAACCTCCCCCCCCCCCATTCGAAAGCTAATAAAATTCTCTTTCGATTGGTTGTACAACATGTAGAGATTGTTTAGTAAACATTTGACTTATGATGTTGGGAAGTGAAATCTATGATCCCGAATGTTTATTCCGAGGGCCCTGACATACGTATAGTGTGTTTTTTAGGTGTTATTTTTTTTTCTTTTCGTGTAGAACAAATATCGACGTATAGAAATATGTGGTTTTGTGACAAAATAAATATGTTTGGGTGGTGAAAATAAGCCAAGACTACACATTTTTGGACTGTGTGTCATAGAGATAAAATAATTGTGGAATGGTTTCAATGACTTTTTATTACATACATCACAGAGTATATTTTACACCGTGCACTGCACATGCTGAACAGATGTTACAATGAAAATGCACTATACATGTTGCAGTTAACTTCATTTATACTGACGAAGATATGTAACAGTCAATAAACTAAAATGATGGCCAGTTGCAGTCAAATTGGAGAGCAATTTTGACTAAAAATCAAGGAGGCTTGTTCCTACCTCATGACTAAGGCTCACCGAATTTCATACAGCCACAACTTAAGTATTCGATTTGTAAGAGTGGCAACATTCCGTCATATGAGACCAGACCGGCTATAATGTCTCCATCCTTGCTCTAGAGTCACTATAATCGTTATATTTTAACAACCTAATATTGCCATCTCTTCATCATGAATACTGAGCTGGAGCAAGAGTTTAACCTTCTAATATGATGTTAGTCACAAAGAGGTTCTTTGGGAAGGATATAGAGCCCTAGTATTGCCCTATTCTGCCACTGACCTGCATGGTATAAGCACCAAAAGGACGAAAATCAGGGCCAGATTAGAGTGAAATGAGTGTAGCAATTAGCTCCACTAGAATGTATCCAGGGTGTGGCTCGCCGAGCAGCAGGCCAGATAGCAGAGGACATGTCTAATAATGTATTCTACTGGTGCAGGATCTGGCTAAGCTGCGAGCACCCTGGGGACTGGCAGTTTTTGAGAGCAAGATTCACGGCCAAAACGAGAACATAACTCGGAAATATCTTATCCAGACAGCTAGTGAAGCTCAGAGGGTAGGTTGTGTGTTATTGTAGTAAATGTAGATCTATGGACATAATCTTACATATAGTGTTGTTTTAATGGCAACAAATCTTCATATTTACTTAATTACTTAACATAAACCAATTTGATTTCTGTAACAGACAGATCGCAGTTTTTACCTTTCTTTTCCTCAGTCTTTCTTTTTTGACAGGCCATCTTTTTGCGAGTTTTATATAAATATATATATATATATATATATATATATATATATATAGAGTGTATATATATATATAATTATATATATATATATATATATATATATATATATATATATATATATATGGCCACGTGCTACTTGGCGGACATCAGGGGTGCTGTGGTTGAACCAGTGTCGCATACTATATAGTATGCTTGCACCCAGTCGGCTTCCTCGGGCCGATTACACTTGGTTCACAGACTACACACACATCCAAAACCACTCCAACACTACCATTACACTTACAAGCACTTCTCACCCTACATACAATCTCTACCAGACAGCCTAAGCCACTTGGTAGACATACATTGGCTGAATCGTCCCCACTTCAGTAGGGATAGGCCGGTCCTGCAGTGGATGCTCAAACGGCTGATGAGATGAGATTATATATATATATATATATATATATATATATATATATATATATATATATATATATATATATATATATGTGTGTGTGTGTGTGTGTGTGTGTGTCTGTGTGTGTGCGTGTGTGTTCTTACCTAATTGTTCTTACATAATTGTATCTTTATAGGAATGAGTCAAGCTCGTACTGTCCCGTGTCTTAAACCATATTTATCGTACATATCCTTAAATTTGTGAATTGTTTTGGCACACACTATTTCATTCGGTAGTGCATTCCATTGGTCAATTGCCCTGTTTGGGAAACTGAATTTCCTTACGTCTTTATCACCTCTCTTCTTATGCAGTTTTTTGCAGTGTCCTCTTGCTGATGCTTCTCCATATGTTAAGTAATCATTTATGTCAATTTTCTCCTTCTCTGATATGCACTTATATAGCATTATCATGTCACCTCTTTTCCTTCTCTCCTGTAGTGTTGGTAGATTGAGTTTATTTAGTCTTTCTTCGTAGCTTAGGTCCCTTAAGATTGGTATCCATCTTGTAGCGGCCCTTTGAACTTTTTCAATCTCGTCTATGTGTTTTTTGAGATGAGGACTCCAGACTACTGATGCATATTCCAGGGTTGGCCTAATGAATGATGTTATTATCCTTCTTAGCATGTCTTCATTTATGTATGTGAATGCTATTCTCATATTTGCAAGCAGTGTATTCATGTTCCATGATTTCTCGCTGATGTGATCAGCCGGAGACAGTCTGTTATTGATAATCACACCTAGGTCCTTCTCTCTTTCTGATGTGTATAGGGTTTTATTTCCTAACTTATAATCCCAATCAGGTCTTTTTCTACTTTTACCAAACTTAATTACATGACACTTGTCCACATTGAATTCCATTTGCCATGTATTACTCCATTCATGAAGTTTATTTAATTCTTCTTGTAGCTCTTTACAAGAGTCTTTGTTAGTAATTCTCCTTTGTATTTTTGCATCATCTGCAAACATATTCAGATAGCTTTCACTTCCACTGTTACTGCCTATATCAGTTATATACACTGCAAACATATTCAGATAGCTTTCATTTCCAGTGTTACTGTCTATATCAGTTATATACACTATAAACATGATTGGTGCCAGCACTGAACCCTGTGGTACTCCAATAGTCACTTCTTTCCATGATTAGTTTCCTCTTAGTACTGTTCTCATTTCTCTTTTTATGAGAAAATCTTGCATCCAACAAAACAGTTTGCCTCGAATTCCTCCTTGATGGTACAGTTTCCATAAAAGTCTTTGGTGTGGTACTGTGTCAAAAGCTTTCTTGAAATCTAAATAGATACTGTCCACCCATCCTTCTCTTTCCTGTATTGTGTTTGTTACTCTGTTATAGTTGCTCAACAGATTAGAAACACATGATTTTCCTTTTCTGAAACCAAACTGTCTTTCTGTTATCATACTGTGGTCTTCTAGATGATTTACCCAAACTTTTCTTATAAGCTTTTCTAATACCTTGCTTACAACACTGGTCAGTGATACTGGTCGGTAGTTGAGTGGATTTTGTCTATTTCCTTTCTTGAATAAGGGGACAATATTTGCTTTCTTCCAAATATCAGGTAGTTTACCTTAACTCAAGGATTTCTTGAAAATTAAAAATAATGGTTTACTTAACTCCTTTGCACATTCTCAAAGTACCTAACATGAAATTTCATCAGGACCACTTACTTTTCTTCTGTCTAATTTACTTAACTCCTCCTGTATTACTTTTTTTGCTATTTGTATATCTGGTAGTATGTGTGGACATGCATGTTCCACATAGTCCCTCTCAAAATTTTTTTCTTCTGTAATAACTAATTGGTAATTCTTATTTAGTGTTTCACAAATATCTTTCTCTTGTGTATAAGTGATTCCCTCGTCCGTAATGGATTGTATTACATCTTTTACTTTGGTTTTGCTTCTGATGTAGCTGTAAAACAGCTTTGGTTGATCACTACTTTTATTTATTACATCCTCCTCAAACTGTTCTTGGGCTTCCCTCCTTATTCTTGTATAATCGTTTCTTGCCTGTTTGTAATTATTATACGCCCTTTCACTATTGTGTCTTCTGTATCTATTCCACATCAAATCTCTTTCTTTTGATTTTTTACATTCTGTATTGAACCATTTCTGTATTTTCTTATCTGCTTCTTTGTGCTGTGGGATGTACTTCTGGACTCCTATTTCATAAAATTCACAGAATTTTTTATATACATCATTTAAATCTTGTCCTCTAAGCTAATTTTCCCAATCAACTTCTAAGAAATACTTCTTTAGGTATTGATAATTTCCCTTTTTATAGTTTAGGCTCTTTTTGTAACTTTCATTGCTGTTAACTATGTCATATGCTATCCTCAAGTTGTAATTTAGTACTGCATGATTACTTTTGCCGAGTGAAGGGTGGTATATTAAACTGTCAATATCATTTTCTTGCCTAGTAAATATTAGATCTAGCACTGAAGGTACATCGAGTCCACTTTTTCTGGTGGTTTCCCTCACATGTTGCGTTAGAAAAAACTCTTGCACGAGATCCAGGAGCTTTTGGTCCCAAGAGCTTTCTTGGCTAATCATATCTAGAGTATTCCAATTTTTATTTGTATTAAAATCTCCAGTTAGTATAATTCTTTCCGATTTCTCTTCCATTTTATGTAGTAATGATCTTAAACTCTGAACTGTACTCTCTGCCAGGTCCTCATATTCGTCTTTTTCCCATGTGTTTGATCTGGGTGGCATGTACAAATTGGCTACAATTACTTTCCCTTCAGATGTGTTGATCTCTACTGCAATCAGTCCTACTTGTGATGGTATATCTAGTTTTATTTCATTGACTTTTAGATTTTTCTTAGTTAATATTATAATTCCTCCTCCTTTTTTTAAATTTCTGTCTCTTCTCCACATATTGTATTCCTCTAAGTTTAGTATGTCATTGGATATCCTTGGTGTTAATTTTGTTTCAGTTAGGCATATTATTTGTGGTTCATTTTCTCTGACATAATCATTCATCTCTAGTAATTTAGATACCATTCCATTCACATTTGAGTACATCAACTTTATCATCTTGTTTATATACTTGTCATGACATGGTTTTACTACCTTCCTCCTTTTTATTCCATCCTGTTTGTGTACCACTTTCGTACCTGCAATCCTATTACTTTGTAAAAAAATTTCTTCTTCTCCTCTTCTGATCTTCCCTCATTTTTTGGTTTTGCTTCCTCCCTTTTCTCTTTCAGTAATTCCAGTTCCTCTTGTGTTAGGCATCTTTTTATCCATACATTTTTGAACTCCTCTTTTTCCATAAGATTCTTTGCATTTTTTAGTATCTCCTCCACAGTGCTTACACTCTGGAAAGTCACCTTTAGAGGTCTTGTCCTGCTTTTCTCGTATATCCCTAACCTTTTGTGTTCCTCTATGTCTTTACTACAGATTACCTCTGATACTTCTTTCAGTAAGCTCATTACATTTGCCATCTCCTTTTTGTCTCTTGTGATCTTGTTTTTTACTTCTTCCTCTTCTATACCAGTGATTACTATAGATTTGTTTATATCTACTGAATCTCTGACTAACTTTGGATTGTTCTGGATTATTCTTTTCACTTCCTGTTTAATGCTTTTTTCCTCCACCCTTGTTTCTAAGTCTTTCTTTACTTTCACCATTTCAGCATACGTGGTTTCCACATAATTTTTGTAGCTTTGCACAGCTTCATTCACCTGTGTTATCTTGTCCATAACACTCTCATGACTGACTACTGTACTTGCCATTTCACTCATTTTCTTCCTATGTGTACTCAATTCCACTGTTAGTTCACTGATGGTTGTGTCTTTCTTGTTGGCCTCCCTTCCTAGTTTTGCTATTTCGTCCTTTTGCAAGTGCATCTGCTTCTTTATTTCATCAATTTCATTTTTGAAAGCCATTTCTAGTTTGTGTACACGTTCAACCAGTCTGTTGTGGGTCTCCACTTCAAACCAGTTCTTGGTAGAACTCATTTTGCTTTCTACCTTTATATCTTTTCTTTTCCAAATTTGCTTTTCTAAAGTATGTATCCATTTTGCAATACTAAAAGTACAGAGTATGTACTTACATTCTCCGTGCTGCTGTATTCTAAACAAACCTCAGCTGACTGAGTGCATTCTTTTGTCTTGGTTCTCTTTTCTGTTTGAACAAGTCTTGTTTAAACTTCTTATTACTTTTTTTTCATTTAAATATGAAAAATTATTTAGTCTAACCTGGTACAGAGCTTGACTCATATAAAGATACTAATTTAGGTAATGCCACTGGCCGTGTTGGTTCGGTACGGAGCGCCGATGTCGCACGTCTGTCTCCTTTGACTCCATGTGTGTGTGTGTGTGTGTGTGTGTGTGTGCGTGCTTGTGTGTGTGTGTGTGTGTGTGTGTGTGTGTGTACTGAATTGGAAGTAGCTACGTGTGTGTAAGTCACTGATTTCAAATTTTTTTATGACAAAGGATTGTGTAGTAGTCTTCTTTTTGTAATGTACAGTTGCAGACTCATATAATCACTGGGTGATATACGTTTTATTGTATAGTACAGTACAATTGGCATACACCTCTAGATCTGCATACCTAAAATCCCCTTTATTCATTAGCATAAAACTCTTATGATTACCTGTCAGTATATCTTACGAATTTTTAAATCCCTGGGTATCAGTGTATATATATGACTGCTTATTCTTATCTACTTAATACAGAAGAATAAAAATAAAAATACCCACCTGAGTACTTATGATTTCCTTCATATAGCCTTCAGACGTCATCACTAGGCGATAATTTACCATCATGTCTATTGTGATGTGATAGGTATATTTCATTTAGGAAATTAATTCAATAATTATTCTACATTACTTTTCACATAACGTGCAGTCACAGTTAAAGAAAGTTTGCCGCCAGAGAATGACGAAGCGATCAAAATTAATATTTTCTATGGAGGAGCAGGAAATGAAATTTATTATTCGAGCATTGCACTGAGTTTATGGTAGGATACTTATTGACAGGGAAACAGCTGAAGAATTAGTTAGAGAAGAACTGGAAAGCATCAGGAAGTAAGGAGGTTGTATACATCAAATATTCATCCTAAGGTGTTTAGTGGCAAGTTTCTAGAGAAGAGAAAGATGTTATATACTACCTTCATGAATTTGGAGAAAGCATAAGACAGAGTGGACGGACATTGAATGTGGAAAATATAAAGAAATTTGGAGTAAATAGGAAGCTGCTAAATGCCATGAAGAGTATGTATGAACGCGATAGGGGTGCAGTGCGTGTGGATGGAGAACTGAGTGAATTTTTCTATCTGAATGTTGGATTGAAACTGGCATGTGTCATGTCTCCATGGTTGTGCAACCTGTATATGGGTGGAGTTATGAATGAGATACAAGGTAGTGCAGTTGATGCTGGAGCAACCCAAATGAAAGAGAGCAGCGTTTGGAAAATTTCTGTTCTGCTGTTTGTAGATGATACCTTATTAAGTGAAGACAAATGGAAACTGGAATGTTGATTGATTGATTGAGTATAATTAAAATCTGGTGACGCATCTGCCAGGGTCATATGCCACCGGACAACAAGGTAAAAGACGCCAGAAAAAAAGTACTTATTCACAATAATGTTAATACCCGTTAGTATAAATAAAACACTGATAATAATAAAACAATAGTTCACAAAATATCAATTACTTTAAAAAGTGTAAGGAGACTCGCCTCTTGAAGAAAACTAAAAACATCAGTAAAATCGCCGGAGGCTCCACCAAGCATCAAGAACAGAGTAGGCACCATCTGCCCCCTTATGCCCATGGAGGAATACTGATACAGATTCCCCAGACTTGAACACTCAACCAGCAAGTGATGGAAAGTAAGGGGAACAAAGCAATAATCACAATACAGTTGAGTCCCACCAATCATTAGGAACCCATGTGTAAGTGGAGAGTGCCCAGTGCATAGCCTGGCAAGTGCCACTTCCAGTCGCCGAGGCATGGAGGGGAGAACCCTTGGCATAACCATTCTCTGAAAGAAATCTTCTTTTAGCTTGTTGTGAGCAACACCATCCCAGTGTCTCTGCCAACGTGTATGAATCGCATACCGCAAGTAAGGTATTACATCAAAAGCAGAAAGTGGGTAGTTGCTTGCGGGCTGTTGAGAAGACACAGCCTTTGCTAATGTATCTGCTCTCTCATTGCCCACCACACCAACATGTGCGGGAACCCAACAGAATCCACATGACGGCCACGAGTGCCAAGGAGAAAAGGCCAGTCTAAAATCGATAAAACCAATGGATCGGATGCATTAAAAGAATCCAGTGCAACCAAAGCATTATACTAGTTACTGAAAACAACAAAAACAGGTTGGGGGAGAGTAAAAATGATTTTGAGAGCATATAAAATCGCAGTCAGTTCTGCCATATACACTGAAGTAATACCAGGACGGCTACCACCACTATTAAAGAAAAGGAAGACAACACCAAAGCTTACTCCAGTATCAGTCTTAGACTCGTCAGTATAGATCGGGGACCGAACCCTCATGAGTGAAGGCATGTTCTAGAAAGAGAGAGAGGGACACTTGAGAGGGAAGTGAGCCCTTTTTACCAACAATGGGCCTACAGAATGTCACATGAGGGAGTTATCAAAAACCCACCCTTGGAATTCGATGTGAACAAACTGCGAGTCTCGGAACAGAGATGGCTAACATAACAGACTGGACCCTGTAACCAAAGGGTGTCATGAAACTAGGACGGGTTTCATAAATAGATGATTGATAATTCTGGAAGACGATGGCACAAGAAATTAAGTCCAGAATGCAGTGAAGACGATACAAACACATCATCAACGACTGGCAATGCAAATCCAAGGGGAGTACACCAGCATTCACCAACAAACTTGACATCAGGGGTGACCTGAATGCCCCGGTTGCCAAACATACACCAGCATGAAGCACAGAGTTTCACAACTGGAGACGGGTATCTGTTGCAGATGAGTAGACCTCACACCCATTTTCAAATTAAAAAAGAATAAGAGACCTATGTAGAAGGAAGAGGGTCTGATGGTCAGCATCCCAAGAGGTGTAAGCCAAAACCTTCGAAAGGCTCAAAACTTTAAGACAAGTAACCTTAGGAAAATGAATATGAGGAACCCAGGTTTTTTGTCCATCAAAAAGAAGACCCAGAAACTGCGTCTCTTCCACACAGGATATTCTCCGACCGTAGAGATACAAGTCAGAGTCTGGGTGAACTCTCCGAAGATGGCAAAAATGCATAGTCACTGTCTTTGTTAAAGAAAAATGGAAGCCACGAGACTCTGCCCAGTCAGAAATTGTATTAAGTGCTATCTGGGACTTCCTCTCTATCAGAAACATTCTAGATGCGGTGAAGGAAATTGAGAGGTCATCAATATTTAGTGAGCCTCATACACCATCAGGAAGTACACTAATTACGCTGTTGATGGCCACAGCAAAGTGAGTAACACTAAGGATACTCCCCTGTGGTTCTCCATCTTCTAGTGCATGGGCATTAGAAAGCACTCCTCTCACTTGAACCCTTAAATAATGGTTAGATAAAAACTGCTGAACAAAAATAGGCAAGTGCCCACGAAGAACAAATTCATGAAGAGAAAGTAAAATTCCATGAGGCCAGGCAGTGTCATATGCCTTCCAGATCGAAGAAGACCGTGACTGGTGTTGCTTAGTGGAAAAAGCCTTAGAGACAGAAGATTCCAAGGACAATTGTGCATCAGAAGTAGATTGCATTTTTTGACAACCATGCTGGACAGGGGATAAGAAATCATCTCTCTCCAAAAAGCACACAAACCTAACACTGACCATCTTTTCCATAACTTTATATATAGAAGAAGTCAGAAAAATGGGTCAATAATTCATCGCCTGTAGGTGGTTGTTACCTGGTTAGGGGATGTGGATAACTACAGCATCGTCCCAACACACCGGAAACTCACCAGAACGCCAGATCTTACTAAATAATGACAGCAAAAACAAAATGGACTCATAAGAGAGGTGATGTAGATTTGGATAAGGAATATCATCACAGCCAGGAGAAGAATCATGGCACTGTGACAGAGCTGCCTGGAGTTCAGAAATTAAAAAGGGAACATTTTAAAGATCTCCCCCAGAAGAGGCAAAACTGAGAACACGAGACTCTTGGTGCCGACGTTGACAAGCTGAAGGTGAATTTGCATCCTTCCATGACACACTGGCAAAATGATCATCAAGCAGCTCTGCAACAGCGAAAAGATCAGCCACAGTTCCACCTTCCGGAGATAAAACAGGAGGGGAGGGAATAGTAAATTTTTCTGAAAATTTCTTTACACAGTTCCACACTTGAGTTTGGAAAGTCCTCGAACTGAAGAAGGAAACATAACCCTTCCAGGATAAACACCTGGCCTCCTTTAACCCACTGCGTGCTACCTATTTTTAGCCCTATGGGTCGCTCCAGTGCTGGCCATTTTTCAACCTTTTTTTTGGGGGGGTTAAATGATAGATTTTGATGTGAAAACAATGTATTTCAACATTATAATGCTCATACAGGCTCGGAAATGGGTTTTTTTGAGTCCTGCATACTCGTATACAGGTATAGCCGCTCTCTCACTCTCACCACGTAGGTGAGAGAAGCCGTTTTCTGTGTAAGGTATACTCAGGTATTTATGTTGGGAAGGTATAGCAATGTTCAGTACACTTTTCTGATTACTTATTACTTCAACATCTATCACATTTTTGCATGTCTTTCTCACTGTGAATGCATTATCTTACACTTACTTGAAGATAGGTACAACCTACCTTCATTACAAGCAGTCCTGGCACTTACAAGAAGGTATTTACAACTTGACCTCACCATATAGTCCTTACACTTACAAGAAAATATTTACAACTTACACTTACATGAAAATATTTACAAAATGCCTTCACTATGTATAGCACTGGGTGAGGCACACAGGCAGCGGCAGAGCGAGCGTGAGGGGGGGGAGCGAGTGAGTGTATGGCCTTGACAGTTTGGGGGATGATAGAGGAACAGTTACCATACATGCCTGCCAATTTTTACCCGCGAATCTTTAACCCGCCCCGTCCCAACCACTTTCTCACCACTGGTACCCCCCAATCCCGACCATTTTTGGACCCAAATTTTTTTTGCTAAAACTTTCGCTTTTGGTCAGAAACAATGGTCAGTCACGAAGAAATTGTTCCCCGGGGTCCATAAGTGCCCTAAACAGGTATAACTTCGTCACACCTGGTACCGTGTTCTCTGTAGGTGGTCTCAGCCTCTAACGTTTTCTATGGTATTATAAGTCTGGGAAACCAATGAAAGTAAGTAGATATGTATTTATTACAAACTTAAAAACATGTGATAAAAGAGTAAATTGGATTTTATAAAAAAATAGAGCTGAAATAAGCATTGTATCATCGTGCGAAACGAGCAAAATCGGGCAGACTGGTCACGATGAATCATTAAGATTCCTGAATCATGATACATATCATATTTTCTACTTACATAATACATCTACAATAACATTATACCATTTTACATTTTATTGAACTGTTTTTACGTATTCACAGGCCTTTCGATAACATTTAGCGTAATGTTAGCGCTTATTTACGTAGTGAGTGAACTCGCTGTGACTGTTGTTTCAACTTGTATTGTGTTTTTTCTACTTACATAGTACTTTCCTAATAACATTATACACTTTTCAACTTTAGAGAACTGTTTTGAGATAGTTTCAGGCCTTACGTAAATATTTAGCGTAATAATAGCACATAATAACATAGACGGTGAAGTCGCTATGACAACTATTTCAACTTACAACCTATTTTTGTACTTATATAATAATTCTCCACTAACATTGCACATGTTTACACTTGATATAATTGATATCACATAATTTCAGACCTTACGATTCTACTGAGCGTCATATTATCGCGTACTTACACAGTGAGTGTTATCGCGATATCATTTGTTTCATCTTACACTAGTATTCAACTTATAACTTACCTTACTACTAACATTACAACCTTTTCCACTTTATATAATTCCTATCACATACTTACTGACCAGAATGTTCTACTGAGCGTAATAGTTTCGCAGATTTACACAGTGGGTGTACTCGTGACATCAATTATTACAACTTACACTATTTTTCAACTTATACGTTTTATTCATGCTAACATTACACCCGTTTCCACTTTATATTCTTGCTATCACATACTCGTATTTACTGACCAGAGTGTCATACTGAGCGTCATATTTTCGCAGATTTATACAGTGGGTGTAGTTTTCATATCACTTCGTTCAACTTACACTATTTCTCAACTTATACATTACTTTCCTACAAACATTACACCCGTTTCAAGTTTATATAAGACTTAGCACATACTGACTGGCCTTACCATTATCCTGAGCGTCATATCGCCATCCCACACAGTTTCAGTAGTGTAGGAAGTTATGGTACTCTCTGAAACATGGCTGAAGGCACAACGCAACATTGGTGGTGATGGGGGAGGTGGAGAGCGGCGCCTTTCATCACTCGCACTTCTCTTCCCTCTCCCTTTTCCTTTACCCTTTCCCTTCCCTTTCCTTCCTTTCCCCACATCCTGGGGCTGTGTGGAGGAAGTTTGGGAATATTGTATGGCGAAAGACGTGCTGGGGAGTGGCTCCACCTCCTCTCCCCTAGGCCTACGTGCACCACGTGCTCGTGCTGCCTCCCTCACACCACTTTCCCTTTCACCCCACACTCCCACCACACCACTTTCCCTTTCACCCATCGCTCCCGCCACACCACTTTCCCTTTCACCCCGCACTCCCGCCACACCACTTTCCCTTTCACCCATCGCTCCCGCCACACCACTTTCCCTTTCACCCCGCACTCCCACCACACCACTTTCACCTTCCCCAGACAAAACACTAGGCCATACTTTATTTGCCTTCTCGCCCCACCGTCTGATCCTCGGGGTGAGATTTTTTCCTTCCCCAACCACGAAGCAACATCACGTCCTAAGCCGCCGTCATCGTCATCGTCCTCATCTAGAGGTGGCACCGAAATGGAAGGGGACAGGGCGACCTGGAAGAAATTTGTTTGTGGCCACCTCTAACAGATTAACGCGTCTGGCTATAAATAGATACAGTATGTAGATTAATAAGACCTTTTTGCCAACACTTATTAACTCCGTTGTCTTTCACCATTAACTTAAGCCCGTCTTTCCTTCTAAAATTCAAAATTTCAAATCGGTACCACTCCATGACGTGCTGGCAAAAAGGGCACAGTAGAACAGTGGTAGTTGGGTCAGCATTACCGACTGTGACTGTATAATGCTTACTTCTTCTGCAAGTGACATGAAGACATTTTAAACAAAATGATTTCCAAGTTTAGTTGGTTAAGAAGTCGAAGTGCAAAACTTTTAAAGTTTTGAAATACACATGAAAACTCATTTGCATACAGTGTGAAACTTGTTAGATATAAAACAGAAAATTAACAACCAATAAAAACAACGTGATACGAGAAGCTCTGCACAACTTCCTTATTAAACTGGTGTCATTTACAGGTGAGAGAGGTGGTTTGGTGCATGATTGTGGTGGTGGTGAGTGACGATCCAGACTTCCTGTCCATTTTTGCCGAGTCTTCCTTCAAAACTCATCTGCTGATGATTCAGACAACGAGGCTGCTTGCCTTCACTCACCTCCCTCTCCACCGCCTCATCACCCTCCATCACCTTCACAAGACATTCTCTCGCACTGACTCGCTCATCGCCATTATAAGTGATGCTCTGACAACATTCAGGTAATCCTTTTAATCTGATATTAACCCCTACACTACAGGGATTTTGTCACCTGGGTGCCCTATTTGAAGAGATTTTTTTTTTTCCCCTTTCAGAAACTACCTTTAGCCTTCAGAAATTTTGAGTAAGTTGCACTGATTAATGATCTGTACTATCATACCTCACACTGGAATTTTCCTGGTGTTTCGACATTTTTACCACTTCCTGCTAGATTAGGTGAAACTGCTATTGCAAGCAAGTTGTATTAATTATGTTAAATCTACACTACTAAAATTCTCAATCATTGTATGCTGTATGTTGTAAAAGTTTTACAGCCGGCCATACCGGAGCCTCCAGGAGGCTTAAAATTGGGGTACAGGGGTAATTTAGCATGAGGAAGAATACAGACATGGTGGCATTGGCCTCCGAAACCATTTTGAGGCCGTTACTGTTATGGCCTCTAGGCCGGGATGGCCAGCACTGCCCATTGGAGGCCGATTTTGTGGCTAACCACTGAGGCAATTTTCAAATTTACCTTTAGATCTTTCTGTTTTCCATTTTTTCTGAGGCAATAGCTTGAGCAAGTGTGTCCATGTTCACATGGTGAGAACAGTTCCCGAGGTCGACCATTTCCGGGAAGAGCAGCGTGGCATCAGAGAGCATGCACATATGAGAGAGAGAGAGAGAGAGAGAGAGAGAGAGGAGCCCACAGCTGCTCCCACACAGTCGTTTTCCACCAAATATTTCACACGCCTATGGATGCACAAAAAATCATATGCAAAAATTCATTAAACACTTTTTTTTTTCTTTTTTTAAGAGGGTTAACCCGCCTCGTCCTGACGACGTACGGGTACGTCACCACGATTTGCATTTGCCAGTCCCGGCGACGTACCAGTACGTCGTGCAATTGCAATGTGCATAATTTCGACAATTTTCAAATTTCGCGCTTGATTTGCGGTACTTACCCTCGCCTGACCTTCCCCTACCTGCCACCAGGCGGGGACACTTGGCTACCCCGCGCGACCCACGCTAGCCCGCCACTCGTCCACTCACCTGGTAGCCACGGTCCTGCTCAGACATGGCTAAGAGAGGTTTCTCAGAGAGCGAAATTCAAGTCGCCCTGGACACCTTTACCGGCGACAGTGATTCCCCACTGGATGACGAGGAGATGGACAAGGATTATGTGCAGCCAGAGGAGAAAGAAACCACCAGCAGTGATGAGGAAGTTCCGTCACCCAGGAAGCGGCAGTACGTGACTGACCGTGCTGCTAGAGAGGGGCAGGAGGCAAAGAAGGCATGTGGTATATCATATCCCTATCCCCAGCTTGCCTTGGAAGCAGAATTCGAGGTCGAGGACGAGGACGAGGACGAGGACGGAGACGTGGGACGTGCTGCCACGTGGTATGGGTGGGAGGTGATTACCCATCGTGGCCCAGAGCGCACACCACGTCGTCTAAGCAGGTATGGGCCTAGCATTCTGTTTGGGGCGGTAGGAAGTGAAGTGGAGGGAGTGGGGAGTGAAATGGACATTCCTGGGATTAGGGAAAGTGAGAGTGAGGTGAGTGAGTCATTGCTCTCCCTACGCAGTGTGAGGCGGCAGAGTGGATCACGTGGGCCAGTGCAGGTGCGTTCATTATCACGTGGGGTTGTGAGGGAGGGGGAAGGTGGGGAGGAACCACTCCAAAGCACGTCTTATGCTCCCCAATATCCCCTAACACGTGGTCGAGCAAGGTTGCGTGAGAGAGCACGTGGTGTGGTAATGGAGGGGGAAGGTGAGGAGGAACCATTCCCCAGCACGTCTTCTGCTCCCCAATATTCAACAATTTCATCCCCACAGTCCCCTAATGTTCCTCAAGGCCGTAAGGGTAAGGGAAAGGGAAAGGGTAAAGGCAGAGGGAAGAGGAGTGACAGTGGGGAAGCCCTCCGTACTCCTTCTCCCCAACCTCCCCAACCAGGATCTCCTCCCCACCCAGACGAAGGCGGTGATGGGGACGAGGGATTTGTGTCGTGGGATTGGGAGGATGGGAGTGATTTTTCTCCCCTCATTCACCCCTTCACTGAGCATGGGCGATCTGGCTGCATTGCACCTGGTATTCACTGTAATTCAAGCAGGTTGGATTTTTTCCACCTGTTTTTCAGTGAGGCCTTCGTAGATCAGATCGTTTTTCAAACAAACCTGTTTGCAAGCGGCCAGCGGCTAGAAAGTGAAAGATTGGGAACAAGGAGTAGGCATTCTATGATTTATGATTACCCTGTCTCCATTCCAGAAATGTTCTTATTTTTTGCCCTTGTCCTTTTGATGGGTATAATAAGAAAAAATAGAATTCCTGCTTACTGGACTACGGACCCTGTTATGTTTACCCCCATATTTGGTCAAGTGATGAGCCGTAATCGGTTTCAACAAATTCTAAGTCGCCTCCATTTTTATGATGCTAATGACCCTGCAAATGCAAACAACACTGACAAAATGAGGCGAATTAGGCTGGTCTTTGATCACTTCAGGCAAACCTTTCGATCCTCATTCTATCCCTATAGAGATCTCGTCATAGACGAGAGTCTCGTGTTGTGGAGAGGCAATATTTCATTCAGACAGTATATACCCAGCAAAAGGCACCGTTTTGGGTTCAAGATCTTTGACTGTAGGACTGGATACGTGCAAGACATAGTCTTGTACACCAGTGCACAGACAGACATAATAGAAGATCGAAGTATAGGACTTTCGGGAGCAGTGGTAAAGACGATGATACAAGACTACCTTCATCGTGGTCACGTTCTCTACCTCGACAACTGGTACACTAGCCCTCTTCTCGCTCGTTATCTTCACAGACATGAAACGGGAGTCTGTGGAACCGTAAAGGTGAACCGGCGTCACATGGTCAAGGTAGGGCGGAAACTTGCAAGGAGTGAGGTTGTCTTCTTCAAAACAAACAACATCCTTGCAACAATGTGGAACCACAACAGAGAAGTAAGCCTCTTGTCCATGGTTCACCGCCCCTTGATGCACCGTACTGATTCTGTTGATTACCATAGCGAGAGCAGGCGTCGTGTTTGGAAACCTGAATGTGTCATGGACTATAATATAAACATGCGCCTCGTGGACCAGTCAGACTCCATGATATCGACGGTAGAGTGTGCCAGGACCACGATGAAGTGGTATAAAAAACTGTTCTTTCACTTGCTAGATATCACTGCTCTGAATTGCCACCACCTTCACGCCATGACCACAGGAGTTCAGGAAACCTTTGAAGGGTTTGTGAGGGAGCTCACACGAGAAATCTTTGCTAAGTATGCTGTTGAAAGGCCCCAACAGCGCCCCCGCACTGCCCATATTACCCACACTCCCCAGAGAATATCCGCCCGCCATTTCCCCACTCCTATCCCTCCCCAGCCCAACAGACCTAGGCCCCAGCGCAGGTGTCACGTGTGCAGTAATTCCCAGGTGAGACTCACGACACAGAGGAAGGACACCCGCTATGAGTGCGTGCAGTGTGACGTGGGTCTGTATATTCACCCATGTTTTAGTGAATATCACACGTTGCTGCACTTTTAGCATGGTGTGAATGCGAAAGGACGCTGAAAATATGCGGTAAATGCGACAGACAGACGCTCTGTGAAAATATCAGTCATGTGGATCGCCAAATATTAGTATAAAGTGCCTACGGGTAGAACATAAGTGAAAACATTGGGTGTAAGTATATAAATCAGCCCTAAGTTGAAACTTACATAGAGAGGGTTGTTTGATTCGATATTCTGTCGCTCAGTGCAATAAATACGGCCCCTTATTATATATTTCTTATTATGTGACATTATTACGGGTATAATATAAGTTCAAATTATTGTATATGATGATGTATATTCTAAGCCAAATATTCATAGTGTGTCTATAAAGATAAGATTTCCTGACGCTTAGTCGAATGAATAAGGCACGTATTAGTCAAAATAAAAGTCAGCAAGTGATAAAGTGAAGAATTAGTATATAAGTGTGTGAGTGAATTAGTATATAAGTGTGTGAGTATTATGTATGACGAAACATTCCTTGCGAGGGTATTTTCAGGCGATATTCTCACGTTCACTTGAATAAATAATGGCAGTAAGTATGTACAGTGCATTCTAGGGGTGTAAACGTGTGTAATGTAAGTGGGAAAATATAATTTGAGTGAATAAATAAAGTAGATGATGAAACACGAGTGTCTGAGATCGTGGTAGCTACATGAATAGGCACTAGCATATCGCTAAATGCCCTCGTAATAAAT
Organism: Coenobita brevimanus; assembly: GCF_032717465.1. NCBI lineage: Eukaryota > Metazoa > Arthropoda > Malacostraca > Decapoda > Coenobitidae > Coenobita > Coenobita brevimanus. The sequence goes on along the minus strand of NC_136999.1, from coordinate 34,613,194 downwards.
GATAATAATTGAAAACCTTCACAGTGGTGGAGGAAAGGTTCTATGTAAATGGGAAAATAATTGGAAAGTGATAAAACAATTTGGTATGTTGAAATACGAGTCATAGCGAGTGCGCTTACTAAGCTGATGTGCGCTAAACTTATGCTGCATGTCATCATAATGAATGAAAACATCTGAAAACACTTACAAACAGTTGCAATTGGTAAAATGTCATTGAAACAGAAGTATACAAGTAGAAAAAATGATAGGTTGACTCATACCAGAAACTTAGCATATAGCATGTTACGATTCGGACCTAACTCGCTATGCTCGCGCGATGGTACAATGCTTATTTTTCCTATATATGTGTCTGAAATCCATTATATTGTTACTGTTATTGTTTATTAGTTCAAATTCAATAAATGTAGAGGTGTTGTGTGTTGTTTGTCCCATTATTCCTTACCATAGAAAACGTAAACGCATATCCAGCCCATTACAGAATACGATACCTGCGGGAGGAAACCGCACCTCTAGAGACCACTTATAGACCGCAGAGACCACTTTTTAAAGGATTTTCCATCGTTTCTCGACCTAAGCGGAAGTTTTAGAAGAAAAAAAATTTTTCCAAAAAGGCTCGGGACTGGGGGATGTCATAGGTGCGGAAAGGCTCAGGACGTGACGGGTTAAAGAGTGTAACCCTTTCTTCAACAAATGTCCACTGCCTAGCATCAACAGGCATGTTGTCACCGTAGCAGCCAACAGCCACGCAGCTATCTTGATATTCCTCTAGCTAATGGTGCCCGCTGCACTGTAAGTCTACTGGCCCCCTGTCAGTTCATGGCATCCAACTTCTGAGCGTCATACCTATTCTATTTTTTTTTTTCTTTTACAGTTTATGACGACTTACTTATTGTACTGACTAAAGGGTGAAATGATGGAAGTCTGACTTTGCCAGTATAATGTAAATGGGATAGGTGTTCCAGGAATAAATGAATGCGTAATGGAGTGTATGAAGAATCAGTGGCGAACGCAGTGAGCGAAATTATAAGAAAATGAACAGAGAAAACATTTTAGGAGTTCGGAGGATTGTCACGGCTTCAAAGAGAGCATGTGTGAGATACAGAAAGAGGGGAGCTTGCTGCCAATTAGCCATCATTTGTAACTGAGCCAGTAGAGCTGGCTATCTGTGTGTGCGATATGTATTGAGCACCAAAGCAGCGCATGCCAACAACTTATCAGTTCATGGTGCATTACAAACACTCAGAACAGCTTGCTACGGCAAGCCTTTGTTTTGAGCACCAAAGTGCTCCAAAAATGCGACAAAGGACAGCTTGCTATCACACAGAAATTTCTTGGATTGGTGGCTAATGTTTACGCCAAGGAGATTTCTTTAAAAACGACCCCAGGAAGATGCCTCATGGGCGGGGACGGAAGTCTTCCTGATTATCAAGAAGTAATTACTATAAAGGCACAGTAATTGCGTAATCATCATACATACACTAAAAAAAAAAAAAACTTCAACTATCATGAATTCATCATATATATAGTGGGAGGGTGTGAAGTATGTAACTTATTGCATGCGTTTGTGAAATGAAGGAGTTGCTTTATTAAAGAATGATGAATAGTAAAGAGTAATGAAAGACTGCTAAAGTATAAAAATAATCACGGTGTAACCTTAATTCAGTGAAAGTGGTACTGATCACTGCGACTACACTTGGTTCTACTGTAGTTGAAGAGAAGGACAGGTTTGGGGTGGAATAATCACCCAAAAATTACAGGGTTTTGTGATAGCAAACTTAAATGAGGGAGTGCACAATGGCCCTGTGAAAATTATGTAATAGGCTGTTCTGGAGTGGATGGGAAGACGGAGAACGGACATTGACTGAAGGTTGTTTATTAGGATAAATTGTTTTAATATTTTAAGCACAAAGAATTACACAATTATACGTTATCCTGTGAGACTGGTAAGAATGATCAAAGGTGCATGACTGAATACATAGTGAAAAAGATGTTGGGAAGTACTGTTGACATTAGAGTGGGGAATGAACTAAGCTGAGGTTTGCCTGTTCATGTGTTTTTTCTATGCATGGTAAAACTGAGAAGTGTGTGGTGGATAAAGGGAGAAAGGAGTACTCTGAGAGAGTATCTAAGAGTGAAGAAGCTGAATAAGGAAACAATGTGTATCATCATTAGCAACATCATCATTACTGTTGCCTTTTCTGCTATTTGTTGGTGCTGTTGCTAGTGTTATTAATACAAATGGTCGTATATGTTAAGGCATTGTTTTGTTGATGTTTTCAGAGTGAAGCTGTTCTCATTGTTGCCGTACAGTGATTCATCGACTCTGCCACAACAAGTGGCCACCTGGACTGCTGACAGGGACCTGGTTCTTGCCCCCACCACCCATCTCTTCCCTTCAAAGTTTATGAAGTAAGTGATTTTTCTCCAAGTTTGTCAAGTAAATGATGTTCACCTGTAGAAAGAGAAAATTTACCTATCCAATGCAGTATATAACCGATATGAAGAAATACTTTACTTACACAACTCTGTTTTACCAGTTAAAAATTTGCTTACACAAATAAATACTTAACCTATTACTGTTGAGTAATAATTTACTAGTACAATCATGTAGTTACACAGAGCAACAATTTACCTTTACAAAGCATTATACTCCCTAGCTATCTTTTGCCAGATGCCTTAACCCTTTAACCGCGGGTGTCATTCCAGAATGACGTTGCAAAAACTGGACCAAACTGCGGGTGTCATTCTCGAATGTTTGTGAATATTTTGAATACCCCGCGTTTTTTCCGTGCGCCAACTGTTTCAAGGGAGAGTAGCTATTAAGTTCTTTCACTCCAGCCGACCCCCACCTCCCTCCTCCCCCCCCTGGGGCCCCACCTCCCACCCCCTGGGCCCCCCACCCCACCCCGGACCAAACACGCATCAGTATCTGTCCAGCTGTGTGAGTGACAACACTGCTGATGTGGTGGTGAAGTGCAGGCAATTACAGTGCCTTTTACCTGCCTCAGTGAACACAGAGTGGGTGTTTATCGTATGTGCAGTGTTCATATATGTTTATAGTATTATTATCAGAATGAGGTTGGCATTTGGTAATGGTGTGTGAGTGAAAAATAGTGATTACAACACCGCTGATATGGCAGTGAAATGCGGGCAATTACAGTGCCTTTTACCTGCCTCAGTGAACACAGAGTGGGTGTTTATCGTATGTGCAGTGTTCATATATGTTTATAGTATTATTATCAGAATGAGGTTGGCATTTGGTAATGGTGTGTGAGCGAAAAATAGTGATTACAACACCGCTGATGTGGCAGTGAAGTGCGGGTAATTACAGTGCCTTTTACCTGCCTCAGTGAACACAGAGTGGGTGTTTATCGTATGTGCAGTGTTCATATATGTTTATAGTATTATTATCAGAATGAGGTTGGCATTTGGTAATGCTGTATGAGCGAAGGTAATGGTGTGTGAGCGAAAAATAGCGATTTTAGATCGCTCACTTCTAATGGCACTGCCCATCCAGTGATAGTCAACGAAATCATGAAACCTACATCATTGCAAAGCCGAAGGTTAGTACTTTCTAATGGTACCTTATTTTTCGCTCTAGATTTATTCTGTGCAGAGTTATAAAGGTTTAAAGTTTGTTTACATTTTGGTCGAAACCCCCGCGGGAGAGGACAGTCGGGGCAAAACAATGCCCGCGGTTAAAGGGTTAATCCAGAGACTGTTGGCTACAAACAAATCACTCTCTACAGCTCCCTGTCGATTGCCATTTACCTACCCTATGTCTAACTTCCTCCTTTCTCATACATATCTCCATTCCATCCCCCAGTCTCATCTTTGGTCACTCGTTCCACAGTCAATCTCTCATTCTCCATCCGCTCCCCATGGCCAAACAAATATTTTTTGCGGACAGTAGAAACAAATGAGCACTGTACTAGATCGTGAACACAGCTGTGATTCGGCACCAGTTCATGAACACAGCTGTGATTTGGCACCAGATCATGAACACAGCTGTGATTCGGCACCAGATCATGAACAACTGTGATTCAGCACAAGATCATGAACACAGCTGTGATTCGGCCCCTTACCTCTTAAAGCATACTGATATATGATTAGCTTTCAATTGATATACAATTAGACTTCAGTGATATACAATTAAGCCTCAGGTAACCCCTTCATACATGATGAAGCTTTAGGCGTCATTAGGATGTGGTTGCATAAATACACATTGATGCATTTGACACCATAAAAGCATAAAAACCTTTGCCAGGAAGTAAGTTTTCAGCTGATCGGCATAATTTTTGGAGGAGTCATAGCTTCCATGCCACTCGTCAAAAGTAATGACTTGGCAACTGTGGGTACCAAGACGCACAGCAGCATGGGTAGGTTGATAGTACCACACCGGCCGTTTAGGGAGAAAGTAGCATGTGGTGGTATTCCCAAAAATTTTCCTCTACCCCATCCTGGGTGCGCATCATATTTCAGTATACCAATAGTGCTTGTGTCTACCTTTTGGACACTATTGTTATTAGATTTGGTGTTTGCAATAGGAAATTAGATTCTTGTGAATCATTCATGGCCGTTATCAGTCATTGGCCCAACGAAGATTGTGCTACCTCTTTTTTTGCCCTGGTCCAACAACTGCACTGCCTCTACCCTGCACCCAGTGTGAGTATTCAGCCACTGAACAATAGTGACAGTGAATTAGGTGAATATAGTGTGCAACGGCTAGTGAGCAAGGATATGGTTAAACATGCAGCTGCTTAGGGGGAGGCTAGAAACCACCTTACGACATGGTGTTGTCGTGAACAGAATAATTGGCAAGATGTTGCTGAAATCATTGTTTTTGTCTAATGTATGGAGGATAGTGTTGCTGTGCAATACATAGGAGTATAGTGCAACGAGTGTATGTGATGTAATATTGGCTAGGGCAGGAGTCACGTACGCCTTACAGCCACGGCATGCCATTGTCATGAGGGGATATAACAGAGGAGGTTTATAGAGATATTTCAAACTACTGTATTGTTATATTTATTCCGTATGGTTCTTGTGTAAAATAAAGCATGAGTGTTATAGTGATATGTTTATCATATGATTGTGTGGAAGAATGTAAACACAGCACCACATGCTCGTCAGAAAACATCGTCTGTAATACCTTAGGTATTCCAGATGTGACCTACAGAGCATGTTCATGTACTGTTGTGGTGAAATATACTGTGTTTCTCAAAAAAATGATGCATTTGGTTATGTCTCATGTGAGCAAAACAGGTAAACAGTGCAGCATGTTCTGGTACAGAAAGACATCATCTGCAACACCTTAGCGCACATGTAAGGGCCACCTCCGTGACTTACGGAGGACGTGCATGTGCTTGTAATGGTGAACTGTACTATGTTTCTTATAAACTGATAGATTTGGTTAAGTGTAATGTGAAAAGGAAATGAAGGTGAACCAAGTGCTCATCAGGAAATATCGTCTGCAATACCTTAGGTATTCCAGATGTGACCTACATAGCACGTTCATGTACTGTCGTGGTGAAATATACTGTGTTTCTCATAAAATGATGCATTTGGTTATGTCTAATGTGAACAAAACATATAAACAGTGCAGCCTGTTCTCATAAGGAAAGACATCATCTGCTACACCTTAATGCACACATAAGGACTTCCTCCGTGACTTACGCAGGACATGCATGTATTTATAATGGTGAATTGTAATGTGTATCTCATAAACTGATAAATTTGTTTATGTGTAATGTGAAAAGAAACTGAAAGTGAACCATGTGATCATAACAAAGAGAGCGTCTCATACACCTGAGGTAGCACAATGCTAGTGAAACCCAACGTGACTTATGGAACACATGTATGTACGTTTTTAGTAGTGAAATATACTGTGTATCTCATAAAATGATGGATTGCTTTATGTGTAATGTGAAAAGAAACTGAAAGTGTACCACGTGATCGTAACAAATAGAGCATCTCGGACACCTGAGTTAGCACAAATGTTGCGAAATGGAACTTGACATACGGAACACATGCCTGAACTTTTTATAAGTGGTGAAATATACTGTGTATCTCATAAACTGATATATTTGTTTATGTGTAATGTGAAAAGAAACTGAAAGTGAACCTTATGATCTTAACAAAGAAAGTGTCTCGTACACCTGAGGTAGCACAAAGGTGGCGAAACCCAACGTGACTTACGGAACACGCACATGTATTTGTAGTGGTGAAATATACTCTATTTTTCATAAAATGATGGATTTGGTTATGTCTTATGTGAAATAAAAGCGTAAACTGTGCACCGTGTTTTTGTAAAGAAAGACATCATCTGCTACACCTTAGCGCACAGGTAAGGAACACCTCCGTGACTTACGAAACAAGTGTATGTACATTTTTAGTGGTGAAATATACTGTGTATCTCATAAAATGATAGATTTGGATATTTGTTATGTGAAAAGAAAATGACAGTGAACCACGTGATCGTAAGAGAGCGTCTCGTACACCCAAGTTAGCACAAAGGTTGTGAAATGAAACTTGACATACGCAACACGTGCATGTACAGACGCTGACAAAAGTCGTGAAGATCCACTGGAGGACTCAGGGATCTCGTGTTTAAGTTGTTAAGGGACCACGATCAATGTGAATCCTGAATCAGTGAGTATCAGTGAGCTGACGATGCTGTCCACTCTGGTAACATGTGAGCTGTTGAGGAGAGGTATGGAGGAGCGTAATCGAGTTACCAGTGTTTCATTGCAGAAGTCAGCTGCGTCAATTGAGATGTCGGAAGGAATCACCTTGAAGATACATTAAATCACCTGCAAGATACATCTCTGACTGGAGTCTGTATTCGGTAAGTAACGAAGAACTAATCCTTATTATATTTGCATTATTACTCTCATGATGGCTAAATGACTGAATGGCATTTGTTTTGGGTGAACTGGAGGGCTACTGATTCCTCCAAACTATGCCAGGAAACAGACTACTTCAATAAATATGTATGGGATATGTTTCTTAGTAGTGTTTAAACGGCTATGCAGACTCCAGTTCAACCAAAACAAATGACCCCCTTAACCTTACACCGGCTATAAAATGCATTATGTTAATAAATAACAGAAACCATGTCAGTGTAATTGCTTAAGGAGGTATGATGTGCATTATTAGTAATATTGCTGAATTAAACAAAACACATACCTTTAATGCCTGACTACAAACAACATCCATTCGAGTTTAGCCACGATGGAAATGAATCATACTTAGCATTTGCACGTTTCAGTTTCAAGTGACACGAGTTTGTCCTGATGACTCCAACCAGATCATGGTATCGACAGAATATATCCAGTGGGCAAATGTCACATTTTTCACGTGGAAAAGATGTGGACTGGAGATGTCTAAAAGATGTGGATATCTGATCTTTTTTTATATGTTCGTTTCACGAGAATTTAAACACGTGTACTAGACGTGTTGAAATTCATCTAAAAGATTTGGATACCCGGTATCTGATCTTTTTTGATAGTTCGTTTCACGAGAATTTAAACACGTGTAATAGACGTGTTGAAATTCACGAGTAATACACAGTAATATCTGGTGGAATAAATCACATGCATGCAAATTAGAAAGGCTCTCTAGAAGCCAAATGGATAAAAAAAATATATATACATTCACTCCCTAACTCCAACAAGTTCTTCCTACGCTGAATAAAAGTAATAATGAAGCCAGTATAAATTGTCAAATTCATCAATCATCAAAGCATTGTTAGCTTATAAGTCGATTAACTCATCTATCTATATATATATATATCTATAACCCGACGCCCCAATCCCGCAAAGGGTGGCCGCAGACAAAACGCCTCCTAGTCGCTCCGTCACCCACCATTTGACCACCCTCCCCCCAACTCACCCTCCCCTCCCTCACATACCTCCCAACTCCATCCCTCCACCTCATCCTCGGTCCACCCCTCCCTCTCCCTCCCTCCACCTCACCTACATACACCCTCTTAGTCAGTCTTTCATTCTCCATTCTCTTCACATGTCCAAACCACCTCAGTGTATTTCTCCTAATCTTCTCAACCACATCCACATCCACCCCACAGCGTTCCTTCACTTCTTCATTCGTCAACCTGTCCCTTCACGTCACTCCACATGCTCCTCTCAAGTAACTCATTTCCACTGCTCTCACTCTTGACTTGTTCCCCTCTTGCAAGGTCCATGCCTCGCTTCCATACGTCAGGGTAGGGATCACAATACTATCATGCAGTGACTTCTTAACTTCCGTACTCACCTCCCTATTTCTCATCACTGCTTTCAGTGTACCAAAAACCTTCCTTCCCTGCTGTACCCTTTCACGCACTTCATCCCCCAAAGTTCCATCCTTACTCATCACACTACCCAAGTACTTGAATGCACTCACATTCTCCATATCCTCACCATCCAACCTCACTGCACACTCTGTGACTTCATTCCTCTCAAACACCATAACTTTACTTTTGTTTGCATTAACTTTCAGATTTCTCCTCCAACACACTGTCCCAAATTCATTCACCAAACCTTGCAACTCCCATTCATCTTCACTCAACAGTACTGTATCATCAGCAAACAGCAACACCGGAAGCTTCCAAATCTCACCCTCATTCATTAGAGCCACCCCCACATCCACTGCCCTACCCTGCACCTCCTTTACAACCCCATCCATGTATATATTAAACAGCCATGGAGACATCACACAACCCTGTTTCAGTCCCACATTGAGATCAAAGAACTCACTCAGCTCACCATCCACTCACACCATAACCCTAGCTCCCTCGTACATACTCTTCACAGCACTCAAAAATTTCCCCTCCACTCCATATATTCTTAATACCTTCCACATACCTTGCCTATCTGTTCTGTCATAAGCTTTCTCTAGGTCCATGAAGGCAGCATACACTTTCCTTCCCTTCTCTAGATACTTCTCCACTAAATATCTTAGAACAAATATCTGATCTACACACCCTTTTCCCTTTCTAAATCCCCCTTGTTCTTCTCCAACTAGCTCCTCTGTCATATGCCTAACCCTATCAATGAGTATTCTACCATACTGTATATTTTACCAGTCACACTAAGTAGGCAAATACCCCTATGGTTACCACATACTTCTCTCTCTCCTTTTCCTTTGTATAAAGGAACAATTATACCTGATTTCCAGTCCTCTGGAACCCTTCCCTCTTCCCAAGCCAATCTACACAACTTCCATATCCACACCACAACAATCTCACCCCCATACCTAAGCATTTCACCACACACTCCATCAATTCCTGGGGCCTTTCCCAACTTAATATTCTTCATCGCTTCAACTACTTCCGCCCTACTGATCTCTTTCTCCCTCCTCTCGTCTCTTCTTCTCCCAGCCATACCTCAACCACTTATACTCGCACTGCTCTCACTCTCCACATTCAATAAATCCTCAAAGTGCTCCTTCCATCTCCTCAGTTTCTCTCTCTTCTCCACCAACAATCTATTATTCCTATCTTTCACTCCTCTACTATTTCCCCTTTCACACTGCCTTACTTTCTTTATCTCCTTCCAAAACAATTTCTTACTCTCCCTCCATTTCACACTCAGATTCCTCCCAAACTCCTCATCCACTTTCATCTTACTCTCCTTCACCAGTCTCTTAACCTCCTTTCTCCTGCTCACATATACCTCTCTCTTCTCTCTCTCATCTTCTCCCCTACCTCTACTCGCTAACCATTCACTATATGCCTTCTTCTTTTGTTCCACAGCTCGTTTCACCTCATCATTCCACCATGCTGTCCCTTGCACATCCTTGCATCTCCTCCTCACTCCACAAACCGCCTCACACGCTGCGTCTATCTCTTCCGTGAATATCTTACATACATCTTCCACCCCTTCCATCTGCTCTAGCTCATACCTTCCCAATCTTTCTTTCACTATGCTCTTATACTCTGTCATTTTCTCACTATCTTGCAAGTTCTCCACTCTTCTCACAGGAGTTGCATCCTCCTGTCTTCCCCTTTGTCTCCTCAACCACTTTCTTTGCAGCTCTACCTTGGCCATCACTAAGTGATGGTCCGAGACTCCATTCCCCCACCCTCTCCACACTCTTGCATCCATCACTTGTCTTCTCATTCGCTCATCCACACACACGTAGTCTATCATTGCCTTTCACTCAACAAGTTCACCATCCATCCTCCTCATTACTCTCCATGTATACCGGTGGATCATCTTATGCCGAAAATAGGTGTTGGCTATTGCCTACCCCTTACAAGCACAGATGTCCACCAAAGCACTTCCATTCCCATCTATGTCAGCTGGCACACCCCACTGACCAACCACTCCATCCGCTCGTACATTCCCAACTTTGCCATTCATGTCTCCAATCAACAGCACTCTCTCGCTACTCTCAAACTTGTCCATACACGCTTCTACACTCGCCCCAAGTTCATCTTTCACTCTTGCCACTCGATCCTCTGTCGGGGCATACACACATACAATCGCCCACGCTTGTATACCTACTTTCATCCTCACCCATACAATCCTTGCACCCACTGTTCCATACTCTCTTATATTCTCCTTCCACTTCTTGCTTATCATCAGACATACTCCCTCTCTTGCCCTCTCATTTTCATTGACTCCCGCACATATACCTAAACCATATTCCCATTCTCTCACCCTTTCACCTACATATTTAGTTTCAGTCAATCCACATATATCCACTTTTGCATCCTCAAGCACCTGAACAATCTCTCTCTCTTTCACTTCATCATTCACTCCTCTCACATTCCACGTTCCCACCCTAAAAATGTCCTTCGTCCGTTTCTTAGTTGTCAACGTATGGTCTGTCCGGGTCCGAGGCGCTTTGTTTGCTTTTTTAGTTAGTTCTTTTTACGGGGTGGGGCACTAACCCACCACCAACCCTTTTAGTCGCCTCGTATGACAAGCAGGGATACTGGGGTAGTATTCTTGAAACCCCCCTCCCCGCAGGGGGGGAAGAACTGGTGGGATCTAGGGATTGAATGTAAATTATTTTTATCCATTTGATTTCTAGAGAGCCTTCCTAATTTAAGTCGTATAAACTTGTCTAATGATAAATAAAATAAACAGTCAAGATGCATCATAATCATCCAATAATGTGCAAACTATATAAATGTCCTGCAAGATTCATATACTGCATACAGTACTGTAACTACATCAGTATAATTAAGGTATAGTTAATCGTGAACGCCACCCATGAAATTTGTTGTGACTATAAGGTGCAATACATCAATAGTCTGTGCAAGATTGGACACTAACGAATATAGGTATGTTTTATAATACACAGAGTAGTTCTTTAATTTATATATTGTGTAGTACAGAAAATCATTCACATTGCTATCTTAAAGAGTTGATGAGGTGAAAAGCTTTGGATTCCACCTTCTGCAGAAGAGCTCAATGTGATAAAAAGAAAGTAATTAATCAGAGAAATTAATTGAGGCAACTCATTAGGGAAAAAATAAAATGCCATAGGGGAACTTAACTGTATACTAAAGGTTAACAGGGGATCAGATAGGACGGTAAGGATAGCAGACAACCAACAACCATCAGCACATTCAGCAGAGTGTTCATTTCAGTAGCCAGATCCATTGCTTCTCTTAGAATACAAAAAATATATAAAGACTACAAACAATTAATTAGAAACCCTGGGAGCACTGTGAAAAACAAAACCCTACTTAGGTGCTACCACCAAGAATAATAATGTACTGTGTAGGTTCTGTGTGACAAATGGAGAAGCTGTCCACCATCCTCTTAAGGACAGTGCTGGCTGCGTGGTATGTGCGGTTCTATACATGTAGGAGAATTACAGTGTTAGATTATCTGAAAGAATAAAGCATAGATATTAGTTTCAAGACAACAGTAAGTACAGTAAATTAGGGATTTTTTGTTTTGTTTAGTTAATAGTACCGTGGGCTCACACAGTACGTGAGTTCACAGTACGCGAATCACATAGTATGCGAGTGAACAAAATAATAACCAAAAAACCTTCACTGCGCGAGTTTAACCCACAATCCACGAGGTAGAGGCAAGGAGTGGCTCAAAACCACTATTTTCCCTGGCTAAGCGACCCCCCCCCCCTGCACAACGGGCCCATTGCGACTTCAGAGGCTCTTGGGGAAGGTGCTCACGAGGAGTCTACAGTAAGATCTTGCCAATAACGACTTCGACAATTAATGTTTTCGGCAGTAGCGGTAAGTTAGAACAGAAACCCAGTTTCTTTAATCTAAGTCAACTAATACCACGTCTTTCACTTCCTTCTAAAACAGCTCCAAGCTCGCGCAGGGGGTGGAGCATCGAAGTGACGTCGACTGGCTCTGGCACTAAACACCAGCTCAGTTGACTCCTGACCATGATGGAGGATGGATGTTTGCTCCACTGCTCAGACCATAACATATTTTTCTGTTTGGTGAAGTGAAGGAAGGGACTGAAATGTGTGATGGAAGGTTTAGGGGTGTGAAGGAAGCACTTTTTCCCCTGCTTCATTTTCCCCTGTTATAAATGTTTAATTTGAATCTGCGGGTTTATACATTTTCTGCTACTTAACCAGCCACGTCCCGGAGACGTGAATTCACGTCCTCACATGATTTGCACTCATATCCTGGAGACGTAAATTAACGCGGCAACATTGCAAGGTCCCTAATTTGCACAATTTTCAATTTTTGTGAGTGATTTCGCGAGTGATTTTTGGCACATATACAAGGGACACCTTCCTCTATTCCTCTACAAGATGCCAAGCAGGGACAATGCCTTACACCGCATAACCTCTCCCCCCCCCACACTCCATTGTCTCAGCAATTCACCTGTTACCAGTGACCTGGCCAATAAAGACATTCAGGGCCAGAGTGATTCCCCAATCGATGACAATGTGGAGGACAAAGTTTACATAGCATTAGAGGAAGAAACAGTCAGAAATGATGATCAGATAATGTGGGAAAAAAAGGTCATGAATGGTGATGAGTTAGTGAGTGAAACAATGCTTATAAATGCCTATATTACTGTTTGAAAACCAATATACTCTTGTACTACATATAAATTCGTACCAAGTAAATAAATAAATACTGTTTATGAGTGGATAAAATAGTTACCCTCCCATAGAACTCGTTTTCTTTGGTGCCAGCCTGTTAGAAAACCCAGTCAGGTAAGGAGGTACTCATACCTGAATCGAGTATTTTAAACCTCAGGTGAGCGATTTGTCTATGAATTTTCGATGTTTCTCACCAAAAGCGGATGCTTGAGCAAAAAAAAAAAAAAAAGGTCCAAAAACGTCGGGACTGGGGCGTACCACTGCCCAGAAAACGTCAGCATGGGGCGGGTTAAGCCAACTGATGTCACACATAAGCCACACCTCCCTGCGCCCTGATGGAAAGTGAACTGACTTGGTATTAGTAGACTTAGTCTTTAATAATGTTTGGACTCGATGAATGACTTATTTCGCGAATGCCAAGTTGTTATACAGCAAATACGTCCATAACAAGGAATGACGCAGACAAACAAGAAGAGATGAAGGAAATTGCCCAAAATGTGAGCATTAGCGAGAAGATGGAGGATCGTCCCCTCACCACCTCCTGTGACTTGCCTGCCACTGTCCCCTCCACCTCCACTGCCCCTCCCTGACTCACCAGCCGCCTCCACCTCCACAGTCCCACCTGCTTCACCTGGCATACCTGCAACCCCCACCATAATGACTTGCTGCAATCTGGAAGAAATATAACATTCAAAAGGCCATTAATTTCTTCATCAAAGCCTGGAATAATACAACACTGGCAACTGTTAAACACACGCGGTGTGCGGGGTGGTGCAGCGGGGGCATTCTAAATGTGCTGCCGTGCCTCAGAACCCCTGTTATTTACATCCATCAGGTATGTTGTCTACTGTTGTTAAGGTGACTGACCATATTTTTGTTATTGTAGCTATGTCTGCAGTATATGTCTGAAAAATTTTCCCTTTATTATGTCTCTAAGGGTCAAAAAATGTCAAGGTATAAGGGGGTACCGCCCATATGTAGTTTTTCTCATAAGATTATGTATTCACAGTACACAATTTTAAAGTGCGTGAGGACAAGGACTGCCCATCCACTCTTGTACTGTGCAAGCCCACTGTATTTTATTTTCATTTTTTTTCAGTATTGGTAAGAAGTAAACCTTTTTTGCTTGATTTAGGGAACAATTTCCACTGGAAACAAATCCTAAGGCCTGTAATTGGGTGAAGTCAAATTCGAAATAATATCCTTAAACTGGTACTAAGTATATATATATATATATATATATATATATATATATATATATATATATATATATATAATTTTGTCTCTGGAGAGAGGATTTACCCATATTTTTATTTTAATTGACAGTACGTTCAACCACATATGATCACATACTTGCCCAAACCTGTCCTAACTCCCATTAAGGGGTTGAAGTCAAATACGAGTTGAAAACTGTAAAATCGAACAAATTATTTACCTTTTAGTATTAACTAAACCTAATCTAATCTAACCTAACCTAATCTGGCCTAATCCCTGTGCGTGGTTGAAGTCATATATGAAATAAAAAAAAGGGAAATAAAACTGAATGAAGTGCTTTTTAACCCATTAACTGTGGCATTAGGTTTCATGGTCAATCCCCCCATGCACAAAAAAATGGGATTCTTTTTTCTTCAAAAATCATTTTTGCTCTTATAAATGAAAGAGTGCATGGAAAAGAATAGGAAACCAAATATGATTTCATTATTTACCTTAGTTTGGCTGTGGTACACTATTTGCAGACATTTGGGTGAAAAATGTAGCTTGCATTTTTAAAAAAATAAGAGCTTGAGCATATGATGTACGCAGCAGTCGCATGCTATTCTTCATATGATGTACGTAGCAGCTATCGAGTTAATTAATCTAACCTAACCCACCAAATCAGACATAATCCAACAAAATTTAACCCCCAACCTAACCTACATTAACTGCAAAAGCATCTTACCTAACCTAACCTGACCTAATCCCTGTATGTGGTTGAAGACATACAAAAAAAAAAAAAAGGAATTAAAATCGAACAAAGTGCTTTTTAATCTAACCTAACCTACCAAATCAGATCTAATCCAACCAAATTTAATCCTCAACCTAACCTACATTAACTGTGAAAGCTCATAAATCTGAGGGCAGGGACGGGCTAACATCGCCCTCCCCAGGCCATGACTATACAGTGAGTTGATACTGCACGAACAAAAACACCTAAAGGACATATTTGCGAGAAAAACGTCATATATGAAACTCTCCCTTAGCTGAGGAGTAAATATCATTGGAAAGGCTGGAATTCCCCTAGGATGTAACTAAATGAAATGTAATACTAACTGAATTATCACTATACAGGCACCTGACAGAATTAATGCCTAGCCTATAGGCTAGCCTAGGCCCTATACATCATGCGGATAGGCTAGGCTATTTAGACCGAGCCTGTGTGGTTGAATAGTTTTTTTTAAGGCAAATTTCTTCAACACACTAGTCTTTATACCTAAATTTTATATATGATTAACCTTTGATATTGAAAATTTATAAGAGTACTTCAAAAATCTTACCTCCCCTCAAAGCTTCTGCATTTGTATGTATGGTAAACGCTGGATTTGAATGTTTGTGCAAGGTTACCATTGAAAATACTCAAACTTCGCTATCGGTAGCAAGATGGAATGGCAAAATATTTAGAATAATGCCACAGATATTAAAATATCATTTAAAATATCTCAAATAACTATAACATTTATAAAATGTCATTAGATGTAAAAAGTAAATATTTATACATGATCAAAGTCAGTTCCTCTATATCTAGCGAGAAAGTTTGGCTAGATTGTACAAACATGGCAACACTGTATTTGAGGACTGTTGTTTACGTCGATGATCTAGTATTATTTCGCATTCGTTAAAAATAATAATAATAATAAATAAATAAAATGTTTAATAAGCACATAAAAAATATTACTTTGAATATCATGAATATCTACTGTACCATCATTTACATCGCTTAATTAAGAGAGATGATCATTTTAGGTAACGAATTATCCACAACCACTTCAGTCTGTCTGTCTGTCTGTCTCAAATATGGAATTTATGAAGAAGGTTTGGGGAGGCCTTTGTTCGGGACACTAAATGGCTGATGATGATATATATATCATCATCATCAGCAGCAGCAGCATGACCTGCCCACCTCCATTTTTGTTCTTTTATAACTTCTATAATATCTTTTACTAATTTAGTCTGCTCCCTAACCAAAGATGAAGAGGGTGGGGTGGCTCAGAGGTAGAGCGCCCGACTAGCAATCGCAAGGTTGCGAGTTCGAGCCTCTCATGGGTAACCGTTGGCGGGAGTGTTAGCGCGCTCCTGAAACTTAGTGGGGCTATACGACAATAGTTGCCTAGCTCGGGGATGACGATCAAATCACCAAAGATGATGTTTTTCTGTCCCTCAAAGATATTCCCAAAGAGCAATAGAAACGACAATGTTGGGAATATCCTTATATATATATATATATATATATATATATATATATATATATATATATATATATATATATATATATATCTTAATTGGATATATATATATCTTAATTTCCAATCAATAAATATTATAAAGTGGTAATAGGCAGGCTACATAAGTAATTACTTTCATATATACCAAAAAATGCATAAACTCACGTCACTGCTCTATACATAATCACAATCGGAACTAATCTATTTCATGTGAATTCTACCACCACATATACATCTCATACTATTCTGAGAGAATTCACATTAATTCTTCATCCAGTTTTACACGAGATCTTCTCAGCTAAGTTTCCACGTGGAAAAGATGTAGAAATCTGGTGAATATTGGTGTACACGAGATTTCACCAAATATCCATGACTAAAAGATGTGGAATTCACGAGCTGTGCCCACTGGGTACAGTATATACTGCATAAGTTACTAGTATTTAATGTTACACATGTTAAAAATAAAAAAAACGATGATCCATGTGCACAACGGTCTATGTAGTTTCCACGACTGAATTTGTAAAAAAAAAAAAAAGGAATCCTCTTTGAATAATCAAAGCACCCGTCGTGGCTCAGTGGTAGAACTTCGACGACTCTGTACCATTGGCCCACGACAAGGGTCGGCCGCTACATAGCCTTTCCGGTGTCATATGCAAGGAGTGACTTTATGCAGGAAGTTAATGTTCCCGTCTCTATTCAGCCTACATTAATTTAACCTAACCAAACCTACACTAACCTAACCTAACCTTATCTTAGATCAACCTAACCTAACTAAACCTAAATTAAACTAACCTTACTTCACAAAATTACTGATTTCACAGTCTGCCTGTAAAATACATATGTATATTTACTTATATATATCTATATATCGACCTATAGTTACATATGGGTCGATAACACATACAGCTATCTCCATGACACATATATTTCATAAAATGTTGTTGATAAATTGCAAAATACTTGAGATAACATGCAGATACTCTCAGCACAGGCACTCGGCGCAAGCGCACTTAGCGGAACGGTAACTTCCTCCATAAAGTCACTTCGTGCATACGACACCGGCTTAGCACAGTAGGTAATTCATTACAGATGGAGTGCAAACCTCCTGTGATATTAATTCGGTAAGGTTATTCAACCTTATAATTTATTTTAGTACCCTAAGATTGCGATAGGAGGAAACAAACACATCTGTAAATCACGTATACATATGACTTGAACTGCGAATTACATCAGAGGTTTCATATATTTTTCATTATGTAACGCCATTCATCTCTCGTGGAAGACCGAATTATAAGTGATGATGAATGTCACTGATCTGCTAACTTAATTATATGACGTGAGGTGGGATGCAGTGTTGTGTAGTATGATGTGATGTGAGGTGTAATATGGTGTGATGTGATGTGGTATAAACTGAGGTAAAACAAGGTGTTGGTGTGGTGTGAAGTGGTGTGTGGGATATTGTGGGGCAGTGTGGTGCAGGAATGAGGTGTGGTGCAGTGATGGTATGTGGTATGGGGAAGGTGTGTGGTGTGGTGAAAGTGCGTGGTGTGGTGAAGGGATGCAGTGTGTGGTGTGCGTGAATTTGAAATGGAAGTGTGATCCCATTAATTTCCCTAATTATGACGCTTGCCACCTTACAGATAGAGAAATCCTCAGTGAATGTATAATTCGTAATCAATATAGGCTTATTTCCTTTTCAGCAATGGCCGCAAATGCTGATGATGTCATCACCAACCGCGCCCGCATAATTGGTATGTGGGAGGTCGGGACACCGGTAGCCAGACTTGCTACCGAAACTGGATTTTCAAATAGCACAGTGAGGAGATGGATTAGAAGATGGCGGGAGGAGGGATCCATTCAGACAAGACCAAGAAGTGGACGACCCCGATGCACAACACGTGAAGAGGAAAATGAGATGGTAGCCGTTGTACAGAGTAGACCCATGACGTCTGCTGTCCACATAACAAGACAAATGCAGCTGCACTGTCACCCACGCACCACCATACGCCGTCTCCGGGAAGCAAATCTGCGCTGCCATATTCCTGCTAAAAAAGAGAGCCTCAAACACACAGAGAAGCACGCCTTTGATTTTCTCTTCAGCATTTTGGCATGAGTGATGAATATTTGGATGACGTCATTTTTACAGATGAAAATATGTTTTCATCAGTTGAGGCTGGTGCGAGATCGTGCTGGCGTCCTAGAAATACCCTTTACAGTGCTGAAAATATTCAGGAACTTCAACGCAGTGGCTGAGTGCATGTGTCTTTCTGGGGATGGATGTGGAGGCATGGGCCAGGAGAGTTGGTAGACATTGAAGGACGATTTACCAGTGAAAAATACATTGAGATATTAGAGGATGTTACTTCCAACGGTTCGTGCCATGGTCATCCCTGAACCAGAAATAATTAAGCTGGTTCAAGATAAATCCCCCATTCATATGAGCAGAGCAGTGCGTGAGTGGTTTAGTGCACACCCTGAAATTCATTTTTTGGATTGTCCCACAAACGGATGTGGCATCAACCCTATAGAGAACGTCTGGGCAATAATTTGTCGTGATTGGAGAGCGGGTGAGGCACGGAACCGTCAGAGTGTTAAATACACGGCACACCAAGTATGGGACAGCCTCCGCCTCCGTCCGAGTGTCTGCCGCAACCACGTGAACTCTGTTCCAACAAGGATTCGGGAGGTAATTGATGCCTGTGGAGGTTGGACATCGTATTAAGAAAAGGGCATAATGTCTACAATAAAGATTGTTCAGTCTAGTCTTTTATGTGTTTGTTTCCTCCACAAAACAATGTTTTACTTATCTGTGTGCATGGGAGCGTCTGCGAGGACGTGCTTGAGAAAAAAAAATACGGAGAGAGAGAGAGAGAGAGAGAGAGAGAGAGAGAGAGAGAGAGAGAGAGAGAGAGAGAGAGAGCGACGGAGGACGGAAAGGGAGATAGAAGAGTGAAACGGTTTAATCCTACCGGTAACGATCCCGTGTGGGGTGTTGCCTGCAGAACTGTGGGCTAAAAGGGTTCTGACGCCTCTTCGGACCCTAACCTATTCTTTTCATCTTATTCCAGAAACATAATAACCTTGTTGAGGCAAATACCATTTGTTGAAATGCAAATCATACCTTGCATGTATCTGCTCGGTAATATTCTAAGCCAGAATACCATCAAGGGGAATAAGATTTACAAAAACACTTCATTTTGGCATTCCACAAGTATCTTGTTACTGTCGGTATCTCACCACTTATGATAAAGTATAGATTGAGACATAGCACAGTAAGGCTGAGGACGGAGGGTTAGGGTGAAATTAAAATGAAATTTAGGGAAATGAGATTGACTCCCGTTTTAATGTAACTTGCATTTTACAGTATTTCTGTATTACTATTATTATTATTATTATTATTAGTAGTAGTAGTAGTAGTAGTAGTAAGGCTGGTGTAGTACAGTATTTACTTTATGCTAATCTTCAATAAAGTGATGGAATTGCAATAGGAGATTATTTATCAAACAATGCTTTACTATGTAAAAAACAATGGACCAGTATTTCTTTAACATCCCCATGTTTTATATATATATATATATATATATATATATATATATATATATATATATATATCTTTTTTACAGTGTTACCAGAACGTGCGGCTACGTATTTTTACTGTGTTTAACTGGCTTCTGATTCACTAGGGTCATGGACCCGAAACAATTCACAAGCGAGACTACTAAGCCCGCCAATGGATCTTCACGACTTTTGTCAGCGTCTGTACTTTTATGAGTGGTAACATATACTGTGTATCTCATATGCTTATAAATTTGTTTATGTGTAATGTGAAAACAAACAAAGTGAAGCACGTGATCCTAACAAAGAGAGCGTCTCGTACACCTGTGGTAGCACAAAGGTAGCGAAACCCAACGTGACTTACGGAACACGTGCATGTACTTGTAGTGGTGAAATATACTGTATTTCTCATAAAATGATTGATTTGGTTATGTCTTATGTGAAATAAAAGAGTAAACTGTGCACCTTCTTTTCGTTAAGGAAAGACATCATCTGCTACATCTTAGCGCACAGGTAAGGAACACCTCCGTGACTTACAGAACACGTGTATGTACATTTTCAGTGATGAAATATACTGTATATCTTATAAAATGATAGATTTGGGTATGTGTTGTGTGAAAAGAAAATGAAAGAGAACCACATGATAGTAACAAAGAAAGCGTCTCGTACGCATGAGGTAGCACGAAGGTAACGAAACTCAACGTGACTTTTGGAACACGTGCATGTATTTGTGGTGGTGAAATATAGTGATCCTCATAAAATGATGATTTTGGTTATATCTCATGTGAAATAAAAGCTTAAATTGTGCACCGTGTTCTCGTAAAGAAAGACATCGCCTGCTACACCTTAGCGCACAGGTAAGGGTCATCTCCTTGACTTACGGCAGACGTGCATGTACAGTTAAAGAAATTTCCGCGCGAGACACCGCGTAGAAGGCAGCAGGAGCGGCAAATAATTTGATCTGGTAACAGTGTTGGGGGTAAAGGAGGGGAGGGACTTGCGGGTTAGGTGAGGGATTGGGGAGGTAGTGGGGGGAGCTATGTGGTGGGAGGGGTGGGACGTGAGGGATGGGGGAGGTAGTGGAAGTTGCTGTGTGTTGGGAGGGATGGACGTGGGGGTAGCGGAGTGTTGAGGAGAAGCTTGTAGCCATTTAATGTCGTACCATAATTTGCTTTGATTTTAAATGAATGTGTTTTTATGACTGGGGAACACATGAAATAGCAATAAGCTGGAAAGTGATGGTTTATGACATGATGATAAATGGTCAGTTCAGTGATCATGCAAGGCTGATCTAAACACACAGACATCACCAACACGGAACCTTATATAATGACGCGACCCCCTTCGGTATCTACAGTATAACATCCCTATTGTAACACATACACTAATATCAGACGTTTACCTCAGATACGTCTCAGAAAAGTTGCTGATACATTTTTAATTGTAAGTAGGTATGTAGTGTATGGAAAATAAAGTATATATAATATTCCATTTCTTCATAGTTTCAGACAACCATTAGTATTTTTTACCCCAAAACGCATTCAAGTGTGTCAGATATTAAGACAAACGAAACTTTGTTAGCTGTCAATGTGAATTTGATATATTTTCTAAACTGTATACACATGCTGGCTGCTAGAAACCAAACCCAGACTTTGCAGGTCAATCAACAGGTCTTCATGTGTGGGTGTTGTGCAATGCAAGGTAAAGAGAATATGAGAGGTAGGTTCACCGGCCCCGGCTCCCGCAGAGGCTGTGATGTCAAGGATAATAAGAGAGAAAGAGAGAGAGATTGGGAGCGTGAAAGAAAACCAATGTAATGGTATACTAATGTAAACTGGTGATTTCCAGATCATTTTGTAGGTGTTTGGTGTTGTTATACTCTCAACCAGTGATCTCTGTCAGTATTTTCAGTTGTTTTTATGATAATCAGCTAGCTTAAAGCATCTGTGATGTCGGATCTGTGTCTGTATGACCCTGTATACAACATTCCTATATTCTCTGAAAACAGATAGTTCTTCTTGAAGACACTTTTTATAATATCTCAAAAATACAGCATTAACTTTTTCATTGCTCTGCTGCAGTTTAGGATGCATACCCATTTACAATAATCACTGAACTCGCCTGGCAGTACAAAAGAAAACAGAGACCAGGGAGCTCATATCATAGGGCAGGTAGGTGAGTGACAGGGCCTGACTACCAGGCTGAGGCTCTCAGTCTGGATTATCTGTGACGTCATGCGCAGACCGAGACACGTTTTTGCTCCCCCCCCCCATGTGAAACTACCTTATATTCTCTTTACCTTGGTGCAATGTATAATACTGGGTCTCTCGCTGTCTAACTCTCAGTTTATCTCACAGAGACTCATGTGTAGGTTTAGGATAATCATGCATTGCATATGTGCTTATGCAAATGCATACTCTAGCACTTTATGAGCATAAATGCATATTCCTACATTTTTGTTTATTTATACGGCATATTCTTTGAAATTTCTTGGGTATTATAATGACTTCTTCAACCTGTAATAATATTTAAAGTCATAGTGTCCATCAGATCATAGTGATCTATATACTGCTTTATTGGCTGTGGTTGGAAAGTCCCTGACTTGATGGTCAGTAGACAGCAGCTGAATGAGATGGATTCGGGTATCACCACTTGATTCACCAGAGTCTGAGACCTATGTATGGCCTTTGACTCGCCTGCAGTCCTATTGGACTCGGGATCGAATCCCGGCTGGGGCAGGGAACAGTTTAAGGATTTGAGTTTCGTAAAAAGCAGACTTTTCTGATCTGCCAGGTGACCCGCCGACATGTCGTAAAAATACCCCCGCTAATACCAGTACATCAGTCCTGTATGAGACAGCCCAAACATGTATTCGATATGGACGACGGGTGTTAGCGCAAAAGTGGCGACATGTGCAGGTGTAGGAGGACTACTGGGCCTTGGGATAGGTCACTGCCCTGAGAAATAGGCCCTGAAGCCTTTGCCCAGAGTCGGAAACATAAAGTATGCGTTTTCGTACACTGCAGAATGAGGGTTCGCGCCCCGCCAGGGTAATTAACTTTGGGAAAGTCCCTCTTGCCACGTACTGCTTGACGGACATAAGGGGTGCTGTGGTTGAACCAGTGTTGCATACTATAAAGTATGCTTGCACCCAGTCGGCTTTTGCAGGCCGATTACACTTGGTTCATATATATATATATATATATATATATATATATATATATATATATATATATATATATATATATATATATATGTATATATATAGCCTCTGTGGTACAGTGGTAAAGTGTGCGTTTTCATACACTGAAGAACGAGGCTTCGTGCCAAGCCAGGGTAATAAACTTTGGGAGCATTCTTCTGGCTATGTACTGCATTGGTGGACATCAGGGTGCTGTGGTTGAACCAGTGTCACATACTATAAAGTATGCTTGGACCCAGTTGGCTTGTGTGGGCCGATTACACTTGGTTCAAAAACTACACATACATCCAAAGCAACTACAATACAATTGAATTGGAAGCATTTCTCACCCTACATACAACCTCTACCAGACAGCCTAAGCCACTTGGTAGAGATACATTGGCTGTATCGTCCTCGCTTCGGTTGGGATGGGCCGGTCCTGCAGTGGACACTCAAACGGCTGGTGAGATGATATACAGTATATATATATATATATATATATATATATCATTCACTCATTGCCAGACGCCATGCATCCCAGACGGGGTGGCCAAGGGCTTAGAGTTAATTCTTTTACAGGGAGGGGCACTAATCCTTCACCAACCCCACTTGACACGTAGGGATGCCAACAGCATCTGGTGTTCCCAGGCGGTCACCCATCCAGCAATTTATATATATATATATATATATATATATATATATATATATATATATATATATATAGTTATATATATATATATATATATATATATATATATATATATATATATATATATATATATATATATATATATATATATATATTGCTGTCTTAGTCCATGGTTGGGTCAACCGCTCTTAAATGATGTCGTCAGTAACTAATATCCGCTGTGTCCTCTTCCTCCAGGCATAGCTGCCGCATTTCTTTCACAATTCCATCTTTTTACCTAATCATTTATCTTTCCTTCCTTCTCCCTTCCACCTGACTCCTCCATGCCACATTCACAGGATCAAATTCCTTCATCCCGGTCACATGCCCATACCACCTCAAATGTGCCTCTCTTGCCTTCTCCACAACTGACACAACTCCTGTCTCTGCTCTGATGTCATCATTTCTCCTCCTCTTTTTGTGACACTCCCATCACCCATTGCAGCATCCTCATCTCTGTCCTCTCCAGCTGTTTCCATTCTTCCCCAACGCCCAGACTTCTTCACCATACAGCAATATAACAGCAACTTTTGGAAAATGGCTTCAGGTCACTCCTCCATCTACCTCACACACCCCAAAGGGGAGCGCATTCCCCAGTTTGGAAAGCACTGGTTTACAAGAACATAGCCAACTGAGTGCCAACCCAACATAGTCATTGGTACCGACACATCCTATCAGTGATGTTTTTTGCTCTTGGTTCAGTTAATAATACTTGTTTATCCAAACAAATGTTAGAACACGTAGTACTAGACTGATGCATGAAGTTTATCAGACTCATCAGAATAGAACAGTTGGGTGGAGAAACATTTCTTGTTTAAATGTAATGGGACAAATAAGTCTTTCCTTTGACCTAATTCCCATAAAGAATTATTATTCAGCTATATTCTCCTCAACTGTGAGTTCTATGAGACAGTGACTATGTGATATTATCTCTTACTGTGTATGGAAGGAGTAGGCGGAGAGGAGAACTGCCTGCCAAAATTTGATACGTTTGGGTGAGTGTGTGTAATTCACCGGGTCGGTCAGGATAACGTGATTGGCGTGATCGTCAGCTCATTACCCTCCAGGAAGAGAGCTGAGAGCTCATATACTCCGGTCTAGGGCAAGGCTGTGACCTTCACACACGCCTACAAGCATTCCCTCCCTGAAGAGGAACAGTAACCTCTCACTTCGTTAGCGAAACTTTTCGCACCTGATCCAGCGCAAACCCCCGGCAAAAGCATTACCACTACGCCAGTTGGTTTGTGTGTGTGTGTGTGTGGAGGCTGGTTAAAACAATTGTGTGGATGGGGCGACCGCTACTGCTAGCACGTAGACATTACATTACGAAAATTACGTAAAACGTTAGGTGCAAGGACAATTTGTACCAATGCAAGTCTTACGTAGTGCTGGCAATTTTGTCTGAGTGTCGTGTGTATTTTGTCAAATATAACACCATATTTAATAGCGACATTGTCTATATTCACTTTAAATGACAACTGAAAAATAGACATTGTATCTTATTCCTGCCAATCGAAAGGTTACCAGTGTGACTGTATGTAAGGTATTCTACTGCTTTGTCAGAGAGAGAGAGAGAGAGAAAGAGATTATGCACGTTTAATACTCATATAATCACACACGCATGCACATAAGCATGAAGTTATATAGGCCTATTAAGATATGAGGGATCGACCCTAAGAAAGTGTTGACTAGAGTATGTTTAAATATATAGTCTGGTATGAAGGCCAGGCTCATCAACTCGTAAGCCAGGTAAGTGCCTGTACGACTAAGAAAGGATAACATATTACGCCATCAGTCTAAAGGATGTATTTTCCTTATTTTGCCAGCGTTCGGTCTTAAGATAACAGCAGTTGACTTATACAAACAGAAAATGGACTATTACACGATGTTAGATTCGGTATTCAATACAAGTTGGAATGAAAGTTACAGTATCTTTCTAAGCAGCTTGCATGAGAAGCAGCTAAAATCAATTTTAAATATTTGTTAAATCTCGGTCAACAGTAGAAAGTTTCCGATGAGGGGGATGGAATGACCAAGGCGAAGGATAAGGTTACGTATTTGCGATACCTGTTTGCTTAGGTATTGATCTTATTCCATTAAATACTGAACTGTCGTTAGCAGCTTGTTGCCATTACCTTTTATTATTAATTAAAAAATCGTTTTGAAATGGTTATCTACGCAGAGTTTGTTGACACAGCTAATGGCTACTTAACCTCTCCCTAACACATATCTACCCCCACCACCACCCCTTCTCTGCCCCATCACTCACCTTCCCCGCAACTCCCACCCTTTGCTTCACCCCTAGCACTGTTACCAGATCATTTGTTTGTCGCTGCTGCTGCCATTTACATAGTGTCCCGCGCGGAAATTTCTCCTATTGTACTTGTAGTGGTGAAATGTACTGTGTTTCTTATACATTGATAGATTTGCTTATGCGTAATATGAAAAGAAAACGAAAGAGTGAACAACGTGCTCTTAAGAAAAAGAGCGTGTCGTAAAACCTGAGTTAGCACAAAGGTAACGAAACCCAACGTGACTTTTGGAACACGTGCATGTACTTGTAGTGGTGATATATACTGTGTTTCTCATAAAATGATGGATTTGGTTATGTTTCATGTGATATAAAAGCGTAAACTGTGCACTGTGTTCTCGTAACAAATTCTCGTGTGGATGACAGGTAGCGCTACTTTTGCGTTGAGTCTTTGAGAGAACACGGTGCACAGTTTCCGCTTTTATTTCATATGAGACAACCAAATCCATCATTTTATGAAAAATACAGTATATTTCACCACAACAAGTACATGTATGTGTTCCAAAAGTCACGTTGGGTTTCGGAACCTCCATTTTAACTCAGGTTAACGAGACGCACTCTTTCTTACGAGCTCGTTGTTCACTCTTTCATTTTCTTTTCACACTGCACATAACCAAATCTATTAATTTATCAGTAACACACTACATTTCACCTCTACAAGTACATGTATGACTTCCATAAGTCACGGAGGTGGTCCTTACCTGTGCGGTAAGGCGTAGCAGACGATGTCTTTCCTTACGAGATCACGGTGCACAGTTTACGCCTTTATTTCACATGAGACATAACCAAATCAATAACTTTATGAGAATCACAGTATATTTGACCACTACAAGTACATGCACGTGTTCCAAAAGTCACGTTGGATTTCGCTGCCTTTGTGCTAAATCAGGTATATGAGATGCTCTCTTTCATTTTCTTTTCACATTACACATTGGATTTCGCTGCCTTTGTGCTAACTCAGGTATACGAGATGCTCTCTTTCATTTTCTTTTCACATTACACATAACCAAATCTATCAATTTATAAGAAACGCAGTACCTTTCACTACTACAAGTACATGCACGTCTTCCATAGGTCATGTAGGTGGCCCTTACTTGTGCTGTAAGTCAGGTGTAGGAGACACTTTTTTCAAGGACATACAGTTATATCATGAATCTTTGCATTGTGCCAGTGTTGAACAAAGATCTTGGCTGGCTGTGAATACAATATCTTGACTCCTATATAATATCTTGACTCCTATACAATATCTTGACTCCTTTCTTTCAGCTCACACCCCTAACACAGTAATTATTTTCCCAGTTGGCTTGCAATGACAACAGGTCTTTTTCAAAGATGAAACGCAGGTTGGAACCAGAGGAGTGTACCAAGATCCTCGATGATATAGAGTCGGAGAGCAGCCGTTCTGGGATGGAGGAGGTTGAGCTGACGTCATCCGGTCAGCAAGTGGAGCTGCCCCGTCGCCTTCCACCATGACAGACAATGCCACCATTAGCAGCAGTCCCCACCAGAGAGCACTTCCCACCTCTAGGATCTGCTGGTCCCACCGCTGTCTTCGTCAGCTCTCAATCACCAGGCCCCTCTGCCCCCTTGGGCGAGCTGGTGTCACTGGAAGCCGGGCCGTCATATGTTGTCATGGCCCCTCCACCAGCGTCTACTGTGCAGGATGCTCCGGTGATATTCTCGCCGGCCAGGCCAAGGAGAATGGTGTCCCCAGAGCCCTCTGTCTCATCCTCGTCCTAGCCCGAGCCGTCCCCTCCAAGACGAGGGTGACGTGGTCTGCTGCCTGGACACGGGGGACGTCCAAGGGGTCGGAGGGCAGGCCAAAGGGTGTTGGCAGTCTGACCCACTGCCACCACCGCCACCACCACTGAAGAGGATCCTGGGTGAAGCAGTGGCCAGTTCACACTGAACCACAGGCTGTTCACTGGCTCCTCAGGGATCAAGGTGGATATCTCAACAACTCGACTGCAGTTCTTCCAGCACTTCTTCATCAGTGAGTTGCCATATCTCACCATGGAAACCAATCGGTACACCACATTTCTGGGGAATGAGCTGGATGCCTGGTTCACCTGTAATGAAGAGGAGATGACCAAGTTCCTGGGGTTATACCTGTTCGTGAGGGTCATGCACATGCCGACCATCAGGCATTACTGGAGGAGCACTGAGCTGCACGACTACCCTAGGTTCTGGCGAGCAATGAGTTGAAGGTGCTTCAATGCCATCCTGAAGTGCTTTCACACCTTCAACTCGCTCACCATACCCTGGGACAACCAAGATCAGCTCATACGCGTTTGTATGATCATGGAGTACCTCCTTCAGTGGTTCCAGTTGACATACCAACCCGAGGAGAAGCTCAGCCTCGACGAGGGCTCTCTGGGGTGAAAGGGCAGGCTGGCCTGCATGTACAACTCCCCAGAAGCCAGCCAAGTATTCCATCAAGCTGTACATTGTGGCTGAGTCGTCCTTGGGCTACATCTTGAACCTTGAGGTCTACACGGGGGTGCAGCGGACCCTCGAGAGCACCGTGTGGGGCCTCGTGGAAATGTTGAAGAACCAGGGCTTTAAGTTGTTCATGGACAACTACTACAATTCTGTAGCCCTGTGTGAACATCTCCACCACAGGCATTTACGTGTGTGGCATCCTACGGCTGCCTAGAGGAGCAGCATGCCAGCTGCAGGCCATTGCCAGGACTATGAGCCTGCCCAAGGGGGCATGACGTACAGGCACAAGGACACTGTGCTAGTCCTGCTGTGGAAAGACAAGTGCATTGTGAACATGGTGTCCACCTTTCATAGCACTGACACCATTTTGAAGAGGGTTCAAGGAAAGGTGTGGGGTAATGACGGGGAGACAACCTATGTGGAGAAAGTCGTTAACAAGCCTGTCATTGTGGAGGACTACAACAGATGCATGGGTGGGATGGATCATTTCAATCAGATGGTCCAGTACTACACCATCCAATGGTGAACCGTCAAGTGGACAAAGAAGATCACCTTCTACTTTGTCCACATGGCACTGTTCGATGTGTTTGCCTCGTACAAAAAGTAAAGACGCACGACAGTAACTCTCCTTGAATTTGTGGAGCAGATCATCTATGATCTCTGGCATTTCCATGAAGAGGACTGGCTCGCGTTTGGACACGTAATCCACCATGCCCCAGACCTACCTACCCGACGGCCAGCACCAGCGAGACCTGGCACCCAGCAGGCACAGGCACCAGTGCCAGGATGGGCCCAGCCAGCACCAGCACCAGCACCGCCTGCAGGAGGACCACCATGGGCACCATCACCGACACCAGCACCGGCTGCAGGAGGCCCATCACAGGTGCCATCACCACCATCAGCACCGCCTGCAGGAGGCCCATCATGGGTGCCAGCACCACCACCACTTCCAGTTGCTGGTCCATCGGGAGAACCCGTCCCAGGGCCTGCAACTCCTGCACAACAGGACCACAAAACACGAGGGCATCCAAGCGAGCATCGCCGGGTCATCAACGATGACATGAGATTGGATCGCACTCTGGGCCACCACTGGGCGAGGATCCCCAACGGGAAGTGACTCAGGTGTACTTTGTGCCTCAGGTTAGGGGTGATGAAGGACACAAGGAACATGTGTCCTGTTTGTGATGTGCCGCTTTGCATGGGTGATTGTTTCGAGTGGTACCATGCCGAGCGATGCCTTCATTAGTGGAGCACACACACACACACACACACACACACACACACACACACACACAAACATGTGAGGGAAACCACCAGAAAAAGAGGACTAGATGTACCTTCAATGCTAGATCTTATATTTACTAGGCAAGAAAATGATATTGACAGTTTAACCCGTCACGTCCCGAGGTTTTCCGCACCTCCGACATCCCCCAGTCCTGAGGTATTTTTGAAAAAATTTTTTTTGGCTAAAACCTTTGCTTTTGGTGAGAAACATCGAAAATTCATAGAGAAATCGCTCACTGAGGTTTAAAATACCCAATCCAGGTAGGAGTTCCTCCTTACCTGACTGGGTTTTCTAACATGCTGGCACCAAAGAAAACGAGTTCTATGGGAGGGTAACTATTTTATCCACTCATAAATGGTATTTATTTATTTACTTGGTACGAATGTATAAGTAGTATGAGAGTATATTGGTTTTCAAGCAGTAATAAATGCATTGTTAGCATTGTTTCACTCACTAACTAATCACCATACCTGACCTTTTTTTGCCACATTACCTGATCCTTATTTCTGGCTGTTTCTTCTTCTAATTCTATGTAAACATTGTCCTCCACATTGTCATCGATTGGGGAATCACTCTGGCCCTGAATATCTTTACTAGCCAGGTCACTGGTAACAGGTCCTTTGCCAAGACAATGGTGTGAGGGGGGGAAGGGGGAGGTTATGCGGTGTAAGGCATTGTCCCTACTTGGCATCTTGTAGAGGAATAGATGAAGGTGTCCTGTGTATACATACGAAAAATCACGCAAAAATTGAAAATTGTGCAAATTAGGGACCTTGCAATTTCACGACGTACTGGTATGTCGCCGGGACTGGCAAATGCAAATCGTTGCAACGTACCCATACGTCGACGGGACGGGGCGGGTTAACATATCACCCTCCACTCGGCAAAAGCGACCATGCAGTACTAAATTGCAACTTCAGGATAGCATATGACATAGTTAACAGCAATGAAAGTTACAAAAAGAGCCTGAACTATAAAAAGGGAAATTATCATGACCTAAAGAAGTATTTCTTAGAAATTGATTGGGAAAATGAGCTTAGAGGACAAGAGATAAATGCTGTATATAAAAATTTCTGTGAATTTTATGAAATAGGAGTCCAGAAGTACATCCCACAGTGCAAAGAAGCAGAAAAGAAAGTACAGAAATGGTTCAATACAGAATGTAAAAAATCAAAAGAAAGAAGAGATTTGTTATGGAATAGATACAGAAGACACAATAGTGAAAGGGCATATAATAATTACAAACAGGCGAAAAACGATTATACAAGAATAAGGAGGGAAGCCCAAAAACAGTTTGAGGAGGATATCATAAATAAAAGTAGTGATCAACCGAAGCTATTTTACAGCTACATCAGAAGCAAAACCAAAGTAAAATATATAATACAATCCATTACGGACGAGGGAATCACCTATACAAAAGAGAAAGATATTTGTGAAGCACTAAATAAGAATTTCCAATCAGTTTTTACAGAAGAACAAATTTTTGAGAGGGACTATGTGGAATATGCATGTCCACACATACTACCAGATATACAAATATCAGAAAAAGTAATACAGGAGGAGTTAAGTACTGTAAATTAGACAGAGGAAAAGCAAATGGTCCTTTATGAAATTTCATGTTGGGTGCTACGAGAACGTGCAAAGGAGTTAAGTAAACCATTATTTTTAGTTTTCAAGAAGTCCTTGAGTCAAGGTAAACTACCTGATATTTGGAAGAAAGCAAATATTATCCCCTTATTCAAGAAAGGGAATAGACAAAATCCACTCAACTACCGACCAGTATCACTGACCAGTGTTGTAAGCAAGGTATTAGAAAAGCTTATAAGAAAAGCTTGGGTAAATCATCTAGAAGAACACAATATGATAACAGAAAGGCAGTTTGGTTTCAGAAATGGAATATCATGTGTTACTAATCTGTTGAGCTATTATGACAGAGTAACAGACACAATACAGGAAAGAGAAGGATGGGTGGACAGTATCTATTTAGATTTCAAGAAAGCATTTGACACAGTACCACACCAAAGACATTTATAGAAACTGTACCATCAAGGAGGAATTCGAGGCAAACTGTTTTGTTGGATGCAAGATTTTCTCATAAAAAGAGAAATGAGAACAGTACTAAGGGGAAACTATTCATCATGGAAAGAAGTGACTAGTGGAGTACCACAGGGCTCAGTGCTGGCACCAATCATGTTTTTAGTGTATATAAATGATATGGACAGTAACACTGGAAATGAAAGCTATCTAACTATGTTTGCAGATGATGCAAAAACACAAAGGACAATTACTAACACAGACTCTTGAAAGAGCTACAAGAAGAATTAAATAAACTTCATGAATGGAGTAATACATGGCAAATGGAATTCACTGTGGACAATCAAGTTTGGTAAAGTGGAAAAAGACCTGATTGGGATTATACGTTAGGAAATAAAACCCTACACACATCAGAAAGAGAGAAGGACCTAGGTGTGATTATCAATAACAGACTATCTCCGGCTGACCACATCAGTGAAAAGGTACGGAACATGTATACACTGCTTGCAACTATGAGAATAGCATTCACATGCATAAATGAAGACATGCTAAGAAGGATAATAACATCATTCATCAGACCAACCCTCCAGTAGTCTGGAGTCCTTATCTCAAAAAACACATAGACAAGATTGAAAAAGTTCAAAGGGCTGCTACAAGATGGATACTAAGGTTAAGGGATCTAAGCTACGAAGAAAGACTAAATAAACTGAATCTACCAACACTACAGGAGAGAAGGAAAAGAGGTGACATGATAATGCTATTAAATGCATATCAGGGAAGGATAAAATAGACATAAATGATCATTTAACATATGTGGAAGCATCAGCAAGAGGACACTGCAAAAAAACTGCATAAGAAGAGAGGTGATAAAGACGTGAGGAAATTCAGTTTCCCAAACAGAGCAATTGATCAGTGGAATGCACTACCGAATGAAATAGTGTGTGCCAAAACAATTCACAAATTTAAGGCTATGTAGGAAAAAAGTATGGTTTAAGACACGGGACAGTACGAGCTTGACTCATTCCTGTAAAGATACAATTAGGTAAGAACAATTAGGTAAGAACACACAAACACACACACACACAGTACAAAACTCCTCACCTTCAAATCCACCTGGTCCTGCAGGAAGAGCATCGCCAATGGAGAAGTGAGTGATTTTTTTCTTATTTATCTGTTTAACTATCCTTATGTCAGTATATTTAGACATTGACATATGTTGTTGTTTACATAAAAACAATGACAGGAAATAATCACAACTTCAGTTAGTGGTAGGTGGTGGCGACCATCATGCTCACACTTGATGTAGTGCTGCCTACTTCATTCTTAGCCTTTATCATTCTTTTTTGTGTGGCTGCCCTCCTCTCTTCCTATTTCTTCCAGCTTTCCTGACACTTTTTATTGCTTTTCTTTCCTTTACAGGTGGCTTTACATTGAGTGCCAAGCCAAAAGGTTTCCTGTAAGCCAAGAAACCATTTACTGTGCTGGGTGGTAACACATAACGAAACCATATGTGCTTCCTACGTGTCAACAAGTGGGTTGGTGAAGGGTTAGTGCCCCCTCCCCCTGAAAAACAAATAACTCAAAGTCAAATGGCCACTTGTTATGGGATTATGGCATCTGACAATAGACAGATAGATAGATAGTTTCAGTTGCTAGCAATAGTTGTAGTGTTCATGTGTGGTTTCTGAGAGAAATAAAAACAAAACAGAAGTAATTTCATAATAGTTGTTGATATAAAAACAAAAAAACGTAACTAGGAAGCATAAAAAATGTTTGTGCGGTATGGGAAAAATAAAATAAGTGTGCATGGCTGATGGCAGTTGAGCGGGTGGGTGGGTACACCGTAGTTTTTTGCATTTTTCTCGAAAACTATTAGGCCTATGATCACCGTTGTGGTCTCAAATGAAAGCCCATGACATTTTGCATAGGACGTTGAAATAAAAACATAACACTGCTGAGAAAAGTTTTTTGCCAGAGCTCCCCGAATAAAAAATCTGTTGTCTGTCAGAAATGGGTTTTGACTTTTTAGCTTATTACCCAAACACCATGCCTTGTATCAAACTGGGCCCCATCCCATTCGAAAGCAAATAAAGTTCTCTTTCGATTGATAGCATAACATGTAGAGATTGATTAGTAAACATTCGAGTTATCATGTTGGGAAGTGAGATAAATGTTCCCAAATGTTTAGTCAAACTGCCCTAATGTACATATAGTTTTTTTTTTTCTTATCGTGTAGAACAAACATTGCCGAATAGGAATGTGTGTTTTGTTGCAATATAAATATGTTTGGGTGGTGAAAATAAGCCGAGAATACACTTTTTTGGTATGCACAGTGGGCGGCAGAGGGTGGGGAGAAAGACGATGTGTTGTGGAACGCGGAACTTACCAAATCTTATTGGTGGTGAAAGAGGTAATATACGACGACGAGTCAACACGTGTAATTATGCCTCAACTGATTCAATTAGGGCTCAACTGACATACGATTAGGCATCAACTGATATACAATTAGACTACAACTCATATGCGATTAAGCATCAAATGATATATCACTCAGGATCAACTGATGTATAATGGGGCTTCAACTGATATACGATTTGGCTTCATGTGATATATATAAGTAGGCTTCAACTGATATACGATTTGGCTACAAGTGATATGCAGTTCAACTGATATACGATTAGGCATCAACTGATTTACTATTAGGCATTAACTTGTGTATGATTAGGCTTCAACTGTTATACAATTATGAAACAACTGATTTATGAGTAGTCTTCAACTCATGTATGATAGGTTTTAACTGATATATGACTGAGCTTCAACTGAACTGTATGTCATTTGATCTTAATCATTATGCTTCAGTTGCAATATGATTAAGATTAAATGATTAATGATTAGGCTCCAACTGATATACGGTTAGGCTTCAGTCATTTATACGATGAGAGTTTTCCTCTTGTAAGTCACTGGGTGATATCCACATTGATTAAAAAAAAAGAAAATGGAAGAGGTACCAGGCATTGACTAGGTAAAACCCTATGACTGTGCATTACCTGCGACACTGGATGGCCACTCCATGTGGGAGATGACCCTTAGGTTCCCATTATATCCTTGGCCTCATTTCCTCAGGGTTATATTCTCCATGGACCTATTCCTATCATGGACCTATTTTGTCAGTACCCAGCCACCCATCAACACTGCCCGCTCATCCCACCAATCAGTTTACCTACCCATCTGACCGCTGTAGCTAATAATATGATTGGGGAAGAAATTCAACGGTATTTGGCTACCATCTTTCCACCACATTGACTTGAGTATTTCTGGTTAACTATAAAGTTGGCAATCAGAGGAGCCACTTTAGCTTAGGTAATGTACACGTTTCAAACGTTTAAATTCTTTGTAAGAAGTTACACCTGTCAGAGCTGTTAAAAGTGTTATGTATGCATCCCCCTCGATTTCAGTAAAGGACAGACTGACTGGCAGACAAACTTTCTCTCTCTCTCTCTCTCTCTCTCTCTCTCTCTTTCTGTGCCGAGACATGAAACTCCACGGATATGCTCTGCCGCATTTACCGCGTATACAACACAGAGACATTTCTTTACATTTTGGGTAACTGGAGTCCGATTGCACTCGTTTTATTTTTACGCACTCTGTAAGTTAGCACATTTTAGGTAAATTGATTAAAAAATTATTGCACTGTAATGAACCGTTTTGGTACATT
The DNA here is from genome assembly GCF_032717465.1 of Coenobita brevimanus. Taxonomy (NCBI): domain Eukaryota; kingdom Metazoa; phylum Arthropoda; class Malacostraca; order Decapoda; family Coenobitidae; genus Coenobita; species Coenobita brevimanus. The sequence continues at coordinate 34,577,454 of NC_136999.1, read as the reverse complement.
AGAGGGTACAAACAAACAGATAAACAGAATGGGAATAATAATAGTACAGTATATAGATAAGGCCATATACCACCCTCGACTCTGGAGCATTGGAAAAAATATAATTAAGAAACAGAGAGGATAATACTCGGACATTTTCATCTATACTGATGCTGATTTCCATTCAGTGCACCATTGTTGAACCTCTTCTTATCCAGGAGAGTCTAGGTTAGGCTAGGCTTGTTTTCTTAGAACTAGGTTAGATTAGCCTTTTAGTCAGTTAGATTAATCTGTAAGGTCTGGGCAGGGTAGGCCACGTTAGGTTAAAAAATAAAGTTACCGTGACCTTCTGCACTATATACAGGGTGTCCTAGGAAATGTCTGTCAAATTTCATTTTTTTTCTACGGATAATTCTGAGTAGAAAATGCAATATCAGTGCGGACTGAATTCTCAGCCGATATGAGGGTACAGTAATTAATGATTACCATATCGGTAGAATGGTCTATATGATTATTAATCTGCAAGATTATCAGTCAAAGAATTTTCGTATCATTAACTCTCGTTCTCTTACTGACCCCTTTCAGCTTGTCTCTTCGCTGCACTGTGGCATATTTATATCTTTTCTATTGTTACTTTAGTGGTCACAGCTCCTCTGAACTGTCTGCTTGCATCCCTCCACCACTACGACGGGTGTGTAGCACCCGTCTGGCAGGAAACTCACCCCTTTTTTGTCCATTTTCCTTATGCACAAGCTAACCAATACTCCCAGTCCTTCATGTTGCAACAGGTCAACTCTGTACTGCCTATGACATCCAGTCTTTTAAAAACATTATGTCCAAGAATCTTGAAAAGAACTGATGTCGAATTTAGCTCTCTTTTACTCTTTCTTAAGGGAAATATTTTTGTGGACTTCTAGCCGTTGACTTCCCCTTCCATAGGGGAAAAAAAAAAAAAAAAAAAAAATAGCTCCATTATGGTCGCGAAGTGGACTCATGTTGTTATGGCATTTTTGACTCAAAATCAGCCCTAAAATATCTTCCTGAAGTTTGGCAGACATTTCTTGGGGCATCTTGTATAATGACTTCTTTTAAGATATAGTGCCTATGACCTAAAGGTTGATTGTTTATGAAGCAAGAACGGTTTCTAATGTGCAGATTTTGTCCTTGGAATTATCAATATTAGGTATGAGCTTTATTCAGAGGCTTTGTTTGTTCATTGTATCTGGAAAAGTGTCTTAAATTTCAATCCACATAACTTCAACATTTCCTTTTCGTGTCTTTCTTGGTCACTGGACTTCGTGAAGTGTGAAAAAAATAGTGGAAGTGGATGGATTGTGTGTAACTAGTTAGTAACTGGGATTTACTCAGTCTAAGATTATTAAAGGAGACCATACCCAAACATATATACACAGTCCACATCCAGGTAGTATTTCCTATTCTTTGCTCATACTCAGTTTGGTCTAACTTGGCCAGAAAATACCATCTCTATATTCTTGACTGCCGAGTTGTACCAAGATGTCGCCACTTAAATATGGCACTAGTCACGAAGAAGTGCTAGGGAAAGGATGTAGAGCCTAATGTGGTCTTACATTGCCATTGGACTACGTGGAATGAGCTGAAAAGTGTCGAAGATCTGGCCCAAGTTTGCGTAAAAGATCAGTAAGATAATGCTCTTTATATTTTGATTCCGTTATACCATGAAGCACTAAAATCCAACTGGGAAAGCTAAAGGTACCATTCCATCCTAGGTTTCCTCATCGGCCTCATCTTGTGGCATCACAAGAAGAGTTTCCGACACAAGTAGCAGCCATGGTGGACGACCCCACAGCGCCGGGGGGTAAGCGACTCACCTTCACGGGACCCATACATAATGTTGTGGACTTCCTTGCAGAAAGGATTAATTTCACGTAGGTCACACTGCTAGTCTAGTTTAACCCACTGAGTCCAGGAATTATGTTATTGCCTCTGCCAAGAAGGTTGTGTTTTTGGCAGCGTTGGTTTATTTGTCTGTTAGCAGGATACCTAAAAAAATTATGAACATGTTTTGCTGAAAAATTATGAAGGGGTAGGGTATGGCCCTTGGAACAATCCATTAGATTTTGGAGGTGATCCGGTTCATCATCCGGATCCAGGATTTTTTGTTTGTTTGTTTGTCCACATGATAACTCCGAAAGTACAAAATGAATGTTAATGAAATTTTGCGGATGGGTGGGCCTCAAACAAAGAAAGAGTTGAGTAAATTTGGGGGCGGATTCGGGTCCTTCAATGCCATTGGCGGAGGTATGCGGTCTATGAATGCTTTCTAGTTCTCTATGAATTTTTGTTCTCTACTGACGGTTTTATTCAGTTTGGGGTAGACGTTTTAAACTAGAAGTGTTGGATCTACCCTTACGAAGATTGTTCAGCATCAGAGGACTTTCTTTACATGAATAAAATTTTGAGGTTGCAGCAAGGAAAAAAACTAAAAAAAAGGCTTCACCCGGATTCAAGGCAATCTAGAGAATTTACAAAATAGATTTATCTGTGTTCCCGATGTTTTGTCTCCTAGTAGTATTATTTACGGATACAGCTACATTTCGACTAATGTAAAGGGCCTACAGCATGTACAGTTCTGCCATTATTTGTGTTATTCTTATACTATTTTTTTACAGTCTGTACCAAACCCTTTACAAACATAATATTGCCGTACCTGGATATGATAAAAAATATAATGAATGAACTACACAGAATTTTTAAAATAGTTATCTTAAGTCTGTCCTTTTAGCCTATTTTGATAATATGGTGGGGCAATGGCAGGTTGACAATAGATAAATAAATAAATAAATAAAACGTGAGATCGAACACCGGCTGGGAGAGGATACAGTTCGGGAATTCGAGGTAATGTGTCATCCTCAAGATAGGTCTGTCATAAAAAGTATATTTCTACTATTATCATCACTTGGAGCATCTCAAATCTTTTGATGATGTGACTTGTAGACTACCATATTTTCCAGATATACGAGCCACACCTTCCCTTTGACGACAGAGGAAAGAATCCATATAATGCAACACGGCCAGAGGGTCTGTGATATTCCTAAAGGGAAGACTTTCTGCCGATAGGGTTTTTAGCTTTGCCTTGTAATCCTCCTCACTGAAAGTCAATGATTCAAAACCGGTGCACCTCAGGCACCGTCTCTAAGTAGCTAAATCATAAGGCAGAAGTTTAGTGCATCCTTGATAGTGCCGGTCATCCCTGTTGTACATGATATAAATCAGTAGATGGATAACCAAGGAAAATATAAGGGTTCCTGGTTACTTGTGTTAAGCAGCTCCTAAACCTGCCCCCCCCCCACTCTCTCTCTCTCTCTCTCTCTCTCTCTCTCCTGCATGCGCCTTGGTGAATTGGTGGTCCTCTGGTGTCGATGTAACACACTGACTACATGTGACCACATCATTCTCACCATTACCTGTGTTCAGTACCTCCTAAGCAAAAATAAGGGTGAATTTGTTTAGCTTTTAACACTTTGGAGGCACATCTCCTTACTGATAACCTTCACTATACCATACTGAACAGCCGTGGCGATATCACAAATCCCTGTCGCACTCCACTACAGATATGGAAGCAGTAATTCAAAGGGCGCCGCCACACCAAGGCCGGAACCACACTTACTCTGACGTGAATTGTCCGATTATGTACGTTAGGAGTAGCACTGCAATAAGAACACCTGGTTTCACTGGGTCACATTCTGACCAACCTATTTTCTCTTTTAGACATGATGCACGTAACAGCTAGAAGCATTATGGTCAGAATGTGACCCAGTGAAACCAGGTGTTTTTATTCCAGCATTACTCCTAACGTACATAATCCGAAAATTCGCGTCAAAATAAGCCTGGTTCCGACCTTGGTGTGGTGGCACCCAAACACCCATCTACCAGTAGCCTGTGTTTAAACAAGACTTGCTACATTCATAGAAATTTTACTGAATTATTTAATTTTCTCCCCCAGACTTACTGTATCTAGTAAATTAAAAGGAGATCTTCCGTTAACAACAAAATAACTTCAGGTACTCGTACGTAAGGCCAGATGACGGAGAGTGGGGCTCGCGGTCGGAGGATGGCTCCTGGTCTGGTATGGCAGGCCAAGTATTCAGGGAGGTTAGTGTTTCAACGTATTAGTATAAGCCAGTACAAATGGGAAAATAATCTTTTGGTATTACTGCCTTCAAAAGTTCCGCTCCTTCAGTAACTCATAATTCTTAAGTAGTTTCGGTGAAACTGCATAAAGTCACCACAGTTTTTCAGGTTTGTTCAACAGTTAGTTTTAATCAAGTTAGTTTTAATTACTCTAACTAATACAATGTTATAAGTAACAGAAAGAGAGGAAGGGAAATGGAACTTTTGGAGGAAACTGTATAGTAGTCGTCAAGGCATAATGGGGTGAAAATGATTTGTTGTTCACATTCAACAAGAATCCCTATGAGATGAAGTGCAACTGATTGTTGCTGTTTCACACCAAATATAGATATTCACAGTCACCATAAAAACTCCTCCAAATTTAGTAATGTTCATCCACTCAGAAATATGTAAAACATTGTAGAGTTACTGCCTATTCACATTGTCATGTAATTTTTCCAGATATATTAATGCCATACATAGGCTATTCAACAAACATCCAGTTCCTTATTTACCAGTTAAGTGCACCTTGTGAAAGCGCGACTAGCGAGGGAACAAGTGCCATGTTTTCGCAGTTTCCGTCTGATATAGTATTTCTTCATGATGGTAGCTGAACAATGAAAAATATGCTGGAAAGAAATACATTCAGACACACACACACACACACACACACACACACACACACACACACACACACACACGAGAGGCGCCAGGCAGACAGGACGCATGTCACATCGCTCTGCATCTGGGCAAACCTGGCCAAGTGGCCATACCTAAATTAGTATATTTATATGAGTCAGGCTCTGTACCAGGTTAAACTAAATGGTGTCCTAATATAAAAGAGTAAGGTTTAAGTAAGACTATTGTTCAAATAGCAAAATAAACAAAGTAGTGCAGGAATGCACCCAGCAGCGTCAGTTGATTAATTGTTTTGTCTGCACCAGGGAATGTAAGTAGAATCTGTGCTCTTAGTACCGCATGATATCCACGTACATTAGCAAAGCAAAATTGGAAAAGAAAAGGGAATAAAGGTAGAAATCAAGATGATGATTTCTTCTAGGAACTGGTTGAAATGGAGAAATACAATAAGCTGGTAGAATGGGTAAACAAATTGGAGATGGCATTTCAGAATGATATGGATGAAATTAAGAAACAGTTGCACATGCACAAGGAGGAAATAGAAAAATTAGGAAAGGAAGTCAACAAGAAAGACACAACAATAGATGAGCTGACAGTAGAAGTGGGTTCACTTAGAAGGAAAATTAGTGAAATGGCAAGTACAGTAGTCAACCACGAGTTTTTTTTTTTTTTTTATGCGAGGAAGAAGGAACCAAAGGCCAAGAGCCCGCAATAAGAGTTCCCTCCAAGAGAAAAACAAAATACAAGAGAGACCCAAATTCAAGATCCATTCATTTCGAGATGCCTGGACACACTGCGTTTGAAAGACTGGAGATCATAGGCAGCAGGAAATACAGACAGAGGGAGACAGTTTTAGAGTTGACTTGTTGCATAAATGAAGGACTGGGAGCAATAGTTAAATCTTGCATTAGAGAGCTGGACAGAAAAGGGATGAGAATTTGCTGCTAGACCGGTGCTACGCGCCCGTTCTAGAGGTGGAGGAATGCATGGAGACAGTTCAGAGGAGCAGTGACCATTAAAGTACCGATAGAAAAGAGACAAAGATTTAACAGTGCGGCAAAGAGACAGAGGTTGAAGGGAGTCAGTAAGAGGAGGTGAGTTAATGAGAAGAAAAGCCTTTGACTCCACCCTATTGAGAAGACCTGTATGTGGGGAGCCTCCCCACACATGAGAGTTGTACTCCACACAGGGGCGGATAAAACCCCTGTATAGAGTCAACAATTGTGCAGGGGTAAAGAAAGAACAGAGTTGGCTTAGCACACCTAATCTCTTGGAAGCAGATTTTACAAGAGACGTAATATGATCTTTCCAAGATAAGTCCCGAGTAAATGAAACTCCAAGAATGTTCAAGGATGATGCAGGATTAAGCTGAATATTATTAAACATTAGTGGGTATACCTGTGGAAGATTATGACATGTTGATTAGGTGTAAGAACTGAGTCTTAGATGCATTAAAAACAACAAGATTATTTTTACTCCAGTCAGAGATACGAGCCAAGTCAGACATTAGGTGTGCCATAGCCTCATCCCTTGTTTGTTGAAGTAACTGTTGAAATGGGCGTTGTGGGAACCGAATGGAAATATGAAGGGTGGAGTCATCAGAGTTTGAGTGGATAGGGTTAGATGTACAGCTTAGAAGATTATTGATGAATAAAAGGAAGAGAGTTGGTGATAGGACAGAGTCCTGAGGAACACCAGTTGATAGATCTAGGAGAAGAATGATGTCTGTCTACAACAGTGGCTATAGAACGACCAGAAAGGAAGCTAGCATTGAAGACAGAGATAGAAGGAAAGAAACTGTAAGAGAGCAGTTTGAAAATTAAAGATTGATGCCAGACTCGATCGAAAGCCTTTGAGATGTCAAGTGCAATGGCAAAGCTTTCGCCAAAGTCCCGAAAGGAGGATGACCAGGAGTCTGAAAGGTAGGTGAGAAGATCGCCAGTGGAGCGACCCTGACGGAACCCATACTGACGATCAGAAAGAAGGTTGTGATAGGAAAGATGACTCAAAATTTTTCTATTGAGAATTGATTCGAAAACTTTTGAAATACAAGACGTTAAAGCAATTGGACGATAGTTGGAGGGTTGAGAGTGGTCACCCTTCTCTGGGACTGGCTGAATGAGAGCAAAGTTCCAGCAAAAAGGAAAGGTACAAGTTGACAGAAAAAGGCGAAGGAGTTTGCCTAGGCAGGGTGTAAGCACAGAAGCACAGTTCTTGAGAACAACAGGAGGGACTCCAACAGGCCCATGGAAGAGTTCAAAAATGAATCAATTAGGCAAATAAGCACTCTTATAGATCCGAGCAGTGATATTGAGGAGAGTGAAGCGATGCAAAGCTTAAAAGAATGATGTGGAAACCACTTATGCTGAAATGGTGAAAGTAAAGAAAGACTTAGAAACAAGGGTTGAAGAAAAAAGCATTAAAAAGGATGTGAAAAGAATAATCCAAAACAATCCTAAATTGGTCAGAGATTCAGCAGACATCACCAAATCTATAGTAATCACTGGTATAGAAGAGGAAAAAAAAAAAAAAGATCTCGAGTGACAAAAAGAAGATGGCAAATGTAATGAGGATATTCAATGACGTATCAGACGAAATCTGTAATAAAGACATAGAGGAACACAAAAGGCTCGGGAAATATGAGAGAAATAAGTCAAGGCGCTTAAAGGTAACCTTCCAGAGTGTTAACACCGTGGATGAGATACCAAAACATGCAAAGAAACTCATGGAAAAAGAGGAATTAAAAAATGCTGAATAAGAAAATGTTTTGGAAGGAGGTGAAAAGAGTGCGAAAGGGAGAGTCTGGGAAGGAAGAACGAGTAAAAGCAGAGGATGGAAGGATGTTAATTGAGATGGATGCAGTAAGGAAGAGATGGGCAGAGTATTTTGAAAGATTGTTAAATGTAGAGGAGGAAAGGATGGGTGAGATTGTGGCGGATGGAAGGGTGCAAGGAATAAATGTGTTGGGAGAGTTGAATGATTCTTTGATCACGAAGGAGGAAGTGGAGAAGGCAGTAAAGGAGATGAAAACAGGGAAAGCTGCAGGTATGGATGGGTGTGCTGTGGAATGCCTGAAGGGTGGTGGAGTGACAATTGTTGACTGGTTAGTAAGATTGTTGAATGTGTGCTTTGTGAAAGGCATGGTGCCAGTTGACAGGGCAAATGCTTGTGTGGTTCCGTGGTGTAAAGGCAGGGGTGATAAATATGAATGTACTAGCTTTAGGGGTATAAGTGGGCAAGTGCTTGTGTGGTTCCGTTGTATAAAGGCAGGGGTGATAAATATGAATGTACTAGCTTTAGGGGTATGAGTCCGTTGAGTGTTGTAGGTAAGGTTTATGGCAGAGTGTTAATTATGAGAGTTAGAGAGGGTACAGAGGGAGAGATTGGTGATGAGCAGTGTGGCTTTATTAAAGGGAGGGGATGCGTGGATCAGGTGTTTGCTGTGAGACAAGTGTGTGAAAAGTATTTAGCGAAAAGAAAGGACGTGTTTTGGGCATTCATGGATTTAGAGAAAGCGTATGATAGAAATGATAGGGAGGCTTTGTGGACTGTTTTAAGATTATATGGACTTGATGGTAGGTTACTAAAAGGGGTGAAAAGTTTTTATGTAAATAGTAGAGCATGTGTAAGAGTGGGAAATGCTATGAGTGATTGGCTTCCCGTGAGAGTGGGGCTGCGACAGGGATGTGTGATGTCACCTTGGTTGTTTGATATTTCAGTGGATGGTGTTCTAAGGGAGGTGAATGCAAGAGTTTTAGGTTGAGGTCTGAGTCTGGTGAATGTTGATGGTGGAGAGTGGAACCTGAAACAGCTGCTGTTTGCAGATGATACTGCACTGGTGGCTGATTCAGAGGAGAGATTGAGACAGTTGGTAGAGGAGTTTGGAAGGGTGTGTGAAAGGAGGAAATTGAAAGTAAATGAGAATATGAGTAAAGTGATGAAGTGTACGAGGTTGGTAGACGGTAAAGGGATGAATATAGTTTTGAATGGTGAGTTGCTTGAGGAAGTAGAGTGTTTTCAATATCTAGGGTCACATGTTGCTGTGGATGGAAGAATAGATGCAGAAGTGAAGTTTAGAATAAATGAAGTAGGAAAGGTGCTGGGAGGAATGAAAAAAGTGTTTAGATGTCGTTCGCTTAGAATGGATGTAAAGAGAAGGCTGTATGAGGGTGTTGTGGTACCGACTGCGTTATATGGAGCTGAAACTTGGAATATGGGTGTGGCAGAGAGGAAAAGTTTGAATGTAATGGAGATGAGGTGTCTGAGGAGTATGTGTGGAGTGACTTGTATGGATCGAGTGCGAAATGATGAAGTGCGAAGAAGAACTGGACTTGTTCGGGAGACGGCTGGTAGAGTTGAGCAGAGGGTGTTGCGATGGTTTGGGCATATGGAGAGAATGGATAATGAGTGATTGGTGAAAAAGAAAACTAGATCTGATGTGAGAGGTGTAAGGCTGAGAGGTAGACCACGAATAGGATGGATGGACAGTGCGAAGAGAGCTGCTGGATGTGAGAGGGATGTCTGTTGAACAAGGAAGAGTGGCTGTGCATGACAGAAATAAATGGAGAGAAATTGTGAATGAATAAACGATGATGCAGCCCTGAGAGGATATTCTCCCACATTTGGTCTGATTAGCTGGTCAGGTCAGGTGCGGGTAAGGGGATGGGTCTGTTATGATGTGGCAGGGGTAAACCAGCTCTGCTGTCGGGCCCTGCTGCGGATGTCACTGATTGCATTGCGCAGTTGACCCTTGTGCGGTGTGGTGCAGTGAGGATCTGTCCGTTCTCCCATTTGGGGCTAAGATGCAAATGAATGTGTTTGAATGGATGAGTAAATGGGGAGTGTGTCGTCCTGTCTCGGCTACCTCCCTTTCCGTGGGGGAAGCAGCCTTGGTACATAGATAGATAGAGAAAATGCATGGATAAAAAGATGCATAACTCAAGAGCAAGTGGTATTACTAAAAGAGAAGAGGGAGGAAGCAAAAACAAAGAATGAGGGAAGATCAGAGGAGGAGAAGAATACATTTTTTTACAAAGTAATTGGATTGCAGGTTCGAAAGTGGTACATAACCTGGAGAATAAAAAGGAGGAAGATAGTAGACCCAAGTCATGACAAGTATGTCAATAAGGTGATTAAGTTGATGCACTCAAATGTAGATGGAATGGTATCTAAATTATTAGAGATGAATGATTATATCAGAGAAAATGAACCACATATAATTTGCCTAACTGAAACGAAATAAATACCAAGGATATCAGATGACATCCTAAACTTAGAGGAATACAATATATGGAGAAGAGAAAGGAACTTAAAAAAAGGAGGAGGAATTATTGTATTAACAAAGAAAAATCTAAAAGTCAAAGAACTAGAATTAGATATACCCTTAAGTAGAACTGATTGTAGTAGAGATCAATACATCTGAAGGGAATGTAACTGTAGCAGATTTAAATATGCCACCCAGATCAAACACATGGGAAAAGAGGCGAAGATGAGGATCTGGCTGAGAGTACAATTCAGAGTTTAAGAGGATTACTACACAGAATGAAAGAGAAATCGGAAAGAATTATACTAACTGGAGAATTTTATACAAATATAAATTGGAATACTCTAGATATAATACGCCAAGAAAGCTGTTGAGACCAGCTTTTCGTAACGCAACACGTAAGGGAAAGCAGCAGAAAACGAGGACTTGATGTACCCTCAGTACTAGATCTTATTTTTACCGGGCAAGAAAACGATATTGACAGTTTATTGTACAACCCTCCATTTGGCAAAAACGACCATGCAGTACTAAATTGCTAGTTCAGGATTGCATATGACATTGTTAACAGCATTGATAGTTACAAAAAGAGCTTAAATTATAAAAAGGGAAACTACCATGACTCAAAGAAGTACCTCTTAGAAACAGATTGGGAAAGGAGCTTAGAGTACAAGATTTAACTGCTATATATAAAAAATTCTGTGAACTCTATGAAATAGGAGTCCAAAACTACATCCCACAGAACAAAAAACCAGAAAAGAAAATAAAGAAATGGTTTAAGAGAGAATGTAAAAAATCAAAAGAAAAAAGAAATTTGTTGTGGAACAGATACAGAAGACAGATTAGTGAAAGGACATATAACAACTATAAACAGGCAAGAAACGATTATACAAGAATAAGGAGGGAAGCCCAAAAACAGTTTGAGGTGGACATCATAAATAATAGTAGTGATCAATCGAAACTATTTTACAGCTTCATCCGAAGCAAACCCAAAGTAAAAGATAAATACAATCCATTACGGATGAGGGGATCACCTATACACAACACAAGGATATTTGTGAAGCACTAAATACGAAATTCAAATAAGTTTTTACAGAAGAAAATACTTTTGAGAGGGATGATATGGAACATGCACGCCCAATCATATTACCAAATATATAAATATCAGAAAAAGAAATATAGGAGGAGTTAAGTAAATTAGACAAAGGAAAAGCAAATGGTCCTGATGAAATTTCATGTTGGGTGCTACATGAATGTGCAAAGGAGTTAAGTAAACCATTATCTTTAATTTTCAAGGAATCCTTGGGACAAGGTAAACTACCTGATATTTGGAAGAAAGCAAACATTGTTCCCTTATTCAAGAAAGGAAATAGACAAAATCCACTCAACTACCGACTAGAATCACTGACCAGTGTTTTAAGCATGGTATTAGAAAAGCTGATAAGAAAAGTTTGGGTAAATCACCTAGAAGAACGCAATATGATAACAGAAAGACCGTTTGGTTTCAGAAAGGGAAATTCATGTGTTACTAATCTGGTGAGCTACTATGATAGAGTAACAGAAACATTACAGAAAAGAGAAGGATGAGTGGACAGTATCTATTTATATTTCAAGAAAGCATTTGACAGAGCACTGCACCAAAGACTTTTATGGAATCTGTACCTTCAAGTGGGAATCCAAGGCAAACTGTATTTTCGCATGCAAGATTTTCTCAATAAAAAGAGATATGAGAACAGTACTAAGGGGAAATTACTCATCATGGAGTGAAGTGACTAGCAGAGCTCCACAAGGCTCAGTACTGGCACCAATCATGTTTTTAGTGTATATAAATGATACAAATAGCAACACTGGAAATGAAAGCTTTCTAAATATGATTGCTGATGATGCAAAAATACAAAGGAAAATTACTAACGCACACTCTTGTAAAGGGCTACAAGAAAAAATAAATGAACTGGAACGAAAGAACCTTCAGATACACACACACACACACACACACACACACACAGACACGAGAGGCGCCAGGCAGACAGGACGCATGTCACATCGCTCTGCATCTGGCCAAACCTGGCCAAGTGGCCATACCTAAATTAGTATATTTATGTGAGTCAGGCTCTGTACCAGGTTAAACTAAATGGTGTCCTAATATAAAAGAGTAAGGTTTAAGGAAGACTATTGTTCATATAGCAAAATAAACAAAGTAGTGCAGGAATGCACCCAGCAGCGTCAGTTGATTAATTGTTTTGTCTGCGCCAGGGAATGTAAGTAGAATCTGTGCTCTTAGTACCGCATGATATCCACGTACATTAGCAAAGCAAATTTGGAAAAGAAAAGGGAATTTAGGTAGAAATCAAGATGATGATTTCTTCTAGGAACTGGTTGAAATGGAGAAATACAATAAGCTGGTAGAATGGGTAAACAAATTGGAGATGGCATTTCAGAATGATATGGATGAAATTAAGAAACTGTTGCACATGCACAAGGAGGAAATAGAAAAATTAGGAAAGGAAGTCAACAAGAAAGACACAACAATAGATGAGCTGTTAGTAGAAGTGGGTTCACTTAGAAGGAAAATTAGTGAAATGGCAAGTACAGTAGTCAACCACGAGATTTTTTTTTTTATGTGAGGAAAAAGGAACCAAAGGCCATGAGCCAGGAATAAGAGTTCCCTCCAAGAGAAAAACAAAATACAAGAGAGACCCAAATTCAAGATCCATTCATTTCGAGATGCCTGGACACACTGCATTTGAAAGGTTGGAGATCATAGGCAGCAGGAAATACAGACAGAGGGGGACAGTTCCAGAGTTGACCTGTTGCATTAATGAAGGACTGGGAGTAACGGTTAACTCTTGCATTAGAGAGTTGGACAGAAAAGGGATGAGAGTTTGCTGCTAGACCGGTGCTACGCGCCCGTTCTAGAGGTGGAGGTATGCATGGAGACATTTCAGAGGAGCAGTGACCATTAAAGTAGCGATAGAAAAGAGATAAAGATGCAACAGTGCAGCAAAGAGACAGAGGTTGAAGGGATTCAGTAAGAGGAGAGTTAATGAGAAGAAAAGCCTTTGACTCCACCCTATTGAGAAGACCTGTATGTGGGGAGCCTCCCCACACATGAGAGTTGTACTCCACACAGGGGCGGATAAAACCCCTGTATAGAGTCAACAATTGTGCAGGGGTAAAGAAAGAACGGAGTTGGCTTAGCACACCCAATCTCTTGGAAGCAGATTTTACAAGAGACGTAATATGATCTTTCCAAGATAAGTCCCGAGTAAATGAAAGTCCATGAATATTCAAGGATCATGCAGGATTAGGCTGAATATTATTAAACATTAGTGGGTATACCTGTGGAAGATTTTGACATGTTGATTAGGTGTAAGAACTGAGTCTTAGATGCATTAAAAAACAACAAGATTATTTTTACCCCAGTCAGAGATACGAGCTAATTCAGACATTAGGTGTGGCATAGCCTCATCCCTTGTTTGTTGAAGTAACTGCTGAGATGGGCGTTGTGGGAACCGAATGGAAATGTGAAGGGTGAAGTCATCAGCGTTTGAGTGGATAGGGTTAGATGTACAGCTTAGAAGGTCATTGATGAATAAAAGGGAGAGAGTTGGTGATAGGACAGAGCCCTGAGGAACACCACTGTTGATAGATCAAGGAGAAGAATGATGGCCGTCTACAACAGTGGCTATAGAACGACCAGAAAGGAACCTAGCAATGAAGGCACAGATAGAAGGAAAGAAACTGTAAGAGGGCAGTTTGAAAATTAAAGATTTATGCCAGACTCGATCGAAAGCCTTTGAGATGTCAAGTGCAATGGCAAAGCTTTCGCCAACGTCCCGAAAGGAGGATGACCAGGAGTCTAAAAGGTAGGTGAGAAGATCGCCAGTGGAGCGTCCCTGACGGAACCCGTACTGACGATCAGAAAGAAGGTTGTGATAGGAAAGATGCCTCAAAATTTTTCTATTGAGAATTGATTCGAAAACTTATGAAATACAGGACGTTAAACCAATTGGATGATAGTTGGAGGGTTTTGAGTGGTCACCCTTCTCTGGGACTGGCTGAATAAGAGTAAAGTTCCAGCAAGAAGGAAAGGTACAAGTTGACAGACAAAGGCGAAAAAGTTTGCCTAGGCAGGGTGAAAGCACAGGAACACAGTTCTTGAGAACAACAGAAGGGACTCCAACAGGCCCATGGAAGAGTTCAAAAATGAATTAATTAGGCAAATAAGCACTCTTACAGATCCAAGCAGTGATATTGAGGTGAGTGAAGCAATGCAAAGCTTAAAGAATAATGTGGAAAACACTTACACTAAAATGGTGAAAGTAAAGAAAAACTTAGAAACAAGGGTTGAAGAAAAAAGCATTAAAAAGGATGTGAAAAGAATAATCCAAAACAATCCTAAATTGGTCAGAGATTCAGCAGATATCAACAAATCTATAGTAATCACTGGCATAGAAGAGGAAGAAAAAAAAAAGATCTCGAGTGACAAATAGGAGATGGCAAATGCAATGAGCATATTCAAGGACGGATCAGAGGAAATCTGTAATAATGACATAGAGGAACACAAAAGGCTAGGGAAATATGAGAGAAATAAGTCAAGGGCCCTAAAGGTAACCTTCCGGAGTGTAAACACTGTGGAGGAGATACCAAAAAATGCAAAGAAACTCATGGAAAAAGAGAAATTAAAAAATGCAGAATAGGAAAATGTTTTGGAAGGAAGTGAAAAGGGTGCGACAGGGAGAGTCTGGGAAGGAAGAACGAGTAAAAACAGTGGATGGAAGGATGTTAATTGAGATGGATGCAGTAAGGAAGAGATGAACAGAGTATTTTGAAAGATTGTTAAATGTAGAGGAGGAGAGGGTGGGTGAGATTGTGGCGAATGGAAGGGTGCAAGGAATAAATGTTGTGAGAGTTGAATGATTCTTTGATCATGAAGGAGGAAGTGGAGAAGGCAGTAAAGGAGATGAAAACAGGGAAAGCTGCAGGTATGGATGGGTGTGCTGTGGAATGCCTGAAGGGTGGTGGAGTGACTATTGTTGACTGGTTAGTAAGATTGTTGAATGTGTGCTTTGTGAAAGGCATGGTGCCAGTTGACTAGGCAAATACTTGTGTGGTTCCATTGTATAAAGGCAGGGGTGATAAATATGAATGTACTAGCTTTGGGGGTATAAGTCTGTTGAGTGTTGTAGGTAAGGTTTATGGTAGAGTGTTAATTATGAGAGTTAGAGAGGGTTCAGAGGGAGTGATTGGTGATGAGCAGTGTGGCTTTGGGAAAGGGAGGGGATGTGTGGATCAGGTGTTTGCTGTGAGACAAGTGTGTGAAAGGTATTTAGCGAAAGAATGTGTTTTGGGCATTCATGGATTTAGAGAACGCCTATGATAGAATTGATAGGGAGGCTTTGTGGACTGTTTTAAGATTATATGGACTTGATGGTAGGTTACTAAAAGGGGTGAAAAGTTTTTATGTAAATAGTAGAGTGTGTGTAAGAGTGGGAAATGCTGTGAGTGATTTGTTTCCCGTGAGAGTGGGGCTGCGACAGGGATGTGTGATGTCGCCTTGGTTGTTTAATATTTGCATGGATGGTGTTGTAAGGGAGGTGAATGCAAGAGTTTTAGGTGGAGGTCTGAGTCTGGTGAATGTTGATGGTGGAGAGTGGAACCTGAAACAGCTGCTGTTTGCAGATGATACTGCACTGATGGCTGATTCAGAGGAGAGATTGAGACAGTTGGTAGAGGAGTTTGGAAGGGTGTGTGAAATGAGGAAATTGAAAATAAATGAGAATAAGAGTAAAGTGATGAAGTGTACGAGGTTGGTAGATGGTAAAGGGATGAATACAGTTATTGAATGGTGAGCTGCTTGAGGAGGTAGAGTGTTTTTAATATCTACAGTAGGGTCACATGTTGCTGTGGATGGAAGAATAGATGCAGAAGTGAAGTTTAGAATAAATGAAGTAGGAAAGGTGCTGGGAGGAATGAAAAAAGTGTTTAGATGTCGTTCGCTTAGAATGGATGTAAAGAGAAGGCTGTATGAGGGTGTTGTGGTACCGACTGCATTATATGGGGCTGAAACTTGGAATATGGGTGTAGCAGAGAGGAAAAGTTTGAATGTAATGGAGATGAGGTGTCTGAGGAGTATATGAGTGACTTGTATGGATCGAGGGCGAAATGATGAAGTGCGAAGGAGAACTGGAGTTGTTCGGGAGATGGCTGGTAGAGTTGAGCAGAGGGTGTTGTAATGGTTTGGGCATATGGAGAGAATGGATAATCAGTGATTGGTGAAAAAGAAAACTAGATCTGATGTGAGAGGTGTAAGGCTGAGAGGTAGACCATGAATAGGTTGGATGGACAGTGTGAAGAGAGCGCTGGACGCAAGAGGGATGTCGGTTGAACAAGGAAGAGTGGCTGTGCATGACAGAAATAAATGGAAAGAAATTGTGAATGAATAAACGATGATGCAGCCCTGATAGGATATTCTCCCACATTTAGTCTGATCAGCTGGTCAGGTCAGGTGCGGGTAAGGGGATGGGTCTGTTATGATGTGGCAGAGGTAAAACAGCTCTGCTGTCGGGCCCTGCTGCGGATGTCACTGATTGCATTGCGCAGTTGACCCTTGTGCGGTGTGGTGCACTGAGGATCTGTCCGTTCTCCCATTTGGGGCTAAGATGCAAATGAATGAGTTTGAATGGATGAGTAAATCGGGAGTGTGTCGTCCTGTCTCGGCTACCTCCCTTTCCATGGGGGAAGCAGCCTTGGTACATAGATAGATAGAGAAAATGCATGGATAAAGGGGTGCCTAACTCAAGAGCAACTGGTATTACTAAAAGAGAAGAGGGAGGAAGCAAAAACAAAGAAAGAGGGAAGATCAGAGGAGGAGAAGAATACATTTTTTTACAAAGTAATTGGATTGCAGGTTCGAAAGTGGTACATAACCTGGAGAATAAAAAGGAGGAAGATAGTAGACCCAAGTCATGACAAGTATGTCAATAAGGTGATTAAGTTGATGCACTCAAATGTTGATGGAATGGTATCTAAATTATTAGAGATGAATGATTATATCAGAGAAAATGAACCACATATAATATGCCTAACTGAAACAAAAGAGGCGAAGATGAGGATCTGGCTGAGAGTACAATTCAGAGTTTAAGAGCATTACTACACAGAATGGAAGAGAAATCGGAAAGAATTATAACTGGAGTTTTTAATACAAATATAAATTGGAATATTCTATATATAATACGTCAAGAAAGCTGTTGAGACCAAAAACTCCTGGATCTCGTGCAGGAGTTTTTCCTAACGCAACACGTAAGGGAAAGCACCAGAAAACGAGGACTTGATGTACCCTCAGTACTAGATCTTATTTTTACCGGGCAAGAAAACGATATTGACAGTTTATTGTACAACCCTCCATTTGGCAAAAACGACCATGCAGTACTAAATTCCTAGTTCAGGATTGCATATGACATTGTTAACAGCATTGATAGTTACAAAAAGAGCTTAAATTATAAAAAAGGAAACTACCATGACTTAAAGAAGTACCTCTTAGAAACAGATTGTGAAAGGAGCTTAGAGTACAAGATTTAACTGCTATATAAAAAAAATTCTGTGAACTCTATGAAATAGGAGTCCAAAACTACATCCCACAGAACAAAAAACCAGAAAAGAAAATAAAGAAATGGTTTAAGAGAGAATGTAAAAAATCAAAAGAAAAAAGAAATTTGTTGTGGAACAGATACAGAAGACAGATTAGTGAAAGGACATATAACAACTATAAACAGGCAAGAAACGATTATACAAGAATAAGGAGGGAAGCCCAAAAACAGTTTGAGGAGGACATCATAAATAATAGTAGTGATCAATCGAAACTATTTTACAGCTTCATCCGAGGCAAACCCAAAGTAAAAGATAAATACAATCCATTACGGATGAGGGGATCACCTATACACAACACAAGGATATTTGTGAAGCACTAAATACGAAATTCAAATAAGTTTTTACAGAAGAAAATACTTTTGAGAGGGATGATATGGAACATGCACGCCCAATCATATTACCAAATATATAAATATCAGAAAAAGAAATATAGGAGGAGTTAAGTAAATTAGACAAAGGAAAAGCAAATGGTCCTGATGAAATTTCATGTTGGGTGCTACATGAATGTGCAAAGGAGTTAAGTAAACCATTATCATTAATTTTCAAGGAATCCTTGGGACAAGGTAAACTACCTGATATTTGGAAGAAAGCAAACATTGTTCCCTTATTCAAGAAAGGGAATAGATAGAATCCACTCAACTACCGTCTAGTATCACTGACCAGTGTGGTAAGCATGGTATTAGAAAAGGTGATAAGAAATATTTGGGTAAATCACCTAGGAGAACACAATATGATAAGAGAAAGACAGTTTGGTTTCAGAAAGGGAAATTCATGTGTTACTAATCTGGTGAGTTACTATGATAGAGCAACAGAAACATTACAGAAAAGAGAAGGATGAGTGGACAGTATCTATTTATATTTCAAGAAAGCATTTGACAGAGCACTGCACCAAAGACTTTTATGGAAACTGTACCATCAAGGGGGAATCCAAGGCAAACTGTATTTTCGCATGCAAGATTTTCTCATAAAAAGAGAAATGAGAACAGTACTAAGGGGAAATTACTCATCATGGAGTGAAGTGACTAGCAGAGCTCCACAGGGCTCAGTGCTGGCGCCAATCATGTTTTTAGTGTATATAAATGATACAGATAGGAACACTGGAAATGAAAGCTATCTAAATGTGTTTGGTGATGATGCAAAAATACAAGGAAAATTACTAAAGCAGACTTTTGTAAAGGGCTACAAGAAGAATTAACCTGCCCCATCTCGACATCTTCTGGGCAGTGGTACGCCCCAGTCTCGACATTTTTGGATCTTTTTTGTTTTGGCTCAAACATCCGCTTTGGTGAGAAACATCGAAAATTCATAGAGAAATCGCTCACCTGAGGTTTAAAATACTCGATTTAGGTACGAGTACCTCCTTACCTGACTGGGTTTTCTAACAGGCTGGCACCAAGGAAAACGAGTTCTATGGGAGGGTAACTATTTTATCCACTCATACACAGTATTTATTTATTTACTTGGTACGAATTTATATGTAGTACAAGAGTATATTGGTTTTCAAACAGTAATATAGGCATTACAAGCATTGTTTCACTCACTAACTCATCACCATTCATGACCTTTTTTTCCCACATTACCTGATCATCATTTCTGACTGTTTCTTCCTCTAATGCTATGTAAACTTTGTCCGCCACATTGTCATCGATTGGGGAATCACTCTGGCCCTGAATATCTTTATTGGCCAGGTCACTGGTAACAGGTGAATTGCCGAGACAATGGCGTGCGGGGGGGGGGAGGTTATGCGGTGTAAGGCATTGTCCCTGCTTGGCATCTTGTAGAGGAATAGATGAAGGTGTCCCGTGTATACGTGCCAAAAATCACTCGCAAAATCACTCGCAAAAATTGAAAATTGTGCAAATTAGGGACCTTGCAATGTTGCCGCATTAATTCACGTCTCCGGTATATGAGCGCACATCATGTGAGGACGTGAATTAACGTCTCCAGGACGCGGCAGGTTAAATGAACATCATGAATGGAGCAATGCATAGGAAATGGAATTCAATGTGCACAAGTGTCATGTAATCAAGTTTGGTAAAAGTGAAAAAAGACCTGATTGGGATTATAAGTTAGGAAGTAAAACCCTACACACATCAGAAAGAGAGAAGGACTTAGGTGTGATTATCAATAACAGACTATCTCCGGCTGACCACATCAGCGAGAAGGTATGGAACATGTATACACATCTTGTAAATATGAGAATAGTATTCGCATACATAAATGGAGACATGCTAAGAAAGATAATAACATCATTCACTAGACCAACACTGGAGTATGCGTCAGTAGTCTGGAGTCCTCATCTCAAAAAACACCTAGAAAAGATTGAAAAAGTTCAAAGGGCCGCTACAAGATGGGTACCAAACTTAAGGGATCTAAGCTACAAAGAATGACTAGAAACACTGAATCTACCTACACTGCAGGAGAGAAGGAAAAGAGGAGTCATGATTATGCTATATAAATGCATATCATGGATTGAGAAAATAGACATAAATGATTACATAACCTATGAGGATGAATCAGCAAGAGGACACTGCAAACTGCATAAAATGAGAGACGATAAAGACATAAAGAAATTTAGTTTTTCAAATAGAGCAACTGATCAGCAGAACGCACTACCGAATGAAACAGTGTGTGCTAAAACAATAAATTTAATGATATGTACGATAAAAATGGTTTAAGACACGGGACAGTACAAGCTAAGGTCATTCCTGTAAAGAAACAATTAGGTATGAACACACACACACACACACACACACACACACACACACACACACACACGCACAAATGGAAACCAATACCGTCTTGATCATGGCCTTCAGAAAGTTCTTCATCAAACCATGTTTTAAATGATGTGGAGGGATGAATACATTTTTTTTGGGATCAACAAATGGTTTGTGAAGACAAGTGAACCTTCCAGCCATATCATTTGGTCGCACTGGCCTTTCATTTCGTGTGTAATGCTTAGCATCTGCTCGGCTGTTCCATAGACAAAGAAATCACATGTGCATTGTTTAACCTTGCTGAAGTCCTAGAAGCTAGCAGATCACCTTCAGGCCTCTACTGATGTTCCACAGATGTGTTTTGTTGTCAACAGCAGTCAGCAAAGTACCCACAGTTTCATAACTTTCATTCATTCCATGGGTATGTGCAAATGGAAGGAAAGACTGATTGACTGGTTGTCTGTCTTAAAATCTGGCGGCACAATTGCCAGGGTCATATGCCGCCGAACAACAAGGTAAAAGATGCAGGAAATAAAAAGTGCATATTCAGAATAAAGTTAATATCTGTTAGCAGGGATAAAACCCTGAAAAAAATAGAAGAATAGTTTATAAAATATAAATTACTTAAAAAATGGAAGGAGGCCCACCTCTTGAAGAAAACTAAAAATATAAGTAAAATCGTTAAATGCTCCACCAAGCATCGAGGAGAGACACTAGGCATCATCTGATCCCTTATGCCTATGGAGGAATCTCTGACGCAGGTCCTCCAAACTCGAACACTCGACCAGCAAGTGATGGACAGTAAGGGGTACAAGGCAATCATCACAGTATGGTTGAGTCTCACCACTCATCAGGAACCATGTGTAAGCCGAGAGTGTCCAGTGCGAAGCCTAGCAGGAGCCACCTCCAATTGCCGAGACATGGAGGGGAGAACCCTTGGCACAACCACTCTCTGAAAGATATCTTTTAGTTTATTATGAGAAACACCATCCCAGTGTCTCTGCCAACACATACAAAGTGCGTACCGCAAGTAAGGTGTTACATCAGAAGAGGGAAGTGGGTAGTCAATCGGGGGCTGTTAAGAAGATGCAGCTTTAGCTAATGTATCTGCCCTCTCGTTGCCCACCACACTGACATGTGTGGGAACCCAGGAGAAGTCCACATGGCGGCAACGACGACCAAGAATAAAAAGTCACTTTAAAATTAATAAAGCCAATAGATGGGATGCATTAAAAGACCCCAGTGCAGACAGAGCACTAGGCAAGTAACTAAAAATCACAAAATCAGATACAGGGAGAGTGAAAATGATTTTGAGAGCATATAAAATAGTAGTCATTTACGCCGTATACACGAAGTAATGCCAGGAAGGCTACCGCCTCTATTAAATAAAGGGAAGACAACACCAAATCCTACTCCAGTATCGGTCTTAGACCCATGACTATAGACGGAGACAGAACCCTCAAGAGTGGAGACATTTTCTAAAATGATAGGGAGGGGCACCTGAGAGGGAAGTGAGCCTTTTTTTTTCAACAAAAGACCTACAAAACATCACACAAGGGAGTAGCCAAGAACCCACTCTTGGGATCCGATGTGGACAAACTTCCAGTCTCGGAACAGAGATGGCTAACATAGCAGATCAGACCCTGCAAACAAAGGGCTTTGGCAATTTTGGACGGGTGTCATAAACAGAAGATCAGAAATCCTGGGAGACTGTTGCACACGAAAATGAGTTTGGAATGCGATGAAGATGATACCAACACTTTATCATCACCAACTGCCATCGCAAATCCAAGGGGAATGGAATGGAATATGAAGTTTAGGCCAAAGGCCAAGCACTGGGACCTGAGAGGTCATTCAGCGCTTTGATGAGTGAGACATGAAAGATGATAGTTAAAAAAAAGAAAAAAAAAATTGCATAAAAATAAAGAAAACTACTACACTATAATCATGCAACTAAAAATCGTAGGTAAAATGAAAACATCTAGACAGGAAGCCCTAAAACACGACTATGACCACACTAATCACAGCTTGCAGTATAGCCCTGTCTCCTTTAAAAAACCCATAAGGCTATAAACATTTGCCCTATTACCTAAAACAACTGATAGGGATCCCCTATTTGTTAAAAATTTCACCCGAGAATGGGCATAGGTCGGACAGTCCAATAAGAAATGCTTGCAAGTTATTGTGACGTGACAGATGTCACACTGGGGTGGGACCCCTCGGTCCAAAAGGAACCCATGAGTCAAATGCGTATGGCCAATTCGCAGCCTAGTCAACCTCGTCTCAAAACCCCGACAAGCATGAGAATAGGATGACCAGGCATAGACCGAAGGTTGGATCTCTATACTTCAAATTATTGGCCAGGAGGGGGAAGCCCATCTCGCTTGCCACTCAGACCAAACAAAGTTACGAAAAACGGTCTTCAAATCAGAATAGGAAACCTTATTATACCCAACATAAGGAAGAGAACATGCTGATTTTGCCTCTTTATCAGCAAACTCGTTCCAATAGAGATTAACATGTGACGGTATCCACCAGAACGAAACAAATTTATACTTTGTAGCCAGGTGCCAAAGCCAAGACTGAATCTTCCTTATTATAGGGTGGAATGTATTAAACTGCTTAATGGCAGTCAAGCTTCCATAGGAGTTTGAATATATTGTAAACGTCTTTCCCAGCATTGAGTAAGCCTCTTCAAGAACCTTCTCAATAGCAGTTAGTTCAGCAGTGAGAACAGACACATTGTTTGAAAGCCGTCCAATACATACACCCCCTTATTGGACAACAGCACAGCCTACACCAAGGGGTGACTTTGAGCCATCAGTATACAACTTTACTGAGTCCCTGTGGAGAAGGTCATGGTGCAAAAACTTCAATTTAATTTCTGCATCCAAAGAG
Organism: Coenobita brevimanus; assembly: GCF_032717465.1. Classification (NCBI taxonomy): domain Eukaryota; kingdom Metazoa; phylum Arthropoda; class Malacostraca; order Decapoda; family Coenobitidae; genus Coenobita; species Coenobita brevimanus. Next base: position 34,554,156 of record NC_136999.1, on the reverse strand, counting down.
GTTTTCCTACATTTGGTTTGGGACACACATTAGGTTCCAGAATGAGCCAAGAAGGGAGATTGCTGAAGCTTACTGGTTCAATTTTTTGCTCCCTCAGCGATGCGTCACCCACAGATAGCATGCGAATCTGGAATGGTATAGAGGCTCTTGGACCGCAGAACTTAGACGAGTCACACTGCAACACTGCGTCCTGTCGATGTTCTTTAACGTCCACACGTTTTGTCACTGCCAATCCCGTCGACGTACATAAACGCGAAAAAATTGCAAGGTCCCTAAGTTGCACAATTTTCAATTTTCGCGAGTCATTTTTGGTACGTATACACGTGACACCTTCCTCAACAAGATGCCAGGCAGGGACAATGCCTTACCCAGCATGACCTCCTCCCCCCCCTGCATGCCATTGTCTCAGCAATTCACCTGTTATCAGTGACCTGGCCAGTATAGCCATGTCATGCCACTGTACGAAATTCAGGACCAGAGTGATTCCCCAATCAATGACAATGTGGAGGACAAACTTTACATAGCATTAGAGGAAGAAACAGAAATGATGATCATGTAATGTGGCAAAAAAAGGTCAGGTATAGTAAAACAATGCTTATAATGCCTATATTACTGCTTGAAAACCAATATACTCCTGTACTACATATAAATTCGTACCAAGTAAATAAATAAATACCGTTTATGAGTGGGTGAAATAGTTATCCTCCCATAGAACTCGTTTTCTTTGGTGCCAGCCTGATTGAAAACCCAGTAAGGTAAGGAGGTACTCCTACCTGTAATGAGTATTTTAAACCTCAGGTGAGCGATTTCTCTATGAATTTTCGATGTTTCTCACCAAAAGCGAAGGTTTGAGCCAAAAAAATTTTTTTCCTAAAATGGTCGGGATTGGGGGGAGTCAGTGGTGGAAAAGTGGTCGGGATGGGGCGGGTTAATTCGCGCAATGTAGCGAAGCCCTAACTCATGCCTGCGTAAGTCTAGAGGAAGTTGCTCTGTATCTACATATAAACTCTCCACAAGGGAAGTGCAGAAGGCACCCGAGCACAGTCGTAGTCCTGTATTGTGGAGCACATCAAGCTCATGAAGTTTAGTCTTACATGCAGAGGAATAAATTTGGCAAGCGTAGTCAATCTGTGACCGGCACAAAGAGTTATAGAGCCTGAGAAGGGAGTTCCTATCAGCACCCCAATCAAAACCATGGACCACCCTAAGGATATTCAATGATTTCTTGACTTTAAGCTTCAGATAATCAATGTGCTGTGACCAAGAGAGACGTGAGTCAAAGATCATGCCCAGAAACTTAACCTCCTTCTCAAAAAGGATGATGTCATCATTTAACTTTAAGTGTGGGACAACCTCCTGGCGTGTGCTTCTAGTGAAGCGGATTGTGACAGTCTTGGAAGGTGAAAACCAAAAACCATTATCATCAGCCCAACGACGAATAGTATATATGGACTTTTGCAGATGATGACTAATCTCGACTGCATCGTAGCCAGACACACAAATTGCCAAATCATCAGCATACAGGGACCCCAACATGGGGTGGGAAATCTAATGGAGAACACCATTGATAGCCACAGCGAAACAGGTGACACTAAGAATGCTGCCTTGGGGAACACCCTCCTCTTGTCTATAAGGGCTGGATACAACATTTCCAACACGAACCTTAATGTAACATTCCGACAAGAAGGAGCAGATAAAAAGGTACATATTTCCCTCTATGCCATATCAAGACAGCTGAAGAATAATACTAGTGTGCATGGTTGTGTCATACGCCTTCTCAAGGTCAAAGAACACCCACATAGTCTGACAATGGTTGGCAAAGCTTTGCTGGATTTTATTTGAGAGGCTCAGGAGGGGGTCTAATGTCGAATGGTTCTTCCGAAATCCAAACTGGTAAGGAGAAAGCAGCTTTTTGGATTCTAAGTTTCACACTAACCTTGCATTAACTAGCTTTTCCATCATCTTACAAACACAGCTGGTCAGTGCGATAGGCCTATAAGTGGTAGCCAAAGGGGGATTTTTGTTTGGCTTGCTGATGGGAATAATGAGGGAAACTCTCCAACTGGCAGGAAAAATGCCCATTTCCCAAATTTTGTTAATGATCTTTAGGAGGAACTTCGTAGCCATAACAGGCAAATTTGTGAGCATTGAATAGAGGATGTTGTCCTCACCTGGAGACATAGAGGTCATCAATGACAAAATGTCTTCCAGTTCCCGAAGTGTGAACGGAGCATTATAGGCAGCATTGCAAGATGGAGAAGGCAGAGGCATGTCAGGAATACCATTCACTGATATTCGAGAGGACTTGGAGACATCAGCAAAATGCCTCCCTAAGGTCTCCGCAACCTCACCAGGATCAGTGAGGAGGTCGCCACCTATTTTCAATGTCGGGTTGGGAGATGGGATGAATTTGCCTGAAAGCTTTCTAATTTTCCTCCATATAACCCTGGAGGGAGTCTTGGAATTATTGCCGTTGATATAAGATATCCAGGAATTTCGCTTGGCCTTTCGAAAGTAGTGACGCCGCTTTGCCATGGCTCGTTGATAAATTTGGTGCATGGCAGCCGAGCCACTGGTCTTGTAACGCCGATAACATTTCCTTGTTTTTTTCCTTAGTATGGCACAGGTTTTATTCCACCAAGGGACCGCAGGTCGACACGGTTTACCTTTCGACATAGGGATGGCCACATGGGCACTGCCCATAATCGCTGCAACAAAATAGTGACTAGAGAAGGACTCAAAAGGCCTAGCCAGAAATATACCATTTTTATAATTTAACCAATCTGCCTCCCGCTCCCTCCACCAAGGAGAGGAATGAGCAGGGACATTTTTCACACACTTTAAATGGATTGGGTAATGATCGCTTCCATTCAAAAAAGGATTTACTGACCAATGAAAATCCATAATGATGGAGGGAGAACACAAACTCAAGTCAATAGTGGAGGAGGCTCCACTACAGACATTTCTGGTAAGTCATAAAGCCATCATTGTAAAATGAGATATTATGTGATTGGAGTATGTCATCTATAATCCTCCCACCAGCATCCAAAATTGTACCACCCCATAGTGGATTATGGGCGTTAAAGTCCCCAAGAAGGAGAAAGGGGGCAGGAAGCTGACGGAGTAAGTCTTCAATGTCCTGCTCACTGAAACCACCACCAGGTGGAAGATACAAGGATCATACCGTGAGCGAATATTCCAATACAACCGTAACAGCAACAGCTTGTAGAGTCGCCTGCAATTGAACAGAAGAGTGCTGCAAGGACCTGTGAACAATTATTGCTGCACCCCCATGCGCCCGATTTCCTGGCAGAGGGGGAGACCGATGAAAGACATAATTCAATCCAGGATTGTATACCTCAGAGCCCAACATGGTCTCCTGGAGATAAACGATACCTGGATCAAAGTCATGCATCATCCTTGAACATGCTTGGGGTTTCAGTTACTCGAGACTTATCTTGGAAAAATCATATTACATCTCTTTTAAAATCTGCTTCCAAGAGATTGGGTGTGCTAAGCCGACTCCGCTCTTTCTTTACCCCCGCACAATTGTTGACTCTATACAGGGGTTTTATCCGCCCCTGTGTGGAGTACAATTTTCATGTGTGGGGAGGCTCCCCACATACAGCTCTTCTCAATAGGGTGGAGTCAAAGGCTTTTCGTCTCATTAACTCTCCTCCTCTTACTGACTCCCTTCAACCTCTGTCTCTTCGCCGCTCTGTTGCATCTTTATCTCATTTTTATCGCTACTTTAATGGTCACTGCTCCTCTGAACTGTCTGCTTGCATTCCTCCACCTCTACGACGGGCGCGTAGCATCCGTCTGGCAGCAAACTCTCATCCCTTTTCTGTCCAACTCTCTAATGCAAGAGTTAACCGTTACTCCCAGTCTTTCATTCATGCAACAGGTCAGCTCTGGAACTGTCTCCCTCTGTCTGTATTTCTTGCTGCCTATGATCTCCAGTCTTTCAAACGCAGTGTGGCCAGGCATCTCAAAATGATCGGATCTTGAATTTGGCTCTCTATTGTATTTTGTTTTTCTCTTGGAGGGAACTGTTACTGCAGGCTCATGGCCTTTGGTTCCTTCTTCCTCGCATAAAAAAAAAAATCAGAACGTTTAGTTCCTCAGACCTAGAGCGAAGACCCTTACAATTCCACTGCAAGATGTCAGAATGGAAAATTACCTGCTAATATCAGAAGCCCCAACCTTTCCATTACGCGGTTGGGAAGATGAAGGCACACATTTAATATCAGGGAGTAATGGCAGACGACGGCTCCTCACGGACTTGTCAACATCAGATTTGGTGACTGGAAACTTAGAAGTTTCAGAGGAAACAGACACAGGTTTTTGTCACCTCAGGAGGGGATGGACAGCTGTATCAGATGTTACAGGGAGGTCAGAGATAGAAGGTAAAGGAGAGACATCCAACAAACGGTCATCAGGTGAACAGTCCTTATCAAGATTTGAGAACATACTGGATAGTGGAATACCACCAATATCCACAGGGGGAGAAGAGTTCCGGGATCTCTTAGAACGGGGAGGACATGTGAAGTCATTGTCAACCTTTGCATCCATTGTACGAGAGTGCTCCTTCACAGAGGGAGCAACTGCACTCTGTTTTCAGACTGCCTTTGAAGGACGAGGAGACAACGACATTGCTCGAGAGTGCTTCCCCACAGAGGGAGCAACCGCATTCTGCTTACTGACGGTCTTTGAAGTACAGGGAGACAACGATATTGCTCGAGAGTGGTCCCGCACAGAGGGAGCAACCACACTCTGCTTACTGATGGCCTTTGAAGGGCGAGGTAACAATGACTGGGCAAAGGACGACTGAGAAAAGGAGGGGCCCTTACCAGAGACAACACCAGTACCACGAAGGGCTTAGGATGAATGCAAATCTGGAGAAGTTAAAAGACCGACACAAGACCTGTCACCAGAAGCTGGAAGAGGCGTAGTAGGTGACTAAGGGACATTCTGCTTAGTGCTGCTAGTAGTAGTGCGAGGAAGTTGAGGGGACTGTCCATCAGAACGATGGGATTGAAACCCTTGGATGATACTTGAAAATTTGGAGCTAGGGTGTTTGTGGGCCATCAACAACTGATGCCGAGCACTTCCAAAGCTAATGTGCTCATTATCTGCGAGCGCAATGATTTCCTGCTTGAACAGGTACCGCAGGCACGTTTTTGAATTCGGACAGTGAGCACCACCACAGTGCTTGCAGAACTTAGAGCATGATTCAGGGTCATGACTGGCAGAACAAATAAAGCATAACTTCCAACTTTTGCAGGAGTCCTTCACATGACCATATTCGAAACAGTTATAGCACTGTGTTGGCCTACGGCGAAACTTCTTGACATGAAATCGCAGATGTCTCATTTTGATGTAGTCTGGCAGATGAGGTGATTAAAATGTCAGACACATAGCGGAATTTGCGCCTTTCAGCAGGACAACGATGCAGTATCTCTTCATCCTTGAAGTCACTAAGATCACTGCTGTAAATGACTCCTTTAGCAGTATTGACAGTTTTATGTGGAGAGACAGACTGAAGAACCGAGTCAGGAGATGGAGTAAATTTAGACAAAAGAGCGGCCTGAGTGTCATTCCCCTCTTTAACTAGCAAATTGCTCCCATACCTCTTTAAATTCCCCTCAGGGATATTCCTTATTTTCCTCTCAAGGCATTCAGATCCTTTGATAAAATTGTAAAGTCTGTCCTTGAATGTGGCGACATGCCAGTATGGCCTAGGAACGTCCCTAGGAATGTCAGGAATGCCGTCGTCATCCTCAAAAGGCTTAGGAATGAAGTCAAAATCATCGTCTGACAAATTTGCAATACTGAAAAGTTTAGCCTTGCATCTGAATAACGCAGTACCTTCATTTAAAGCTCAAACAGCAGCCAATGCAGAAGCGCTGTCACAGAAGGTAACTTAAGTGTCAAATGAAACTCCATCCTGACACAATATCAATTTTAACCTGCTAAGGACACCAAAAGGCCTCATGGCAGCATAACGGTTTCATAAGCTATACTTTCCCTGATTCTGGCACAGAAAAGCACCCGTAAATGAGGGTTTTCATCAGCAGGGGACTCAGAGGACTGGCCATCCTCCACACGAGCACCAAATTCGGAGGGAGTGTTTTCCATGAATAATGAAAGTGCCTTCATTCCCCCACCCCCCCACCCACCATGGAGCCCAACAAGGGGAGGCCATATGTCAGGGACAGAGCCACTGACGACCCCAGGGGTAGCAGAGGAGTATACGCAGGTAACCACTGGGGGACCCGGACAAGGGTGACTCCAGGACGATAGGAGCCACCAGGCACCCCAGTGCCCACTTGACCCTAGCCAATGCATGACCAGCCAATTAACCTTGTCGGGCCCAACCAGGCCACCCGTCTAGCCAGAATAAGGGACCAAAGAGGTGTATTGCTAGCTGCAGAGCGCATCGTGCAGCATTGCTCAACCTCCAGGACTCCCGTCTCCCAGCATTACGGGATGCCACGCACGGCAAACACGTGGGGAGGCAACAGTCCCGCCCTAGATGGCAAATGAGCAGGGACTAACATCACCAGGAGGCCTCCTCTACCAGTGATGTAGGGGGTGCTTGGTCCACGAGGCCAACAAATGCTGAACCCTACAAAGGTAGGCGTTCCTCCCAAGTAGGTGGCACTGCCAGCCACACTTCAAGCCCCACCACCGCGTCAAGGTGACCCCCTACAGCAGGGAATCAAAGGGGAGTACACCAACATCCACCAACAAACTTGAAATCGGGGATGATCTGAATGCATCAGTTGCTTGACGTACACCAGCACGATGCATAGAAATTAACCCGTACCCTCCTGGTTTTTTCGGTCCCCCCCACCCCCTGAAAACCAGTTTTTTTTTTTTTAATCAAACATTCCCTCTTGGGGAGAAACTAATGAAAATCACCAACAAAGTTGCTCCCGTCACCCCTAAGTGCTCCTAAGGTGGGTCCCCCCTCACCTCAGGCAGGTGTTCTGTTGTCAGGCCGGTGCGGCTGCTTTGTTTTCTACAGTGGGAAAGAGGAAGGTAACTAATCACAACCAACCCAAATACATATATTTACATTTATTTGGTACAAAAGTACATAGCCTATACAGGAACAATATTGTGGTATATACATTTAAAAAAAAAGAGTGAAAATTACGTAGGTTCATAATGGTACAACTCATAAATCGCCGATTTCTGGCACACTTGGCTAGCTTATGCTGTTGTTTCCACTAGCAGCATCTAAGGGAAGGTCTCATGCGTCTGCCTGCCACGAATCACCCGCGAAATTTGAAAAATGTGCACGCAATGTGCCTTGGAATTGCAAATTGTACGGCGTACTACGGCGGGTCCACGGCAGCTACCATGTACTGTCGTATGATGTACGATGTAGGGAGGGTACGGGTTAACAATAGAGATAGGCATCTGTTGCAGGGGATTAGACCTCACCGATATTCAAGTTTAGGAAGAATAAAAGACCTATGCAAGACGATCAGGGTCTATTGCTCAGATCCCAGGTATGAGAGAAAACCCTCATAAGACTCAAAGCAAGTAGACAGAGGAATCCAGGTTAGTTGTCCATCAAACAGAAGACCCAGAAACTGTGTCTCATCCACAGAGGATATTCTCCAACCATAGAGATACAAGTCAGGGTCTGGGTGAACCCCTCGAAGACGACAAAGATGCATAGCCACCGTTTTTGTTTAAAAAAAAAAAAAAACGGAAATCACGAGACTCTGCCCAGTCAGAAATTGTATTAAGAGCCAGCTGCAACTTCCTATCAGAGACATTCTAGATGCAGTGAAGTTAATTGAGAGGTCAACAACATATAGTAAGCCTTGTACACTATCAGGAAGTACAATGATTATGTTGTTACTGGCTAAAGCAAAGAAAGTAACACTAAGGATACTCCCCTGTGGTATTCCTTCTTCTAGTGCATGATCATTAGAAAGCACTCCTCCCACTCAGATCCTGAAAAAAAAAACGGTTAGAGAAAAACTGCTGAATAAAAATAGGCAAGCATCCATGATGACCAAACTCATGAAGAGAAAGTAAAATGCCATGACGCCAGGCAGTGCCATATGCCTTCTCCAAATCGAAGAAGACCGTGAGCTGGTGTTGGTTAGTGGAGAAAGCCTCACAGACAGAAGATTCCAAGGGCAGTAGTGCATCAGAGGTAGATTGCATTTTTCGAAAACCATACTGGGTTGGGGATAAGAAGTCACCTATCTCCAAAAACCACACAAGCCTAACAATGACCACCTCTTTCAGAACTTTACATATACAAGACGCGAAAGTAATAGGCCGATAATTATTTATCGTCTGTAGGTGGTCCCTACCTGGTTTGGGGATGGGGATATCTACACCAACACCCCAACAAGCCAAAAACTCACCAGAACACCATATCTTATTAAAGAGTGAAAGCAAAAACGAAAGGGACTCATCAGACACGTGACATAAAAAGGCATAAGCAATATCATAACCAAGAGAGGAATCATGACACTACCACAGAGCCGCCTGTGGTTCAGAAAATGAAAAGGGGAACATTATAGGACTCGCCCCAGAAGAGGTAAAACTGAGACCATGAGACTCTAGGCATCGATGTTGACACATGAAAGGCGAATCTGCATCCTTGCATGACATGCTGGCAAGATGATCAACAAACAATTCTGCAACAGCGAAAGGATCAGCCACAGTTCTACCTGTTGCAACTAGAACATGAGGGGGGGGAACAGTAAATTTTCCTGAAATTTTCCTTACTTGGTTCCACACCTGAGCGAGGGAAATCCTCAAACTGATGGAGGAAACATAACCTTTCCAGGATGAACACCTGGCCTCCTTTAAAACCCGCCTGATATGAGCTCTTGCCCTCTGATATGCTACCTAATGCTGAGGATCCCCATTTCTCCTCTCTTCACCCAGATTCTTATCCACCTACACAACACTTGTATACACACACACACACACACACACACACACACTGTACTGTCTTTGCATATACTATACAGTACATTATAATGAACTCGCGTAATATTATAACATACTCGTGCATCAGTAGTTCTTTCTTTCCAGGTCCTTTTTATACTAATTTATGTAATACAAGTATGTAAGTCAGTTGTATATTTGTTATACTATTCAGTTTCATGTTTTGTAAATTTATCAGTAGCACTTTCTTTACAGGCCTTTCTTATCTATCTATATATATTCAGACTCCATAATCCCGTAAGGGGTGGCCAATTGACTTTGAGTTATTTGTTTTACGGGGAGGGGCACTAACCTTCCACCAACCCACTTGCTGACACGTAGGGAGCATTTATGGTTTGGTTATACGGTTACCGCCCAGCGCTGTAAATGGTTTCTTTGGCTTACAGGAAACCATTGGGGTTGTCCCTCAACATAAAGCCACCTGTAATGGAAAGAAAAGCAATAACAAACGACAGGAAAGATGGGAGAAATAGGAAGAGAGGAGGGCAGGCACAGAAAAAATAATGATAAAGGCTAAGGAAGATGTAGGCAGCACAACATCAAGTGAGTGGATGATGGTCACCACCACCTACGAAAATATATACTGCAAGGCTGTAAATCACTCCTATGTTTGTCATACTATTCAGTTTTGTTTTGTTTTGTAATGCATGATATCATACCCATTTTGTGCTAACTTACTACAAATCTGTAAGCCATTTTTATGTTTTATTTGGTATACTGTTCCAATACATATTATGTTCTGTGTTATATTTTTATTTCGCGACTTACAGCTACCTATTATCCCATGTACAGTTATGTGTCTGTATGACTTGACCATAACCCTGTAATCCATATCCTTGCTTATTACATTCAGTACTGTACAGTTTCAAATGGATGTGAGGAAGGCAGGATACTTTATCTGAACCTTGACCCCGCTTTAGTGAAACCACCCTTATATATGCCACCACAGTATAATAATGACAGCATTTTAGCCAGCTGTTATCCCATCCATATGTATTGTATGTATGCCTATATGACTTGAACATAACTCTTTCATCCATATCCATGTCTTCCATATATACAGTTTCAAAGGAATGTGAGGAATGCAGGAAATCAGAATCTAAACCCCGCCAAAGTGACAACCCCAATATATCACCCACAATATTTGAACATTAGGCTTCCTCGACCTCATCCGACCACAGATTGTTAGCCACCTTCTATAATCACATCTCATAAGTATGGAAATAGATTTATTAGACAAAGGAAATAGGTGTAATTCACTCTGCACACTTGATTTCCGGCAGCCCCACCTTCGCCCGTTTATCCCTTACCCTCACCTGTCCTGTGGTGACCTGAGTGAGCCCCTTCTTTGTCTCTCCCATCTCCCACCGGTGTTCTCTCTCTCTCTCTCTCTTTTCATCAATACACCGCTTTTTCCCCCCTATTGTTTGTTTCCATGCCCATAGGCCTATCCATGTATTTTTCTTGTATTGTGTGTGTGTGTGTGTGTGTGTGTGTGTGTGTGTGTGTGTGTGTGTGTGTGTGTGTGCCTAAGAGTGCCAGAGCACGGGTATTTTGCATAAGGGGCGTCGTGTAGCCAGTGGGCTTTTTTCTTGTTTTTCACAGTACACATGAGCTTTTTCATCAGCACTCCCCTTTTTTCCCCCCATAGTTTGTGTTTGCACCGACTTACAAAGCTTAGAGGCTGGTCAGGACACACACACACACACACACAAGGAGTCAAGAAGAACAGACGTGCGTCGACAGTGCTCCATACCGAGCCAGCACGGCCAGTGGCATTACCTAAATTAGTATCTTTATATGAGTCAAGCTCTGTACCAGGTTAGACTAAATGATTTTTTATTATTAAAAAAAAAAAATAAGAAGTTTAAACAAGACTTGTTCAAACAGAAAAGAGAACCGAGTGGCGAAAGAATGCGCTCAGTCAGCTGAGGTTTGTTTAGACTACAACTGCCCCAGGGAATGTAAGTACATGTACTCTGTGCTTTTAGTATTGCAAAATGGACACATACTTTAGTAAAGCAAATTTGGAAAAGAAAAGGGATAAAGGTAGAAAGCAAGATGATGATTTCTACCAAGAACTGGTTGAAGTGGAGACTCACAATAGACTGGTTGAATGTGTACACAAACTGGAAATGGCTTTCAAAAATGAAATTGATGAAATAAAGAAGCAGATGCACTTGCAAAAGGAAGACATAGAAAAACTAGGAAGGGAGGCCAACAAAAAAGACACAACCATCAGTGAACTAACAGTGGAATTGAGTACACTTAGGAAGAAAATGAGTGAAATGGCAAGTACAGTAGTCAATCACGAGAGTATTATGGAAGAGTTCAAAAATGATACAGAGATAATTAGGCAAGTAAGCAGTCTGATAGACCAGAGCACTGATATTGAGGAAAAGACAACACAGGTGAATGAAGCTATGCAAGGTACAAAAAATGATGTGGAAGCCACGTTTACAGAGACAATTAGGCAAGTAAGCAGTCTGATAGACCAGAGCACTGATATTGAGGAGAAGACAACACAGGTGAATGAAGCTGTGCAAAGCTACAAAAATGATGTGGAAGCCACGTTTGCTGAAATGGTGAAAGTAGAGAAAGACTTAGAAACAAGGGTGAAGGAAAAAAGCATTAAAAAGGAAGTGAAAAGAATAATCCAAAACATTCCAAAGTTAGTCAGAGATTCAGTAGATATCAACAAATCTATAGTAATTACTGGTATAGAAGAAGAAGAAGTAAAAAACAAGATCATAAGAAACAAAAAGGAGATGGCAAATGTAATGAGCTTACTGAAAGAAGTATCAGAGGAAATCTGTAGTAAAGACATAGAGGAACACAAAAGGTTATGGAAATACGAGAAAAGCAAGACAAGACCTCTAAAGGTGACTTTCCAGAGTGTAAACACTGTGGAGGAGATACTAAAAAATGCAAAGAATCTTATGGAAAAAGAGGAGTTCAAAAATGTATGGATAAAAAGATGCCTAACACAAGAGGAAATGGAATTACTGAAAGAGAAGAGGGAGGAAGCAAAAACAAAAAATGAGGGAAGATCAGAAGAGGAGAAGAAGAAATTTTTTTACAAAGTAATAGGATTGCAGGTACGAAAGTGGTACACAAATAGGATGGAATAAAAAGGAGGAAGGTAGTAGGAACCATGTCATGACAAGTATATAAACAAGGTGATAAAGTTGATGTACTCAAATGTGGATGGAATGGTATCTAAATTACTAGAGATGAATGATTATGTTAGAGGAAATGAACCACAAGTAATATGCCTAACTGAAACAAAATTAACACCAAGGATATCCAATGATAATATTAAACTTAGAGGAATACAGTATATGTAGAAGAGACAGAAATTTAAAAAAAAAAAGGAGGAATTATAATATTAACTAAGAAAAATCTGAAAGTCAATGAAAGAAAACTAGATATACCATCACAAGTGGAACTGATTGTAGTAGAGATCAACACATCTAAAGGGAAAGTAATTGTAGCCAATTTGTACATGCCACCCAGATCAAACACATGGGAAAGAGACGAATATGAGGATCTGGCAGAGAGTACAATTCAGAGTTTAAGATCATTACTACTTAAAATGGAAGAGAAATCGGAAAGAATTATATTAACTGGAGATTTTAATACAAATATAAATTGGAATACTCTAGATATAACTAGCCTAGAAAGCTGTTGGGACCAAAAGCTCCTAGATCTCGTGCAAGAGTTTTTCCTAACGCAACATGTGAGGGAAACCACCAGAAAAAGAGGACTCGATGTACCTTGAATGCTAGATCTAATATTTACTAGGTAAGAAAATAATATTGACAGTTTAATATATCACCCTCCACTCGGCATAAGCGATCATGCAGTACTAAATTACAACTTCAGGATAGCATGTGACATAGTTAACAACAATGAAAGTTACAAAATGAACCTAAACTATAAAAAGGGAAATTATCAAGACCTAAAGAAGTATTTCTTAGAAGTTGATTGGGAAAATGAGCTTAGAGGACAAGATTTAAATGCTGTATATAAAAAATTATGTGAATTTTATGAAATAGGACTCCAGAAGTACATCCCACCGCACAAAGAAGCAGATAAGAAAATACAGAAATGGTTCAATACAGAATGTAAAAAATCAAAAGAAAGAAGAGATTTGTTGTGGAATAGATACAGGAGACACAATATTAAAAGGGCGTATAATAATTACAAACAGGCAAGAAACGATTATACAAGAATAAGGAGGGAAGCCCAAAAACTGTTTGAGGGGGATATAATAAATAAAAGTAGTGATGAACCAAGGCTATATTACAGCTTCATCAGAAGCAAAACCAAAGTAAAAGATATAATACAATCCATTACGGACGAGCGAATCACCTATACACAAGAGAAAGATATTTGTGAAGCACTAAATAAGGATTTCCAATCAGTTTTTACAGAAGAAAAAATTTTGAGAGGGACTATGTGGAACATTCATGTCCACACACACTACCAGATATACAGATATCAGAAAAAATAATACAGGAGGAGTTAAGTAAATTAGACAGAGGAAAAGCAAGTGGTCATGATGAAATTTCATGTTGGGTACTACGAGAATATGCAAAGGAATTAAGTAAACCATTATATTTAATTTTCAAGAAATCCTTGAGTCAAGGTAAACTACCTGATATTTGGAAGAAAGCAAATATTGTCCCCTTATTCAAGAAAGGAAATAGACAAAATCCACTCAACTACCGACAAGTATCACTGCCCAGTGTTGTAAGCAAGGTATTAGAAAAGCTTATAAAAAAAGCTTGGGTAAATCATCTACAAGAACACACTATGATAACAGAAAGACAGTTTGGTTTCAGAAAAGGAAAATCATGTGTTACTAATCTGTTGAGCTACTATGACAGAGTAACAAACACAATACAGGAATGAGAAGGATGGGTGGACAGTATCTATTTAGATTTCAAGAAAGCATTTGACACAGTACCACACCAAAGACTTTTATGGAAACTGTACCATCAAGGAGGAATTCGAGGCAAACTGTTTTGTTGGATGCAAGATTTTCTCATAAAAAGAGAAATGAGAACAGTACTAAGGGGAAACTACTCATCATGGAAAGAAGTGACTAGTGGAGTACCACAGGGTTCAGTGCTGGCCCCAATCATGTTTTTATTGTATATAAATGATATAAACAGTAACACTGGAAATGAAAGGTATCTGAATATGTTTGCAGATGATGCAAAAATACTAAGGAGAATTACTAACACAGACTCTTGTAAAAAGGTACAGGAAGAACTAAATAAACTTCATAAATGGAGTAATACAATGCAAATGGAATTCAATGTGGACAAGTGTCATATAATCAAGTTTGGTAAAAGTGGAAAAAGACCTGATTGGGATTATACATTAGGAAATAAAACCCTATACACATCAGAAATAGAGAAGGACCTAGGTGTGATTATCAATAACAGACTATCTCCGGCTGACCACATCAGCATGAAGGTATGAAACATGTATACACTGCTTACAAAATGAGAATAGCATTCACATACATAAATGAAGACATGCTAAGAAGGATAATAACATCATTCATTAGACCAACCCTGGAATATGCATTAGTAGTCTGGAGTCCTCATCTCAAAAAACACATAGACAAGTTTGAAAAAGTTCAAAGGGCCGCTACAAGATGGATACCAAACTTAAGGGACCTAAGCTACGAAGAAAGACTAAATAAACTGAATCTACCAACACTACCTGAGAGAAGGAAAAGAGGTGACATGATAATACTATATAAATGCATATCAGGGAAGGAGAAAATAGACATAAATGATTGCTTAACATATGGGGAAGCATCAGCAAGAGGACACGGCAAAAAACTGCATAAGAAGAGATAAAGACGTAATGAAATTCAGTTTCCCAAACAGAGCAATTGATCAATGGAATGCACTACCGAATGAAATAGTGTGTGCCAAAACAATTCACAAATTTAAAGATATGTACGATAAATATGGTTTAAGACACGGGACAGTACGAGCTTGACACATTCCTGTAAAGATACAATTAGGTAAGAACACACACACACACACACACACACACACACAGGAGTTAAAGGAGAACAGACATGCGCCGAAAGCGCTCCATACCGAGCAAGCACGGCCAGTGGCATTACCTAACTTAGTATCTTTATATGAGTCAAGCTCTGTACCAGGTTAGACTAAATGATTTTTTTTTTATTATTAAAAAAAAGAAAAAAAGAAGTTTAAACAAGACTTGTTCAAACAGAAAAGAGAACCGATTGGCGAAAGAATGACCTCAGTCAGCTGAGGCTTGTTTCGACTACAACTGCCCCAGGGAATGTACAGTAAGTACTCTATGCTTTTAGTATTGCAAAATGGACACATACTTTAGTAAAGCAAATTTGGAAAAGAAAAGGGATAAAGGTAGAAAGCAAGATGATGATTTCTACCAAGAACTGGTTGGAGACTCACAATAGACTGGTTGAACGTGTACACAAACTGGAGATGGCTTTCAAAAATGAAATTGATGAAATAAAGAAGCAGATGCACTTGCAAAAGGAAGAAATAGAAAAACTAGGCCAACAAGAAAGACACAACCATCAGTGAACTAACAGTGAAATTGAGTACACTTAAGAAGAAAATGTGTGAAATGGCAAGTACCGTAGTCAATCACGAGAGTATTATGGAAGAGTTCAAAAATGATACAGAGACAATTAGGCAAGTAAGCAGTCTGATAGACCATAGCACTGATACTGAGGAGAAGATAACACAGGTGAATGAAGCTGTGCAAAGCTACAAAAATGATGTGGAAACCACGTATGCTGAAATGGTGAAAGTAAAGAAAGACTTAGAAACAAGGGTGGAGGAAAAAAGCATTAAAAAGGAAGGGAAAAGAATAATCCAAAACAACCCAAAGTTAGTCAGAGATTCAGTAGATATCAACAAATCTATAGTAATCACTGGTATAGAAAAGGAAGAAGTAAAAAACAAGATCACCAGAGACAAAAAGGAGATGGCAAATGTAATGAGCTTACTGAAAGAAGTATCAGAGGAAATGTGTAGTAGAGATATAGAGGAACACAAAAGGTTATGGAAATACGAGAAAAGTAAGACAAGACCTTTAAAGGTAAATTTCCAGAGTGTAAATACTGTGCAGGAGATACTAAAAAATGCAAGGAATCTTATGGAAAAAGAGGAGTTCAAAAATGTATGGATAAAAAGATGCCTAAGACAAGAGGAACTGGAATTACTGAAACAGAAGAGGGAGGAAGCAAAAACAAAAAGTGATGGAAGATCAGAAGAGGAGAACACATTTTTTCACAAAGTAATAGGATTGCAGGTACGAAAGTGGTACACAAACAGGAGGGAATGAAAAGGGGGAAGGTAGCAGAACCATGTCATGACAAGTATATAAACAAGATGATAAAGTTGATGTACTCAAATGTGGATGGAATGGTATCTAAATTACTGGAGATGAATGATTATGTCAAAGAAAATGAACCACATATACTATGCCTAACTGAAACAAAATTAACACAAGGATATCCAATGACATACTAAACTTAGAGGAATACAATGTATGGAGAAGAGACAGAAATTTAAAAAAAGGGAGGAGGAATTATAATATTAACTAAGAAAAATCTAAAAGTCAATGAAATAAAACTAGATATACCATCACAAGTAGAACTGATTGCAGTAGAGATCAACAATTCTGAAGGGAAAGTAATTGTAGCCAATTTGTACATGCCACCCAGATCAAACACATGGGAAAGAGACGAATATGAGGACCTGACAGAGAGTACAATTCAGAGTTTAAGATCATTACTACACAAAATGGAAGAGAAATCGGAAAGAATTATACTAACTGGAGATTTTAATACAAATATAAATTGGAATACTCTAGATATAACTAGCCAAGAAAGCTGTTGGGACCAAAAGCTCCTAGATCTCGTGCAAGAGTTTTTCCTAACACAACATGTGAGGGAAACCACCAGAAAAAGATGACTCGATGTACCTTCAATGCTAGATATAATATATACTAGGGAAGAAAATGATATTGACAGTTTATTATATCACCCTCCACTCGGCAAAAGCGATCATGCAGTACTAAATTACAACTTCAGGATAGCATATGACATAGTTAACAGCAATGAAAGTTACAAAAAGAGCCTAAACTATAAAAAGGGAAATTATCAAGACCTAAAGAAGTATTTCTTAGAAGTTGATTGGGAAAATGAGCTTAGAGGACAAGATTTAAATGCTGTATATAAAAAATTATGTGAATTTTATGAATAGGAGTCCAGAAGTACATCCCACTGCACAAAGAAGCAGATAAGAAATTACAGAAATGGTTCAATACAAAATGTAAAAAATCAAAAGAAAGAAGAGATTTGTTGTGGAATAGATACAAAAGACACAATAGTGAAAGGGCGTATTATAATTACAAACAGGCAAGAAACGATTATACAAGAATAAGGAGGGAAGCCCAAAAACAGTTTGAAGAGGATATAATAAATAAGAGTAGTGATCAATCAAAGCTATTTTACAGCTTCATCAGAAGCAAAACCAAAGTAAAAGATATAATACAATCCATTACGGACGAGGGAATCACCTATACACAAGAGAAAGATATTTGTGAAGCACTAAATAAGAATTTCCAATTAGTTTTTACAGAAGAAAAAAAATTTGAGATTTACTATGTGGAACATGCATGTCCACACACACTACCAGACATACAAATAGCAGAAAAAGTAATACAGGAGGAGTTAATTAAATTAGCCAGCGGAAGAGCAAGTGGTTCTGATGAAATTTCATGCTGGGTACTACGAGAATGTGCAAAGGAGTTAAGTAAACCATTATATTTAATTTTCAAGAAATCCTTGAGTCAAGGTAAACTACCTGATATTTGGAAGAAAGCAAATATTGTCCCCTTATTCAAGAAAGGAAATGGACAAAATCCACCCAACTACCGACAAGTATCACTGACCAGTGTTGTAAGCAAGGTATTAGAAAAGCTAATAAGAAAAGCTTGGGTAAATCATCTAGAACACAGAATGATAACAGAAAGACAGTTTGGTTTCAGAAAAAGAAAATCATGTGTTACTAATCTGTTGAGCTACTATGACAGAGTAACAAACACAATACAGGAAAGAGAAGGATGGGTGGACAGTATCTATTTAGATTTCAAGAAAGCATTTGACACAGTACCACACCAAAGACTTTTATGGAAACTGTACCATCAAGGAGGAATTCGAGGCAAACTGTTTTGTTGGAAGATTTTCTCATAAAAAGAGAAATGAGAACAGTACTAAGGGGAAACTACTCATCATGGAAAGAAGTGACTAGTGGAGTACCACAGGGTTCAGTGCTGGCACGAATCGTGTTTTTAGTGTATATAAATGATATAAACAGTAACACTGGAAATGAAAGGTATCTGAATATGTTTGCAGATGATGCAAAAATACAAAGGAGAATTACTAACACAGACTCTTGTAAAGAGCTACAAGAAGAATTAAATAAACTTCATGAATGGAGTAATACAATGCAAATGGAATTCAATGTGGACAAGTGTCATATAATCAAGTTTGGTAAAAGTGGAAAATGACCTGATTGGGATTATACGTTAGGAAATAAAACCCTATACACATCAGAAATAGAGAAGGACCTAGGTGTGATTATCAATAACAGACTATCTCCAGCTGACCACATCAGCGAGAAGGTATGGAACATGTATACACTGCATGCAAATATGAGAATAGCATTCACATACATAAATGAAGACATGCTAAGAAGGATAATAACATCATTCATTAGACCAACCCTGGAATATGCATTAGTAGTCTGGAGTCCTCATCTCAAAAAACACATAGACAAGTTTGAAAAAGTTCAAAGGGCCGCTACAAGATGGATACCAAACTTAAGGGACCTAAGCTACGAAGAAAGACTAAATAAACTGAATCTACTAACACTACAGGAGAGAAGGAAAAGAGGTGACATGATAATACTATATAAATGCATATCAGGGAAGGAGAAAATAGACATAAATGATTACTTAACATATGGGGAAGCATCAGCAAGATGACACTGCAAAAAACTGCATAAGAAGAGAGGTGATAAAGACGTAATGAAATTCAGTTTCCCAAACAGAGCAATTGATCAATGGAATGCACTACCGAAAAAAATAATGTGTGCCAAAACAATTCGCAAATTTAAGGATATGTACGATAAATATGGTTTAAGACACGGGACAGTACGAGCTTGACCCTTTCCTGTAAAGATACAATTAGGTAAGAATAGGACAAATTCTTAATGTCACTGGCTAGCTAACTTGTGAACATACCAAGGGATTTTAGCGAACTATACTCAAGTGTACAGTTATGTCGGTGTTTTGGTGTGATTTGAACATCACCTTATCATTCTTATCCATGTCATATCCATATCCACATTTTGTTCTTACATTGTACGGTCCACATCAGCCACATACTTTATCAGTACACCCATTTCCCGATAAGGTTTACATTTGTATCGGTGTTTTCAGTTTATTTTAGGATCCGCTCTGACCCTCCATTTCCCCTTACAGTCGGTAAATGTAAGATGTTTTATGTCACCAACTTCTCTAACTTCTGTTCACAACTTCGCCATTACCATGGCGTTTTAGAAAAAAAAAAAATGTTTACTAGAGGATACACAGATATATTGCGAGTACACTGCTATATATTTCATGTTGTTTTGCAGGAGCTGAGCTTTGGCGAAAAAGCCGCACAGGCAAAGGGTCTCTTTGAAGTAAATGCCGCAGCCAATGGGTTAAGTGCGAGCCTGTATACCTGACAAGCGAGTAGGTTTGGACTGATGCCCATGGGAAGAGACTGTCTAGCACCAGGAACCCACACCCTTTGTCGAACATCCGTAGGCAAACGTGAGGATGAGGAAGAGGAAAGTCTTACAACTCTCTTCCTCTGAGGTGGAACAGTACTTTGCTTGGAACCGTTATGGTGCACAGTGTGCTGCCCAGCTAAGATAACCTGAAGGAAAAAGAAGAAGGCCAGACAATGATCTTCTGTGGCGGAACAAGAGATGGCTTGGTAGGGGGACCGCAAGCTCCCCTAGCTGGAGCAGAGCAGGCAGTGCCACCTTGAGAAGGAGCATGATCGGTAGCACACCTCACAGTACTGGAACCCTGAGAGGACAAGACCTCATGCAGCTGAGCAGGTGCATCAAGGACCTGGTTACCACCACTGTCTGGGGGTGGCTGGGCTATCAGGGAAATGCCATCCCCAGCCTGCAATCACCCTGACTACTGAGCATCCGGAGTAGGAGTAGTGGGCTTCACAGCAGAGATCTTTGGTAGCAGTGCTTCTATCTCTGAGCACTTTGAGGAGCCATGGCGACTCTTACCACACACAGGAGGGACATTGGAAGCTTTGGATGTGTCAAGGCAGGACGTAATGTCAACACCGACGTTTGCCACAGAAGGAACTGGGATGGGGGAGGCACTTCCAGATGCAGGAAGCACAAACTCGAGGGGGACACCGCCTGAGACAACAGGTGCCTCCCTAGAGAAAGCACAGCCGCTTTCAGGGTGCACCCCATCAGTAGAACCCTGCAGCTGAGAAGGTCGGAGAGTAGAACCCCAAGAGGTTAATGTGGTATTGTGTGATGGCAGGAGCACCTGCAGGATAGCTTTAGGGTGAGACAAGACAGCAGCAAAGGTAACCCCAGGGCAAATGAACCCTTCCCTTACCCTTGCCTTTGCCTCAGAAAAGAAAATTTTCTCCTTCATTTGGGCAGAAACAATCTCATACTCAAACTTGTACACATCGCAGTCACTTGAGGAGGCCACATCCGCTCCTCCACAGCTCAAACATTTAGAGGGTTGAGAACAAACAACCACAATTTCCACAGACCTCAGGAAGGCCAAATACTTCCTGCTAGCAAGAATGGTGAACATGACCAAACCTCTGACAATAATAGCACTTTCTAGGTCAGAAAACATAAGGTTTATCCTTATGCTTCCTCACGAAGCAGTGACAATATCTGGCAAAGAAAGGTGATCAAACGACAAGATACAATAAGAGTGGGCGTTGATGTTAAAACCCCACCAACTTTCTTCATAATTCTCTGTACTTCTACTACTCTCTGAGAAACCAGTCCCTCCGGGGGGGAAGAATCAGAATAAGAGAACAGATCACGAGAATACACAACCCCACAGGACTGATTTAAAGCCAAGTGACGAGAGGCAGACACTGGATAACTGGCGACCATAGTAAGGGACTGGATGTGTAAACTCTCCTCTCCACTTCTGAACTATAGCAACAGAGAACCTTGCCCTGCAAGGAGACCTTGGGGGTAAATCCACATACAGTAACTAAACCACTGTGAATCTGAAAACAGTTCAGGTTCTGGAAGGAGGTACTATCAGCCATTTTGAGTACTATGTATTTTGTATAAGAGTGTTTCACAAAGATGCCAGGTAACCATTCGATAGAAGAGACAGCTGGATTTGTAGTTTTGGCAGATGACCAAGAGGGTAAAGGGTCACTGGCCGGAGAGTGACCAGGCGATGGCGACTTGTGTGGCAGTCACTGACCACATGAGTGGTTAAATTTATAAGTTTTTAATGTACCCATATGTACATTTGTGAAGGTAAAATGGCACCAGGAGCCAAGGGCAACTGCCTACCAAGGAGTGAGGGGACCGAGTGTGGTCTGATGGGAGTGGGGTACCTCCCCAGAGGGTGGCCCAAAAAGAACACTCCGTGATGCGAAAGTTCACTCCACCAGTGCAAAGACCCCATTTCCCAGCATCCCCCAGCCCAGACACCCAACCAACCAATTCATGACACCACCAAGGCGACCCCTCTGGAAGGCGGCACTGATGACCCATATGGGAAACCTACGTTTCGGGCAGTGCTTAGTCAGACCCCTCACCCACAACCTTAACCACATAGGAGACCCTGGCAGATGTCGTTACATCCGCGGGCAGGCTTGTGGGATCACAGGGACACTCAAGCTCCCCCACCACGACAAGGTGGTTACCTGTGGGGGGGGAATTGGAACAAAAGGAAGCTAATTTCCATTATGTAGAAGGACTGCCTTCAGTGAATTCTTCCTCCCCGTGGGCAGCCACCTTGTCGTGGTGGGGGGGCTTGCGTGCCTCTGTGATCCTACAAGCCTGCCCGTGGATGTAACGACATCTGGCAGGGTCTCCCATGCGGGTAGGGTTGTGGGTGAGGGGTCTGTCTAAGTGCTGCCCATAACGTAGGTTACCCGTATGGGTCATCGGTGCCGCCCTCCAGAGGGATCACCTTGGTGTTGTCCTGAGTTGGTTGATTGGGTGTCTGGGCTGGGGGGTGTTGGGGAAGGGGGTCTTTGGACTGGTGGGAGCAAACTTTCATATCACGGGGTGTCCTTCTGGGGGCACCCTCTGGGGACGAGGTACCCCGCTCCCATCAGCCCGCGCTCGGTCCCCTCACTCCCTGGTAGGCAGTTTCCCTTGGCTCCTGGTGCCAATTTATGTTCATCAATGTCTATATGGATACACCAGACATTTCATTAACCACTCGTGTGGTCGGTGACCAGCCACACGAGTCAGCATCAACTGGTCATTCTCTGGCCAACGACCCTGTACCCTCCGGGTCATCTGCCATAACTGTGAATCAAAATGCCCTTTCTTTCGACCTGTCACCTGGTGTTTTTGTGAGACACACTTATACAAAATATACAGTCCTTAAAATGGATAATGGTACTTCCTTCCGGAACCTGAACTGTTTTCATATTCACAGTGGTCTAGTTACAGCATGTGGATTTACCCCCAAGGTCTCTTTGCGGGGCGATTGTTCTCTACTGTTAGAAGCCAGGAATGAAGAGGAGAGTTCACGCATTCAGTCTCTAACTGTGGTCGCCGGTTATCCTATATCTGCCTCTCGTCATTTATTCCTAAATCAGTCCCGAGGGGTTGTGTATTCTCGTGACTTGATCTCATATTCTGATTCTTCCCTCTTAGAGGGGCTGGCTCCTCAGTGTGTTGTAGGAGTACAGAGAATTATGAAGAAAGTTGATAGGGTTTTAACCCCCACGCCCACTATTATCTTGACATTTGACTGTCTTACCTTGCTGGAGGATATCACTGCTGCGTGGTGGAAGCTAAAAGTTGAACCTTATGTTCCCCGACCTAGAACATGCTATTATTGTCAAAGATTTGGTCATGTCCGCCGTTCTTGCAGGCAGGAAGCGTCTGGCCTTCCTGAGGTCTGTGGAAATTGTAGTGAAATTTCTCATGGTATGGATGATTGTTCTCAACCCCCTAAATGTTTGAACTGTGGAGGAGCACATGCAGCCTCCTCAAGGGATTGTGAAGTATACAAGTATGAATATGAGATTATTCCCGTCCAAACAAAGGAGAAAATTTCCTTTTCCGAGGCAAAGGCCAGGGTTAGGGAGCGGTTCATTCGCCATGGGGTTACCTTTGCTGCTGCGTTGTCTCACCCTAAGGCTACTCGGCAGGTGCCCCTGCCATCACACAATGCCCCATCAAATTCTCAGGGTTCTATTTCCCGGCCTTCTTGGCCGGGGGGTTCCATCGAGGGAGTGCAGCCTGGAAGCAGCTGTGCTTCTTCCGGGGAGGTGCCCCCTGTCTCTGGGGGTGTCCCCTCTGTGGTGGTGCTTACAGCATCAAGGAGTGCCTCCCCCATCCCAGTTCCTCCTGTGACAGACACCCGTGTCGATGCTACACCTTGCTTTGACACATCCAAAACTCCTGATGTCCTTCCTGTGCAAGGTAAGCATCGCCATGGCTCCTCAGAGTGCTCAGAGAGCGAAGCGCTGCTACCAAAGATCTCTGCAGTGGAGCCCACTACTCCTCCTCCTCAGGATGCTCAGGGGTCAGGGCAAGTGCAGGCTGGGGATGGCGTCTTGCTGATGACCCAGCCACCGTCAGATAGTGGTGGTCCTCAGGTAGTTGATGCGCCTGCTCAGCTGCATGAGGCCTTGCCCTCTCAGGATTCCAGTACTGTGGGATGCGCTACTGATTGTGCTCCTTCTCGTGGTGGCACTGCGTGCTCTATTCCAGCTAGGGCAGTTTGCGGTCCACGTGCCAAACCATCTCTTGCCCCGCCAAAGAAGAAAACCATCGTTCAGCCCTCTTCTTCTTCCTCCAGGTTATCTTCAGCTGGGCGGCACACTGTACACCATAACGGTGCCAGGCAGTCCCTTTCTAAGGGCAGTTCTAAGCAGCAATCTAAATCTCATTGCTTGCCGGGGGCAAGGTTGTCTCACCCCTCAACCTGATTCTTCCTTCGCTGTGGGTACTATGGCATTCTCAGCCAGTATATTACAATGGAATTGTTGAGGGCTGCATGGTAATTGGGAGGAGCTGCAGACCCTCCTGGCTTATTCCCCTTTGTGCATGTGTCTCCAGGAAACTCTTGTAGGGTTTGCCACTCCTCATGCACCACCTGGGTACGATGTTTTTTACTCAGCTCCAACCCAGGATCCTGTTGGAGGTGGTGCTATTTTGGTGAGGGCTGACATCCCTCATCGGCCAGTCCACCTCCAGTCTGACCTCGTGTGTTGCTGTGCAGTTGTACGACCACCGCTGGTATACAGTTTGTTCCATTTATTTACCACCCAACACAGCAGTCAGTAGGATGGAACTTCAGAACCTGCTTGGTCAGCTACCTAGGCCCTTTCTTCTTTTGAGAGACTTTAATGGTCGCCACCCTGTGTGGGGTGACTGTCTTATTTACCAACGTGGAAGTTTGTTGGAGTCCTTAATGGAGGATGAGGATCTTACCCTCTTCAATACTGGGGCATTTACCCATTTTCACTCCCAAACGGGTTCATTTACTGCAATTGACCTCTCTGTCTGCTCTCCTGACTGCCTCCTGGACTTTATCTGGGAGGTTATGGAGGATCTCCATGGAAGTGATCATTTTCCCATCCTCCTTACTGCAGCAGTATCTAGTCCCTGTTACCGTTTAGTGAGGTGGAGATTGGTCCCTTTTCTCTTCTCTGATTTCTATTGATGTCTCCGTTGAAGACTTTCGAAATATTGGTGAGGCTGTTTCATTCTTTACCTCCGTTCTGCATTCTGCTGCCCTTCATGCTGTTCCTAAAACCTCTGGCACATATTGCTATCGACCAGTCCCATGGTGGAATGAGGATTGCAGTGTTGCTGTACGTGAGAAGTTAGCCTTCTCCCATTATCGTAGATACAGAACAGAGCATTATCTTGTCGAGTTCAAAAGGGTGCTGGCAAAGGCTCGTCGGGTACTGAAACAAGCTAGGCGGGACTCTTAGATGGCTTATGTGTCATTTGTAAACTCAAAGACACCAGTGTCAGGTGTGGAAGAGGGTGCAAAAGATTTTGGGATAATTCACTCAAGGTAGGTGCCCCGTTCTGATGTTACTAATGGTGAGCCTGTTGGTGACCCTGCAGCAGTGGCCGATATTTTTGCATCCGCCTTTGCGGCAGTCAGTCAGAGAGGTGCTAGCTCACCAATATTTGCCAGACAACGGGAAATAGAAGAGGCAAGGGTACTGGACTTCCGTTCAGGGAATGTGGAGTCCTACAACCTCCCTTTCTCTGGTTGTGAACTCCAATCTGCCCTTTCCCTCTGCCGTGACATCTCACCAGGGCCGGATGATATTCCCTACACAATACTTCAACACCTGGATGATGATGCATTGTCCTTTCTCTTCAGCCTTTATAACAGAATTTGGATGGAATCCTCTCTTCCCACCTCTTGACGTGAGGCCATTGTCCTGCCATT
The DNA here is from genome assembly GCF_032717465.1 of Coenobita brevimanus. NCBI lineage: Eukaryota > Metazoa > Arthropoda > Malacostraca > Decapoda > Coenobitidae > Coenobita > Coenobita brevimanus. The sequence goes on along the minus strand of NC_136999.1, from coordinate 34,528,395 downwards.
CCAGAAGCCGGGGAAGGCAGGTTACAATCCCATGGAGTATCGGCAAATTGTCTTAACGTCCTGCATGTGCAAATTATTTGAGAAAATGGTAAACACATGCCTAATGTATTTCCTAGAAAGGAATGAATGTCTTTCTCAGTGTCAGTCTGGATTTCGAAAATGTCGCTCAACAACAGATGCACTTGTCTGTCTTGAGGCTGCAGCATGTGATGCTTTTGCTAGACAGCAGCATCTAGTGTGAGTTTTCTTTGATCTAGAAAAGGCATATGATACTACATGGCGGTTTGGTTATCTTCCAACAACTGCATTCTTTTGGTTTATGTGGCAGGCTACCCCTCTTTATATTAAATTTTCTGTGTGACCGTTCATTCAGAGTTAGGGTTGGTGTCACCCTGTCTCCTTTGTACCCTCAGGAGGAAGGGGTGCCTCAGGGAAGTGTCCTCAGTGTGTCCCTTTTTGCAATAGCATTGAACGGTATAGTGTCCTCTATTCCAGACGGGGTGTCAACCTCACTGTATGTTGATGATTTGGCTCTATGGTATGCTGCTTCCCGAATGTCCATGGCTGGATGTCGCATGCAGCTCACTCTGGACAGGGTCTCTCAGTGGGCCACAGTGCACGGCTTCCACTTCTTCTCAACAACGATGGTGACCTTGTATTTCTGCCACTTGAGAGGAGTTCACCCCGACCCAGATCTCCAGTTATTGGCCACAGGGTGAAATGTGTAGATGAAACAAGGTTTCTCTGACTTGTCTTCGACAGGAGACTGACGTGGGTACTTCATATCCGTTCATTACGACTCTCATGCCTTCATGCCCTATCTCTCTTAAGGACCCTATCTCATTTGTCTTGGGGAGCTGACAGAACCATCCTGCTCCGACTTTACCGTGCCTTAGTTAGGAGCAAATTGGACTATGGGTGTGTGGTGTACTCCTCTGCTACTGAGGCACGGCTGTGGCCATTAAATTCTGTCCATCATGCTGGGATTCGCTTGCCAACTAGGGCTTTCCGGTCCTCGCCGATTGAAAGCCTGTTGGTTGATGCGAACGAACCACCGTTGGATCTCCGCCGGCAGTCCTTAATGGTGCTGTGTTGGCACCGCCTTCACCATCTTCCAGCCTCACTGAGTTGTCAGGCTGTCTCTGAGGTCACTCTTCTCCCCTTTTATGACACCCACCCCCGCTATCCACACCCGTTCGGGTACAGAGTGAGGACTGCCATGGAGGAGTTGGGTGTCCAGTCCTCTCCTGTTTGTCTTGTGTGTGTCCCCCGAGTGGCCCCCTGGCTTCTTCCAGAGGTACAACCATGTGACTACTTCCTTGAGAGGAAGGCCTTTCCTTCCTCACAGGCAACTTTGACTTATTTTTTAGAACATGCCTCTGCTCACAATGACTCGATCCATGTATATACTGATGGCTCTAATTCCCATGTGGGAACAGGCTTTGGTGTCATCTTTCGTGATTTTAGCCATGGTGGGAGTCTCCCTCCTTGTGCATCTGTTTTTACTGCTGAACTTACTGCCATTTTAGTTGTGGTTGAATTGATTTTTAGCTTTCCTCCAGCTTCTTTTATCATTTTAAGTGACTCGGCCAGTGTTCTACAAGCTTTGTGACGTGGCTTTCCATCACATCCCCTAGTAATGTCTGTCCTGGAGTGGCTCTACTTATTAGGTAGGCGAGGATATTCTGTACAAATGTGTTGGGGTCCCTGCACATGTTGGGGTCGTGTGCAATGAGCGTGCTGACTCTTTGGCAAGAGCTGCTGCCTCTCACCCTTCCTCTCCTCAATGCCGTGTCCCATCCCAGGATTTATGTGGAGCCACTGTGGATGCTGTCCATCTCTGCTGGCAGCAGAGGTGGGATGCAGCAGGGGCGAACAAACTCCACAGCATTCGTAGGAACCTGGGTGATGGGGGGTATGTGGGGACTGTCTTGACAGTGGGAAACAGCTTTGGCTCGTCTCCGGATCGGCCATACTAGGCTGACTCATGTTTTTTAATGGAGAGGGCGCCCCCTCCCTATTGCGATGACTGTCTGGTTCCTTTGACTGTGCAACATCTTGTCGAATGCCCCAGTCTTGGGGACCTTCATCGGCAGTACGTATCTGGGTGCCGAGCTGCCGATGGATCGTACCTTCTTTCTTTGGTTCTTGGGGAAGAGGCTTGTACTATGGGGGGAGGCACCTTCTCTTCTGTGTTGAGTTCTGGCCTTCTTCACAAGCTGTAGGGGTTTTCGATTATTGTATTTTAATGATAGAGTTCTAATTTTAACCCATATCTTTCCACCATGTTTTTTTAACTTTGGTTTGTTTTATTCTTTTATATTGTTAATTTGTTTTATGCATTGTTTATCTCGGCTTTTTATCTTTTTTTCTTTTTATAAATTTTTACTTTCTCTTAATTTTATATTCGGCGGCATATGACCTCTGCTGTTGTACCGGCATGTCACATTTTCTTTCATTCATTCATTCATTCAGTGAATTCTTCCAACAGTCTACCAACAACCGCCATTCTCCTGTTTGATTAGGACGATACTTACAGAGGTGTGGCATGACCAATATGACATCAGAACAATATCAAAGCATGTCATCCATCTTGAAGTACATTGAGAGCTCTGCATGCCTATGACTATGATGGAAACTGGTGGTACAAACTTCATCTTGTAGTGGACTTCATTACTTGAGTCAAGATCCAAAGATATTGGTTTCTCCTTGTGCATGTTAAGGCCTCTTATAAGGTCATGCAGCTCTACCTGACTGAGGAAGTGCAGCTCCTTGCTCTCTTAATTTTCTTGAAAGTCGGCATCCATGCAACTATCCTTCTCACTAGATTCTGATTTACTTGTGGTACTTAATGGAGGGTTTGGAACTGGAAGCTCAGGGCCATGGGATACTGGCCTAATAACAGAAGGTAAGTTAGGATACTTGATGGACCGGGTTTTCATTGAATAGCCTTTGGTGTTCGTAAGACAAAAGTAACAGTCAGTACAGTGATCCTTGGTTCGCGCCAATCTATTGGTACGGCAAAAAGCATACCTGAAGGCATCCATTCATTCACGTGGTTTACACAGGGCTTGCATGCTTTATAGGGTGCCCACTTCTTGTCTTGATCAAAACCAGGACATTTGAAGTAATGTTTGTAAGCAGCATTAACATTCCTTGTAATTGGTTTCTTCATACTTTCAAGTGTAAAGAGCCAGCAGATATAGCAGGAAGTGTCTGATGCATTCATACAGTTACAGTGCTTCATTGCATACCAACACAGATCAAGGCACATTAATACCAAATACAGAAAAAAGAGCACTAAATACCCAGAGGGATGCGGTGTAATGCAAGGTGAGGCAACATAAACAAAACTGACAGAGTGGCTGACAGGGCAGCGGGATATGGGAGTGGTACGTGAATGGTTATTGACTGAGAGCGACCTAGATGGTGCACACTGCAATGCGTGATTGGTTGGGGTCCATGCTGGTGTGTTTGTGGGGTGCAGGTAGTGTCTGGTGTTCTCTGTGACTCTGCTTGGCAGGCAAGCCATCCAGCCAGCACGTAGGCAAAAAGTGCCTGTTGTATCATACGATTTTCGGCCATCTAAATGATTGCATTTTGGTCCCTCTTTCATTCCTCAAGACAGAGGAATGTTTGAGGAATACAGTGTTATGCGCAACTCCAAAATGGCCAGGGTGGGGCTTGATCTCTGCAACTCAGCACCTCATATCATATTCGAAATTTAAAGGTTCATGTTGCTTAGTATCATCTCAATATATACTAGAACCATAACACTTATTAAATTTTGTCAGCCAGTGTCATTTACAAACTTAACTGAGAATAAACATTGCTCGCTCGCTCATAACAATTATTATGGTAAGTGACATCCTGACATACTCTTGCAACCATTATTATCCCAAATACGTTGCTAACAAGTCACCTTACTTACTTTACAATGGGTCATTCACACTTTTTCTACAGTTTTACAGAACAGTATGTAAGTAATGGTCACAGCCTGTTTTCCTTTCCAGTGGAGCAAGTCTTCATACCTGGGTCACCCGGCATAAATTTTCTCTTTTCGGTACTTTTCTGTCTTACTATTTTCTTTTATTATAAACAGGCCAGTGCACCTTCATTAAAATATGTTATCATTTGTAAATACACCTCTTCAACCCCTGAGAAATTCTCACTCTTCCTCTTACCGTATTTTTATTGTTCAGCCGAGATTAAACTGGGTGGTCACGCATCTTAAGGGGGCTTCATGGCACCAGGGCAAAATTGATGTTATGACAAATAACACTACTCCACTTTGACCCTTACTCCACAATCGAATCTTGGATGAGGACTTCTAACTTTACTTAACTGAATGATTGATATGTCGTCGGACACCAATGTGGAGAGAATAAAGGCAGACAATAAAATATAGATTAATTATAATAAGTAGAAACAAAAGGGCTAACTGCAGTGGAGTTATCAGAGACAGTCTTATGTAAAAAAAAAAAAAAAAAAGTATTCCCTGCTCAAGTGACACCTGAGTTGCCTGGTCTCAGCTACAGCCGGAAATCTAGTATTCTTAAGTTTCATGGGGTCCCTTCTAGTAACTACATTAACGTTAACCCTTCCCTGGTTGAAATATAAGTTCTTTTTCCTTGATCAGCCCTCAAATGTCAAAGGTCAAGGTCGCTGGGCAAAGTCAAAGGCCGGCCCATGTGTGAGTTTGTTAGTAAAATAACTCAAACAAGTTTGATCTGAATTTAACCAAATTTATTGGAAGGGTTGAGGGGTTAGCAAAATAACTCAAACAAGTCTGATCTGACTTTAACCAGATTTACTGGAAGGGTTGAGGGATAGACAAGGCGTCAACCCACTGTGTTTAGAATGATGAGTCAAGAGCCGAGGTCACAGGACAAGGCCAAATTAAACAGTTTTCTTCTGATTTCAATCATATATTGTAATAGGACTGACAATAAGGCAAATATAAAAGGATTACATTTTGATAACTAAGTTCAAGGTCACTGGAAAAGGTCAAACGCCAATGTGACAGGACAAGGTCAACTCAGACGTTACTGATATGATTTAAACCAAATTTAGTGGAATGCTTAATGGTCAGGCAAGAACGAAGGGTTTCAGTAATGATTACAATTAGTCAAGGGTCAGTCCCACAGGGTAGAGTCAAAGTTTGATTCGTGTGTGTGTGTGTGTGTGTGTGTGTGTGTGTGTGTGTGTGTGTGTGTGTGAAAATAACCAAAGCAATTTTGATCAGTTTTGGATCAAGATTGGTGGATGAGTTGACAGTCACCCGTGAGATTGATTTTTTTTTTTTTTTAAATCAATAGGTTTAATCCGCCCCGTACTGACTAATTTATTAAAAACCTCACCCCCAAAACCCGAGGAATTTTGACCTGTTTTTTTTTTTTTTTTTTTTATGAAACCTCTGCTTTTGGTGAGAAACAATGGAAAATCACCAAGAAAGTACTCACCAGAGGTTAAAAATGGTCTAGACAGGAGACCCTCTGAACACTTGATCTGGTGTGTATTCTGCAGCCGTGCTGCTACTGTCGCGTTTTCTATGGTAGGGTAAGTATTGGAAACCACTCTAAATACAGAGATATTTATTAATTTTGTACAAATTTGCATGTAGTACAAGAATATATTGGTTTTAACACAAGAAATATAGGTGATATAAGCATTGTTTCATTCACGAACACGTGAAAATTGCCGAGTTCTTGCACAACTGCCTCACTATGACTTGGTTTCAACTTACATTCTATTTTTCAACTTATATTTTACTTTTCCAGTAACATTATACCAGTTTCTACCAAAGACCTTACTGTTACAGTGAGTGTCATATTATCGCATATTTACAGCTCTTACTATTATAGTAAGCCTAGCATTATCTCAAGCACACACAATATCAGTAATGTACTAAAATGTACTAAGGTGTGGTAGAGGAAGGTGTCCCGTGTATACGTACAAAAACTCAAGAGCGAAATTTGAAAAAACGTGCAAACAACGGACCTTGCAACAGTAAAACGTACATCGCACTTTGTGGGCACTGAACATGAAAAAAAGTTGCGACGTGCATCGTACATTGTGGGTACAGGGCGGGTTAAGGTCAGGATCACATGGCAAAGTCAACATACAGTTTTCATCTCATTTGACCAAAACTTTGTGGAAGGGATGAGGTTAACACACGGACAGAGATCTATTTTGAAAACAATCAAGGTCAAAGTCAAAGGGAAAGGTCACTGGGCAAAATCAGCTCAAACAATCTTGCTCTGATTTGAACAAAAGTTTTTGGAAGGGTTAAGGCTTAGACAAGCATGAATTTATTTGATTCTGAGAGTAAATTGTCGAAGGTTAAGATCACAGAGTAAATTAATATTATCGGTCCATAGACCAGCTGTTGGTCGTTTGTATTGCATTCTCTTAGTATTCTTTTTTGTTTGGTTGATGTGTCTAGCAGGTTGTTCAAAGACTGACATGTACCTAAGGGAGTCCGTGTAACTCTCCCAGTTATGTATGGACAATGGGTATACTGAGGTCACACTGGGCTAATTGTTTTCTTGATGTACTTACAACAGAGTACCATCAACTAAAGACGTGTCATCTCTCCTGCTTTTCTACCTAAGGTCTTTGAAAATTTGTCTCCTGAATCTGAAGCAAATGACACAGATGACACTGATCTATAGCCAAAGAAAGAATCACCAGATTGAATTTTAAAGTCCGTGGGGAGGGAAGTAGGAGAGGTGACAGGACTTTTGTTGTCGAGTGTACAGTGCCTAAAAAAGAGTATCGGAACAACTTTGTGGTAAACATAGTTGTTACGATACTTTTTTAAGAACTAACAATGTGATCTGAAACACGACTAAGGCATTGTGACACATACTGGTAGCCCTGAAGATCCCATTTGTCATGTGACATATCTATGCTATGTTTTATCATACACATATCCTACAGCTGTGATGCATCAATGCTATATTTAATACTTGTATATAATTTATTATAGAGGTGAACGTATGATTTCACAACTTTTAACCTCCAAATGAGGATACATTTTTAGGCACTGCACATAGTGAAAGAGAAATACACTGAGGTGGTTTGGATATGAGGAGGAAATGGAGATTGAACGACTGACTATGAGGGTGTATGTAGGTGAAGTGGAGGGAGGGAGAGGGAGGGGGAGACCGAGGATGAGGTGGAGGGATGGAGCTGAGAGGTATATGAGGGAAGTGAGTTGGGGGGAGGACAATTAAATGGTGGGTGACAGAGCGACTTGGAGACGTTTTGTCTGTGGCCACCCTTTGCGGGATTAGGGCGTCGGGCTATAGATAGATGAACAGACATAATGAAAGAGACTTTGTTTTCATTATCACTTTAACCCAGTATTCAGTTTTCTTTAATTCAAAGGAACACTTACTAAATTAACAGAGTTCTCTATATCAGTCAGCAGAACACGCAAAACTATCAAGGCTTACAGTGTACACTGTACACAAAATAATACTTTTTTTTTTTCAGTTCCTGATAAACAGAGTAATTACTAATGATCATATTTTGAACTTTGTGCTTATTCACACCGGGCCCTTTTATTAAAGAAAATGAATATTTCAATAAAATTAAAGGGGACCAGTAAATTGCGCTTCACTAAACTCACGTGGCATTATTTGTTGCGAGAACAACTCAGTTGGCTAGTGTGCGCGTGGTTGTGGAAGTACGAGTAAGAAATTAATAAATGATGCAGGGTAGATACTGATATCGTTCACTAGGCCATCTCCAAAACACATGAGATAACACCCCACTGTGTGGAAGTGGAGCGTTATATATGGACCAGCCTGTATGTTCAGCTAATTGCACTTTTCTTCAATAACTCTCTGTTTCAGGAAGCTGATATCAGTGGTGGGCCACATGGCATCGTAGAATACAGGAAAACGTATTTGCACTGCAGTCCTGTTGTGTTTATGACACACCATAAAATTTTCGCTGCCCGTGGTCGCCCTGAGGTGGACCCGTGGGGCTTCCTGCTGCCTCTGTCACCTGTAGTGTGGATGGCTGTGGGGGCAGCACTGCTGGCTGTGAGCACTGCTATGCTACTTCTTCCATCTTGCCTTCCCCCACATACAAACCACCCACCCAGACAAGAGACCAACATATTCAACTGTATTCGCATCCTCCTTCAAGAAGGTAGCGTGAATGTCCCAATTGAAACTTGCCCCTTTTTTTCATGTGCGTCCTTTAGATGTCATTAAATTAATCGTTTTTGTTTTAAACAGATGTGTCTACGCCGTCTGGGTGGTGGTGGTGGGAATCTGTGGTGCAAGGGGTGTGGATGCTGATGATAATGGTGTTAACACAAAGCTACGTTGGTAACCTCATGTCCCTCCTGGCTGTCAGACACATCAGTCATCCCTACCAGACCCTCAGAGATGTCATTGACGATCCTAATATCAAAATACTTCTCGCTGCTTACATCCCACAAATGACATTTTTTAAAGTAAGGACCACACCATTTTATTTGCGGTCAACAGTTAAACTACAGATATTGACACTGCAATACTCCTTTTACCTTATCTTCGTTCAGATAGTCCTCCTTCTTCAGCTTATATCACACAGTTTAGTAGCAGAGAGAAGCAGGTCTACTACATTCTGTCCCTTGCACTTCTTTGTGACCAGCATCATAATACAGCCTTAATTTATTGTTACAACTAGGCACTGGAGATGGAGAGAGAACAGTTTTAGGCCAAACTAGAGAAAATTAATTCAGGCAATATTTACTTTTAGGGCTCCTCCTCTTTGGCGGGTTTCATCCTCCTCATCACCTTGTTTTTATCCTGTGTGGGATGATTTGATGCTGCTGATTGTTGGAAACGCGTTTTTATACATTAAAGTAACCTAATAAATTCCTGCATAAGATAAAGGGGACAAAGTGTTTTTGTGAGGGATGGGTGACATTTGTTGTGCAAGGTGAAGTAGTGCCATATGAATACGCCATAATCCCACTAGTTTGGTTAGATGAGGCTGAATTAATATCTGACAAAAAAAAAAAAACGTTTTCAGAAACCTTCAACATAAAATTAGCCATTCTCAGGATAAAAACAAGCTGGTGAAAAAGGGAAAACCACAAAAACAGTGGAGAAAGTAAATACTGACCAGGAATTCCGTCAGTCTGTCCATCGATGTCATCACACTGAAATCCCGGAGAGGGATGGTAACAAATGAATCGCCTCTATATTACTCTGTCCTCTGCCACTCACACATTCCTCTCCCACATACCGTACCACTCCTACCACTACTTTATCTCATCACAAAATAAGTATACATGTACATATGTCTGTATGTATGTACATACTTTTTGTATATGCACAAGTCTGGGCAATGGCATAACAGCCCGTTCTGTCAGGCCCAGCAATCCTCCCACGTATGATACAATTTCACGTAACCACTTTGGCGCTGAGCACCCACCGTCGTTACTGAATACATAGTAGGGCTGTTTCTTACAGGACTGATGTATTGGTATTGGCGTTTTTTGTTTTTTAACTGGCAAGTCTTATGATAGATCAGATAGATCAGTAAAGGCTGCATAGCGAAATTTAAATCCTTTAAACCGTTTCCTGTCCCAACCGGGATTCGTACCCGCTTCCACTGGGACAGTAGACCACCTTTCTGCTGACTCAGTGAAAATAAATATATGCACTCACAGATTTTTTTTTTTTTTAATCAGAATGGTTAATATTGCAGACCTGTTCACTGGACATCGTGAACGTATAATTTATTGAATGGTAATGTAGTATTTCAGTGTTACTTATTACATTTGTTTATTAGGACTTGGTTTACATATCCAATGCTCTCCCTGTCTCCCTCCCCCCCTCCCTCTCAATAGGCAAAACATGCACCTGCTGACTTAACTGAACAAAATGCCGTTTGTGATCTTCCAGTTTTGTCTTGCAGTTCCATAATGTTTGAACCTTCTACAAAGGAAGGCCTTCCGAAAACCCAGTTCTTATGTATGGAATTTATTGTCCTTTATCTTATCCCCGCTGCAGGAGGTCACCTAGATGTGGTGACAGGCCTTGAAGCATGGTTGCAGGTGCCACTTACTTTGGAGGCATGCCTACCTTTGTAGTGTTCGGCATTTGTCGGCCTCGTGGACCAAGTACCCCCTACACCTCTGGTGGAGGAGGCCTGCTGGTGATGTTAGTCCCTGCCCATATGCCACATAGGCCGGGACCGTTGCCTTCCCACGTGTGTGCCGTGCGTGGAGTCCCGTTATGCTGGGAGATGGGAGTCCTGGGCATTGAGTGATGCTGCATGATGCGCCCTGCAACTAGCCATACACCTCATTGCTCCCTTATTCTGGCTAGATGGGTGGCCTGGTAGTGCCCGACCAGGTCAATCGACTGGTCATGCATTGGCTAGGGTCAAGTGGGCACTGGGGGGCCTGGTAGCTCCTATCGTCCTGGGGTCACCCTTGCCCCGGTCCCCCAGTGGCTACCCCGTGTATATTCCCGTGCTACCCCTGAGGTCGCCTGTGGCGTATGGCCTCCCCTTGTTGGGCTCCATAGTGAGTGAGGGGGTGGGGGAATGAAGTTTTTAAGTTTATTTCTATGGCTAGTATTAATGTGCCTCGATCTGCCTCTCTCCCAGACCTCAGCACATTCATTGCTTCTTCTTGGCCTCTACATATTGCCACTCTAGAGCCCTTCCAGGTTCCACATGGCTCCATGGGGCATTCGGCCTCCCCTGCCTTGCCTCCCCAGCAGGTGGCTCCTGTAACAGGGGTCACAGATGGGGGTCAAAGAGTGTATCTGGCCCTTGGGGCTCCCACGTTAGAGATTCGGATACTATTTTGATTGCTCCTTCTCCTACACCTTTTGTCAATTCATAGTCGTTTGTGGCCCTGCTGGGGTAGACCTCAAAAAGTATGATATTTTTCAAAACCATTGAGAACTGATCGCTGCTTGTGGTGCGGCCTCTAAAGTTGTTCCACAGGCTGATGGCAACTCGTCTGACCCTTCTCAGAGTAGGACTGTTCTAGCTTTATTCATGCTTTCTGGTCAGTCAGTTACATACTTCCCTCATGCTTCATTGAATCATTCTCGTGGCACTGTCTATGCTACTGATATATGATGAGGCTGGGTCTTCACTTTTGCTCTCGTGGCGGAGAGCCTTGTAATTTAGACTTCAGCCTCCCTGAGCTGCATGCTGCCCTCTCAGAGTGTGGTGACTCTGTTCCTGGGTCTAACGACATTCCCTATGCCCTGCTCTGGCATCTGCCAACTGACTCTATTCAGTTTTTTTATTGGACCTTTTTAAGAAGGATTTTGAGTGAGGGTTCTATTCCTAGGAGATGGAAGTTGGGTATTGTCCTCCCCATTGCCAAGCCTGGTAAGGGCCATTCACATGTCTCCAACTATCGCCCTATTTGTTTAACATCGTGCGTGTGCATGCTGTTTGAAAAGATGGTCAATGTTAGGCATGTGTGTTTCTGGAGAAGGATTGCTTTCTCTCTCCTTGGCAGAGTGGCTTCCGTAAATTACAGTGTTCTTTGGACAACCTAATAGAGGCGTCGATCTGTGAAGCTTTTGCCTCTAAGCAACATCTTGTGGCTGTGTTCATTGACCCTGAGAATGCTTATGACACAGCTGGTGACATGGCATCCTCCAACGGCTTCATGCCATGGTTTATGTGATGGCCTGCTTGTGTTGCTTGGAGACTGATTGTGTGATTTGGGTCCGTGTGGGTTCTACCCTCTTTGCACCACTGGGCCAGGAGGAAGGTGTCTCACAAGGAAGTGTCATAAATGTTTCCCTGTTTGCCATGGCCATCATTGGTATTCTTGACACTGTTCCTGCTGGGGTATCCTCATCCCTTTATGTGGATGACTTAGCTATTTGGTTTTCTGGCTCCCCCATCTCTGCTATTGAGTGGCACATGCAACTTGCCTTGAACAAGATTTCTACCTGGGCCACATTCAACAGTTTTCGGTTTTCCCTTTCTAAGATTATGGCTATGCACTTTTGTAGGATGAGAAGGATGCACCTGGATCCTGGTCTCTAGCTTTGTGGCAAGAGACTCCATTGTGTAGCAGAGACGAAATTCTTGGGCCTGACATTTGACTGCCGTTTGCCTTGGGTTTCACACTTGGCATCATGTATGAAGGCTGTCAATCAATTGATGGTTCTGTCCCATACCTCTTAGGATGCTGATTGAGGACACTCTTGCATTTGTTTCAGGTTTTTGTAACCTCCAAGCTGTCAAATGGCTGCGAGGTCTACTCATCTGCCACAAAGTCTAGACTAAAAACCCTAGATGCTCTCTATCATGCTGGTCTTTGCCTTGCAACTGGAGCTTCTCGGTCATCTCCCATTCCCAGCTTGTTGGTGGAAGCTGGTGTGCCTCCCTTAGATCTACTGCAACAGTCTGTTGCAGCACGGTGCTGGCACTGGATTCGTTGCCTCCCAGACTTACTTGTCTGTGAGTGTGTGTGACACAGCAGTCTTGTTTTTTGTGTTATAGTAGACACCCTCGCATGCCTCGTCCGTTTGGCTATAGGGTTTTGGATATCATGGAGGGGTTTGGTTTGTCAGCATTACCTGTCAGTCCTGTTCGGATCCCAAGGGTTGTGCCATGGATCTTGCCCAAGGTAACTTTCTGCAGGTTTTTTGCAGGCTTAAAAGATTCTATCACTCCTCAGTCTCTTTTAGTTATTTTTAGAACATTCTTCTAGTCATCATGTTCTGTGCCTGATGGCTCTAATTCCGCCTCTGGTGTTGGTTTTGGAGTGGTGTTTCCCAGTTTGAGCCGTGGCGGTAGTCTTCCTCTGGCTGCCTCAGTTTTTACTGGAGAATTGTCAGCCATTGTTTTATCCTTGAAGTTGGTGTTTGTTCACCATGGCGATTATTTTTCTATTTTTTGCGACTCTCAAGGGACGCTTTTGGCCCTGGGCTCTTTTAACTCTTCACATTCTATAGTTTTAGCTATTTTGGAGTGGCTGTTCCTCATTCGTCGTCAGAGGAAGAGAGTGGATTTCTGCAGGGTTCCCGCATATGGTGTCATGGTTAATGAAAGAGTAGATGCACTAGCTAAGGCTGCGGCTTTGTGATCTGTGCGTGCTCCTTGTCCTCTACCTGCTACTGATTTATGCACTCCACTATTGTCTGCTGTTTATGCTTGTTGGCAGTTGCGGTAGGATAGCGTTCCTGTCAACAAGATAAGGAAGTCACCAAGTTCGTCTCTCAGAGAGTTTGCCCTAAATGCCTCGTAAGTTAGAGACTGTTCTGGCTTGCCCTCGTATTGGACATCAAAGGCTCACACATGAGTTCCTCATGTGTGGAGGTTTGCAGCCATTCTGTGATGACTGTTTGGTTCCCTTTACTGTCACGCACTTGCTGGTTGAGTGTCCCAGCTTGGGCGACTTATGTCGGAGGCTGCTACTGACGCACCAAGGGGAAGGTGGTGTTTACTGTCTCTTCAGTGCATGGGGGACAGCGTGGTACCCCTTGAGACGAGGTGATTTTATTTTTGAAGGAGGGTAGCCTCCTTCACCTTTTATGATTGCATGGTTTTTAGTTTCATGTCTTGCTTTTAATATGGAGTTTTATTTTTTAATGATTTTATGTTTCTACTGCCTATATTTTTGATTATACGGCACCATATGACCTTGTTGTTTTGGTGCCCTGTGTTCTATCAATCAATCAATCAATCCTTTATCTTAGTCTGATCAAGAATTCCGTCCTTTCACAGCTTATTTCACGGAGCTAAGTTGCAGAATAAAACACTATTTCACCTTTAAATCCGTCCCATGCACTTTTTTGTTACTAGCATCATATTCAAGTGTTAATCTATTGTTAGAAGTCAGTATTCATGATGGAGAGATTTCAGTTTTAGCCCAAGTTAGAGTAAAAAGGGTAAAATGGAAGGTTTCTTGTAATCCACACTTAGTTTACGTCCAGGGCTTAGATATTCCAGCATATTCAGGAGCAATTTGGTGTCTTAACTTTGGTTTCTTTTTCTAGGAAAAATTAGAGATATGAAAAGACTGTTCCTTTCCGTGTCCTTCCTGAAGAAACAGTTACAACCTGCGGCAATGGTTCGTCTAGTAACTAAGATTTGCTTTTTTACAGGATTAATTCGTAACTTCAAAACGTTCTGCACACTTTTTTCCTTAACCTTCTTGCGCAAACAAATATAAAATACGACAGGGAGGCGATAGCAACCTCATTTGAAGATCCCACACCGGGTGAGCATGTGACTGCAAGAGCAACAGCATTAACACCTATACTCTTTTTGCTTTAATTTGGCCTAAAATTCCTCTTTTCCTACCTTAACTGTTGAGTTGCAACAATAGATTAACATTATGATATGATGCTAGTCATGAAGCAGTGCCAAAGAAAGATCGCAGAACCATACTCGTTGTTTTGCCTTAACCTGTCAGTGAGCCATATGAAAGGGGCTGCAAAAAGAAGAAAATTTGGGCCATGTTATAATGAAAGATCTATAGTTTGGTAAGTACAGGAAAAGGAATTGAATTAAACTATGAAAAATGAACATTTCTTTAGGCGCTCACATACGAATGCTAATATTAACCCAAAATTGCATTTGAGCATTTTATGTTGTAAGCTTAGTCCAGTATATTTTCAATAATTAATAACGGAATGGAATAAGTAAGTAAAATCTAGCAGGCTTGTTGTTCTCCTGAATTTTATGCAACATACTTCAGAGATAAACACTTGGAGGGAAATACATAAGTGTATTAACAAATATGTTTGGCAACTGAATAAACTGCATGGTGCCACAGAAGTTTTCAAAGTGGCGATGATAAAATGACTAGGGGAAGTAGAGATATAGACAGGAACAAGTGAACATTTGGTGGACAGTGGAGCTGAGACAGGAGAGTACTTGGGCAGGCAACGTTATTTTCACATGATATCTTTCTGTTTCAAACGCAATTTGTGCTAAAACTACCAAATTTATTCGTGTTGACATTTTCAACTACCCTGAAGTCCCCAAACTCGCAAGTGGTCAACTGAATAGATCTGTTGAGATACTTTAACTCTGTCAGTGTAAACAGTGTTCTGCTTAGGAAACTAGTGTGTCAGATAATCATTAATTACACAAAAAGCCCATGAGCAATAAAGTGCAACATCTTATATGATATACTGGAATTGTAGACAGTAGTGATACGATTGGTTTCATTACTAAACGATATAATTTCTGTTCTGCTCTGAGGTTTATTTTCCTTCAGACTGTGAAATCTGGGGTGTTTGGTGAGCTTGCTGATCTGCTTGACACCGAGCGAGTGACCACCACCACATATAACAACTTAGTGGCAGACTTGAACAGGTTGGCGAGGCCTGGCACTCATATCGTCTTTGATGTCGATATCAACTTTTGGAATTTCATGGCTACAGATTTTTCTCTGACAGGTTTGGCCTCACTGCACCCATGTTCACAGAGTGAGAGGGTGTCATGACTTTAAAGGTGCGCATGTGTGTGTGTGTGTGTGTGTGTGTGTGTGTAAACAATACATATCAAACAGTTTTTATACAGTTTAAACCAAACTTTGTGGAAACGTTGATGGCCAGCCCTCGAGGAGACCTATAGTTTATTTATTTATTTTTTTCAGTATATCAGATCAAATGTCAATGTCACAGGGCTGTGCTAAATGTAGGCAAAATCACCTTGGCCAGTTTTCATTAATTCCAGACCGAACTTGGAGGAGAGGTTGGGTTAATTCAAGAATGAAATGGTTTATTTTTGAGAACAATCAGTCAAAGGTCAATGTCACAGAGCAGAGTCAACATAATCGTCCTTTTATCGAATGTTTGCCGAATGCTTGCAGATAAGGTGGAAAAAAATCAATTGAAAAATTATGTCACACGGCTCGGTCACAGGGAAAGGATGCATTCTAAGATTACAGGTAAAGGCCAGCTAAAACATTTCTAATCTGATTTAAACTAAACACAGTTTAAGTATTATGGGTCAGGTAGGAATGAAAATATTTAGTTTTAGAACAATCAATCAGAAGTCAAGGTCACAAGGCAAGGACAAAGTTCGATCTGTATCACTAAGAATGAACAAAGTAAACTACTACTGTGAGCATTTGAAAACATTTTAGTTCTTAACTTACGATCTCTCTCTCTCTCTCTCTCTCTCTCTCTCTCTCTCTCTCTGTTTTTGCTAACTCCAAAACAATATATTTAATTTTCCGTGATCCTGTTGGAGTGAAGGGCTAAAATGCGAGCTCTATTAAAAACTTCCACTATGAGAAACCACTATAATGTATATATGTTTCCCGCCCCATCCCTGCAGATTTTGAAACAATGATCTCCCCCAATCCCAGCAGATTTTCAATTTTGTGTTTTCTGGCTAAAACCTCCACTTTTTATCAGAAACATTGAAAATTCATAGAGAAATCGCTCACCTGAGGTTTAAAATACCTGATACAGGTAACAGTACCCCTTACCTTACTGTATTTTCTATGAGGCAGGCTCCAGAGAAAACGAGTTCTGTGGGAGAGGTAACTATTCCACTCCACTCATAAATGGTATTTATTTATTTATTTGGTATGAATTTATATGTAGTACAAGAGTATATTGGTTTTCACACAGTAATATAGGCAATATAAGCATTGTTGTACTCACCAAACACATCAACATACCTCACCTTTTTTGGCGACATTACTTGATCATCATTTCTGACTGTTTCTTCTAATGTTACGTAAACTTTGTCCTCCACATTGTCATCATTTGGGGAATCACTCTGGCCTTGAATTTCATACCATGGAGTGAAATGTCTTTACTGGCCAGGTCACTGGTAACAGGTGAATTGCTGAGACAATGGTGTGGGGGGGGGGAAGGTAATGCTGGGTAAGGCATTGTCCTTGTCTGGCATCTGGTAGAGGAAGGTGTCTCGTGTATACGTACCAAAAATCATGCACGAAATTTGAAAAATTGCAAATTACGGACCTTGCAATTGTGGCATGTTTATAAACGTCAATGGGAGTCACAGTGACAAAACGTTCGGACGTATATACACGTCAACGGGA
This sequence comes from Coenobita brevimanus, assembly GCF_032717465.1. Lineage (NCBI taxonomy): Eukaryota > Metazoa > Arthropoda > Malacostraca > Decapoda > Coenobitidae > Coenobita > Coenobita brevimanus. The sequence goes on along the minus strand of NC_136999.1, from coordinate 34,511,369 downwards.
GTCGGTGGGTAAAGCAGGACTGCTAGCTAGGTGACACTGGAAAGTTTCCGATGGTTCATGCATTTTGAGTTGCCAGGCAGAGTTGCCTGCTGTTGCAAGCAGAGCTATTTTATAAGATTATGCATTGATTTTTTTGTTCTCTATAATGTTGTATCTTAATGAATGTTAAATTATGTAATTTAATTTCAGTTTGTATGATCAAGTATTTAGAATGCTGTGTAATGTAAGACAGTTCTGGATTATTTTGGATGTCTCTGACCTGTAAGTGTTGTCGCTTGGAGCACCTAGAACAATCGAGTAACGAAGAAGGTTTGTAAAGGATGAGGGAGAGAATAAATGAAGTTCAGTCAGTTTTACTTGTGGCCTTGTGAAGTTAGTGTAGCTCTGGAGTTGTGAAGCAGACAGTGTACTTGCTTGGAAAATGAATGAGAAGCATTCGGAAGCCGAATGCTAATCGCCGCCAGAATTTGTTGTTTGGTAACCCCAAGATGTTGGCCATATGTTGACACCTGAAGGTTGCATGCTGATAACTCAAGCCTTTCATGAGATATAATTGTGCTAAAGGCGGGTGAAAAAAACTACCTGATCTTTGGCAGCCATTTTGGTGACCTTGACATTGACCCTGAGTGCTCATTTTGTAACTCCTCCAAGATGTTGGTCATATCTTGATACCCTTAAGGTTTGATGTTGATAGCTCAACCCGTTCATGAGACATAATGGTGCTAAAGGTGGGGGAGTTGACCTTTGGCAGCCATTTTGGTGACTTTGACCTTGACTCTGAGTGCCTTTTTGAACTTGGCAAAGATTTTGGCTATATATTGATATCCTGAAAGTTTGATGTTGATTGCTCAAGCTATAATGGGTACACATCCACACCAACACCCACCCAACCACACACACACACACACACACACACACACACACACACACACACACACACACACACATCTGAAGGTAAAGTAATTGTAGCCAATTTGTACATGCCACCCAGATCAAACACATGGGAAAGAGACGAATATGAGGACCTGGCAGAGAGTACAATTCAGAGTATAAGATCATTGCTACATAAAATGGAAGAGAAATCGGAAAGAATTATACTAACTGGGGACTTCAATACAAATATAAATTGGAATACTCTAGATATAAATAGCTAAGAAAGCTGTTGGGACCAAAAGCTCCTGGATCTCGTACAAGAGTTTTTCTTAACGCAACATGTGAGGGAAACCACCAGAAAAAGAGTACTTCAGTGCTAGATCTAATATTTACTAGGCAAGAAAATGATATTGCCAGTTTAATATATCACCCTCCACTCAGCAAAAGCGATCATGCAGTACTAAATTGTAACTTCAGGATAGCATATGACATAGTAAACAGCAATGACAGTTACAAAAAGAGCCTAAACTATAAAAAGGGAAATTTTCAAGACCTAAAGAAGTATTTCTTAGAAGTTGATTGGGAAAATGAGCTTAGAGGACAAGATTTAAATGCTGTATATAAAATATTTTGTGAATTTTATGAAATAGGAGTCCAGAAGTACATCCCACAGCACAAAGAAGCAGATAAGAAAATACAGAAATGGTTCAATACAGAATGTAAAAAATCAAAAGAAAGAAGAGATTTGTTGTGGAATAGATACAGAAGACACAATACTGAAAGGGCGTATAATAATTACAAACAGGCAAGAAACGACTATACAAGAATAAGGAGGGAAGCCCAAAAACAGTTTGAGGAGGATATAATAAATAAAAGTAGTGATCAACCAAAGCTGTTTTACAGCTATGTCAGAAGCAAAACCAAAGTAAAAGATATAATACAATCCATTACGGACGAGGGAATCACTTATACACAAGAGAAAGATATTTGTGAAGCACTAAATAAGAATTTCCAATTAGTTTTTACAGAAGAAAAAAATTTTAAGAGGGACTGTGTGGAACACGCATGTCCACACATACTACCAGATATACAAATGGCAGAAAAAGTAATACAGGAGGAGTTAAGTAGATTAGACAGAGGAAAAGCAAGTGGTCCTAATGAAATTTCATATTGGGTATTACGAGAATGTGCAAAGGAGTTAAGTAAACCATTATTTATAATTTTCAAGAAATCCTTGAGTCAAGGTAAACTACCTGATATTTGGAAAAAAGCAAATATTGTCCCCTTATTCAAGAAAGGAAATAGACAAAATCCACTCAACTACCGACCAGTATCGCTGACCAGTGTTGTAAGCAAGGTATTAGAAAAACTTATAAGAAAAGCTTGGGTAAATCATCTAGAAGAACACAGTATGATAACAGAAAGACAGTTTGGTTTCAGAAAAGGAAAATCATGTGTTACTAATCTGTTGAGCTACTATGACAGAGTAACAAACACAATACAGGAAAGGGAAGGATGGGTGGACAGTATCTCTTTAGATTTCAGGAAAGCTTTTGACACAGTACCACACCAAAGACTTTTATGGAAACTGTACCATCAAGGAGGAATTCGAGGCAAATTGATTTGTTGGATGCAAGACTTTCTCATAAAAAGAGAAATGAGGACAGTACTAGGAGGAAACTACTCATCATGGAAAGAAGTGACTAGTGGAGTACCACAGGGTTCAGTGCTGGCACCAATCATGTTTTTAGTGTATATAAATGATATAAACAGTAACACAGGAAATGAGAGCTATCTGAATATGTTTGCAGATGATGCAAAAATACAAAGGAGAATTACTAACACAGACTCTTGTAAAGAGCTACAAGAAGAATTAAATAAACTTCATGAATGGAGTAGTACATGGCAAATGGAATTCAATGTGGACAAGTGTCATGTAATCAAGTTTGGTAAAAGTGGAAAAAGACCTGATTGGGATTATAAGTTAGGAAATAAAACCCTATACACATCAGAAAGAGAGAAAGACCTAGGTGTGATTATCAATAACAGACTATCTCCAGCTGACCACATCAGTGAGAAGGTACGGAACATGTATTCACTGCTTTGAAATATGAGAATAGCATTCACATACATAAATGAAGACATGCTAAGAAGGATAATAACATCATTCATTAGACCAACTCTGGAATATGCATCAGTAGTCTGGAGTCCTCATCTCAAAAAGCATATAGACATGAAAAAGTTCAAAGGGCCTCTACAAAATGGATACCAAGCTTAAGGGACCTAAGCTACGAAGAAAGACTAAATAAACTGAATCTACCAACTTTACAGGAGAGAAGGAAAAGAGGTGACATGATAATGCTATATAAGTGCATATCAGGAAAGGAGAAAATAGATATCAATGATTACTTAACATATGGAGAAGCATCAGCAAGAGGACACTGCAAAAAACTGCATAAGAAGAGAGGTGATAAAGACGTAAGGAAATTCAGTTTCCCAAACAGAGCAGTTGATCAATGGAATACACTACCGAATGAAATAGTGTGTGCCAAAACAATTCACAAATTTAAGGATATGTACGATAAGTATGGTTTAAGACACGGGACAGTACGAGCTTGACTCATTCCTGTAAAGATACAATTAGGTAAGAACAATTAGGTAAGAACATATGCACACACAGAGGCAGGCATAAACATTATTGCTCCACCTTGTTAAGGATAGAGATATTAATAGCAACGAATGTCAAAAGCCTGTGTTATTTTGATGCCTGAGTTTATATTGTGTACATAGAAGGGCTAACCCTACAAAGAATGATTCACCGGGTGATGTCCTTCCTATACTGAAGTACCGCTGTTGGAGTCTCTAGTAGTGTGGGACAAGGACGTAACAAGTGGTTTCAGGAGTTTGGATAGAAAAGTGCTGCAGAGAGTCAAATCTTCGGCATGGGGCCAGAAGGTGTACAGACAACAAGCCATGCGAAGTAGGAGGAGGCATCTCTTGCTGCAATCATAAAGTTACTACAAACACAAATTGAAGGAAAGAAAGAACTCTGTGAACAACTACAAGTACAAAGTGTACAGCTACAACCAGAAAGTGAAGAACAGAAAGAGCTCAAGATGGAACTCAGGGAACAACTACAGGCACAACGTGAAGAACAGAAAGAACGATATGAAAGTCTTCAAGAGGCATTACAGGATCAACAGGAGTTACAACAGAGGATGCAGGGACAGCATGACGCTTTCATGGGGGAAGTGATGGAAAAACAAGAACAGTTGAAGGAGGAAGTATACACTACGTTACAGCAGCAAAGACTTGAGGTAAGCAACAACGGAGTGCTGAGTGCTTTTAGAAGACCAGTTTAATTTAATTTGTGAGAGAATTGAGGCCGTAGAGAAATCTGGTGCTACCAAGCCTTAGAATATTGTACAGGAAGGAAAAAAAAAAAAAAAAAAAAAACGAAGTGTATGGTGAATCTTGATGAATCTCAAGTATCTAAAGGTAGCATTACAGGGTTGAATAATCAGAATGTAGGATCCGAATTGTTGAGATGATAGACAGAGGGCAGTGCAGCTTCCTACAAGCCTCAAGGGTGCCACAATGGAGATTCTTGGCCAGATATCAGTGGAGAAGAGGAACAGATATCAGTCCCAATTAGAAGTGCTGGCGCACAGATACAGGACCATGTACCAGACTTGGGTATACAGAACAAGATTCTGGACCTGTGTATGGGCTCGAGGAGAATCCCTTCAGCAATTTGCTCATGACTTGGAGAGTATGGCACACAAGGCATACCCTGGAGCAACACCAAACCTAATGGCTATTCTTCTGAGGAACCAGTTCATCAATGCTCTGGATAGCACAGAGCTGAAAGTGCAAGTGAAGCAACCACAACCAAGAAGCACTAGCCAGGGCTCTGGAATCTGAGTCCTACATCAGGTCCAGTACACCCAGTTTGCAGGCAGGACGTAGTGCAGCATGCAAGAGAAGAAAGGGGCAGGTATGTGATGTGAAGAAATTTGATGGAAGTTGCTGGTATTGCAAAAAGCCAGAACATAGGAAAGAGGACTGCTACAAGTGGAGGAGGGAACAGAAGATCAGAGGAGGTTGCTGGTTCTGTGAAAAGTCATGACATAGGAAGAAGGATTATTACAGACCGAAGAAGGACCAAGAACAGTTACAGAACAGTGCAAAGAAATCTGCAATTATAACAAAAAGGTGTTGGGCATGAGGTGAGGTGGGACACTTCAGTTCTGAATGTCCAGAGAAGAAAAAGTAAGATAAGAGGAAGGCTGCAGGAGGACAACTGGCAAGTTGGCTCAGGAAACTGGACCAGCACAACTATGATGTGCAACACCATCCTGGGCAGGTACATGACAAAGCTGACAGCCTGAGTCACCGGCCTTGTGACCAGCTTGCAAGTACTGTAGTAGGAATGAAGACCTTAGCAAAAAATGCATCTGTACTGCAGTGACACGGCTATTGTCAGCTGAAGAAAACCTGAAGTGGATGCAGGTGGAGGACACAGATTTACAACCAGTGCTGGAGTGGCTGCTATGGAGTACAGTGCGACCAGCTTGGGAAGTGGTTTCTGGGTTCAGCCCTGCGACTAAAAGCTACTGGAGTCAGTGGAACCTTCTTCGTTTGAAGAAGTTACAGTGGGAGACACCCAATGGCCTCAGCAAGTATTGGGAACTGGTGGTACACCCGGCAACAGTTCCGCCTGGGCCCCCCAGTAGCGAAATATAGTAGATGTGGCAGAAGTGTGTGTGTTTGTTCATCTGTACATGCTCGAAAAATGTTCGGATCGTCAACTATCTCACTCCATTGTGAACGTGATTCGGCCTTTGAGTTCACTCCATGGATGGCGGTGTGTGGTTATGGGGGAGAGACGGGAGGTCAGGACGGTAGGTGGGTCGGAGTTGGGGGGGACGAACAGCTAGGTTGTTAGTATTGGACATGATAATAGTTTTCCCAGTCATTATTGTGGATCGTTTCAGGTTACTGACACTTTGTATTCCTAACAACAATAAAAAAAATGAAATATTGTTGCATTGCTACCCGTTACAATATATTCCACGATGATTGGGTATCCTCCATAACTTATTCCCCCCTCCCTCTCTCTCTCTCAGGTCATTAAGTAATCAGTATATAGCATTATCAGCACAGATTAAAGAGGATTTGTCTTTTAATTAAAACTGCTGACAAAGGCGTTCACAGTAGAGTGAGAGAGTTGACGATCCGAACATTTTTCGAGCATATACAAACCAACAAACACACACACTGCTGCCACATCTACTATATCTCGATACTGGGGGGCCCAGGCAGAATTGTTGCCGGGTGTACCTAAGAATATGAGGTCTGAGGTCTTAGAATGGCTTCATAACCAGATCGCTAGTGGGCATCTGCGAGTGAAGAAAACTCTAAGTCAGCAGTGACAGAAGTTCTACTGGACTGGCATGTGTCAGGATGTTGAAGAGTGTGGTGTTGGGCCTGTGTTGTATATTGATCCAAGAAGGGATCCAAGAATCGTGGTGTCGTCCTTTTAGCTGTACCAAGTGGGTGCACTAATGGAGAAAGTCGCAGTGGACTTTGCTGGATCTCTGCCAGTCACTGAAAGAGGAAACTAGTACAGAATATACAGTAGAAGTTTCCATAGACTACTTCAGAAAGTCGCCAGAAGCCTGTACCATTTCCAATCAGGAGGCTGCAACTGTTGCTCAGGTGTTGGCTGACCAATTATTCTGTTGTTTTGGGATGTCACAAGGGCTTCACTCAAACCAGGGTAGAAACTTCGATTCTGCTGTGTTCCGTGAGTGCTGCAAGTTGTTGGGGAACATGAAGACCAGGACGACACCATTAAAGCCACGATCATGTGGAATGGGAGAAATTCAACTGGACCCTGGGATGAAAACTGGCTAAGTACTGTGTACAGGGAGAGATGAAATGGGAGCAGAAATTGCCTGCATTGCTGATGGCATATTGGTCTGCATCCCACGAGTCAGCCAGGCACACACCTTCAAAACTGATGCTGGGCCACGACCTATGATTATGAGTCGATCTGTTAATGGAAAGACCCGGTGAAGAGCTGCCTATAGACATCTCCAGCTATGTGAAGCATCTTCAGGAAGACTAGCTGAGGTACATCATCAAGTTCGAGGAGCTCTGAAGTTTCCAGGTAAAGTGAAGAAGCGCAAGTATGATGCTATGGAATGTGAGGTGAGTTTCAAGGATGGTTACAAAGTTTGACCATACAATCCTCATCGGAAGAAGGAACAGTCACCGATTCTGCAGAGCCCGTAGGATGGGCCCTACACTGTTATGGATTGCCTATCATATGTAACGTACCAGATTCAGGGAGACGGGAAGTCTCGGCCAAAGGTGGTACACGTGAATCGTCTGTGGCAGAAACATGGGCCAGGCCAGTACGGCTAGGACGTATTCGAAGAATTGTGAACACCAACAACCGATGATGTTGAGAAGGACAAAGGAGTGAAGCTGAAGAGGATGGTGACAGTTTCCCAAGGGAAAAAATGAATCAAGAAGAGGAGCAAGTCATTCCAGGAAGAGTGGACAGTGCAGAGGAGCAGGAATGTCGTCAGAAATGTCAAAGACAAAAACCTGATAAGTTGAGGATTATTTTGTTTATAATTATATGTTTAGTTTAGGTTTCACATTATGTTTGTAAATATCGTGTACTTTTGTCGGGATGACAAAAGGACTAGGGAGGGGGTAATGTTAGGAGGCAGGAGTGCAAGCCAGGGGGTACTGGAAAATTCCCTATGGTTTGCACATTATCAGTTGCCAGAGTTGCCAGGTAGCCTACTGTTATGAGTGGAGTATGTTGTAAAGTAATGCGTTAATTTGGATTTTTTTTCTCTCTATACAGTAATGTATCTCGATGATTGATTATTTAATTTTGAATGTCTCCGACTTGGAACTGTTGTTGCTACGAGCATCTAAAACAATCGAGTAGTGAGGAAGATTATAAATAATCCGTGAGCCGGGGTGATTGGTATCATTCAAGGTGGCCATCTTTAATATGCATATTCTGAAAGACAGAAATCTATTGATCACATTTTGGCATGATATCAATTTTGAATCGGTAGTTTGCCCTCTACAAAGACCATCAAAAGAGATGACCCTAATGCACTAAATTACGTCTAATAAATCTGTAATTTTTTACCACAGTGTGATGAACTGATACATTTGTAATAGACTCTAAAACAAAATATATTTATTTTCATGATATAGAAATATTCTTTTGAAAATTAAGACATAAAGCCTGTTAAAATTATGTTTTATTTGGAAGTACACTTATGGAGGAAAAGACTAATGCCTGGAGAATGTTGATGATCAACATTTTCTTCTAGTCATCCTCATCTCCATCATCATCATCATCACAAACATCATCATCATCTTTTCTGTCAGCACCTTCATCATTTGGCAGGTTCTCATATGTTAATAGTCTGCAGAATGGGAACATTTCAACCCATACATATGGGTGCTGTGCAAGACTTGGGACAGTTTTCTGCCAGGAGTTCCATAGCTGTTTCTGGTGCTGCATAGTGGGGCAGAACGATCTGAAAAATGGGATTTATTCGAATATTTTATTTCATGTAAACGCGGAGGTTTCACTGCAGGTGGTCTTTAAAATGTTTGTAGTATTCGAAAATAATCAGTTATCCACGATGAGTCAGCTCCTGTAATCACAAATTACGCATAACACTATACTACCTCAGCACGCTCATCTGTGTTGTTAGGAACAGAATATGCAGTGCTTACTTTCTCGATAAGCTCTGCCTTATTTTTGAGAACGATACACAAATCCGTAGTGTCACAAGATAGACGAGATCATGAAGATACGCATGGAATAAACATTGAACGATTTTACCAATCTGGCAGTGATGTACAGTAAGCAACAATAATCGTGTCATGAAATTTGGCGAAAGCATAAGCTAACGGGCTAAGCGTCTGGTATATTCCGCCGTCTGTCATACGGACGGTTCATAATGTTTCACGAGTTACATTTAATCTTCGGACAAAACCGCGACACGACTACTGTTGCTCACTGTACACAATGATTAGTTACACGATGTTTGAAGCTATACAGGTAGCATGAAACCATGAAATTATACAAGAAATTTTTAAAAACCTGCAGATCCCTATGCACCGATTTTTGTCTCATAGTTTTGACTAATGCTTCAATTACCTGTTACCACTTGCTGTTGCTGCGCATAGTTGCACTCTTCAGAATAAACGAGCTTTAATTGGATCGGTGTTCTGTACAGCACCATCTATATTAGCCAACCAAAATTGATGTTGGTGCAATTAATGGTTGCAATACAACAATGAAACACTAATTTTTGTTGAATTTCTATTATAATCATAACGGCAAAGTTTCAATATGTGAATATATAGTGCTCTTCGTGCACAGGACCCTCACTCCCTGACCAGCCACCATGTTGTACAGACCTCTGGCCCATCTCTCTACTGCACTGGGCTCTGCCTTGGTTATAGTGGAAGATTTTCCAGAGTTTTACGGGGGTTTTGCCATTTACAGACTTAGTCTCTGGCACTGAGGATTTTTTCCCTGTTTTACCAACTTTTCTGAGACTGTCTCCGGCTGGCAGTCATCTATCTGCCTGTGTGTGAGTGTGGGTGTAAGCGTGTATGGATTCTTTTTTTTTTGGCCTGCCGTTAGTGTCCGTCAGTGTGGTATAACACTGAATCCTGAAGGAGTGCCGTTAGGGCATTTCCATGAGGGGGGGGCCATTGGGACCTGGTTCTAGGAAGTGCTGAGGACTGGTCTGTTAGATTAGGGGCAGTGGTGGGGGCTCCTACGTTGCCCTTTTGAGGGTGGGGAGCATAGGTTGCCCATCACTGTAGGGACTTAGGCCTCTTTTACTGCTTATTCTTTTTTGCTGTGAGTGTCTGTGTGTGTGAAATTTGTGTGTGATGTCTGTGTGTGTCTGTAGTGGAGGGAATGAAGGGATCCAGCATCCCTAGGCCCTTGGGGTCTGCCCACCTCCCTCCCCCTACATCAAGGCCCTCCTCACCTAAACAAGTCACGTCTGCGAAACGCGAGTGGCAGCTCTCCTCTGGCAACTCCCACTCATCGACAGCCGGGGATTCCCTTGCTGCTCACCCATCTCCTTGATCCACTGGGGCCATGGCTCGCTGCTCTGTTGCCTCGACTAAATCTTCCTCTAAGCGCTCAGTGAAGGTCGTCTGCCTCCACGAGCTGATGGAAGAGGTGTCTACTGCTTCACCTGCTCATTCCACTGACTCTGCCAACCCAGCTTCCTCTAATGCTGTGCGCGGCCGTACCGCTAAGTTTCCAAAGCCACGTAACACAGCCTCACTTCCCTCTGGGCCATCACCCTCCTCAGCTCAGTCTGGCATGTTTAAGGCCGTTTGTGCCACCGTGACGCCCCTGCCATTACTCCTGCCCAGAGTGCCACCTCTGCATCCCCTGCTGCCTCTCCAGAGGATGAAGAATGGATCCCTGTGTAGCGGAAAACACGGCAAGCGACACAGGGAAACGTCCCACACCTGGCGCCATGCACGGTGGCCCCACGGGGGCCTCCACCTGCTCCATGCCCCTCAGTCTCTGTCAGGGTACCTCCACCACCCCATTCCACCTTCCTGGCCTTCCGTGTGCCTCTTCAGGAGGGATTCAGCACCAGCTACGATGCAGTCGCAGCCCTGGAACGTCACCTGCCAAGGCTCGCAGTTACGAACATTTTGGCCACGACGAGAGCTGTGTGCTGATCCCAGCCACAAAGGAGGTGTATCTGCGGCTGAGGGCGATGGCGAAGGAGGAAGCTCTGTAGGTGCAGATAAAGGAGCTGTCTCAGGGCAGCCAGCTTATGAAGGCCATAGTCATGGGATATCCCCGACGTATGCCGGTGGATATCCTGCTTACACACAGCCTGGTGGAGAAGGCAACGTGGTGCCAAAACTGCTCCACCTAGGAGGAAACACAGCAGGTGTGCGTAACCCTGAGGGGACCTCTAGTGCCAAAGCTAGACCTTGAGAATTGGGGGACATTCTACATTCATCCATACATGCCAGAGCCACTGCAGTGCTACCGCTGTCCATGTTACAACCACCATTGGGCCACCTGCACACGCCCGGAGGTGTGCAGCGTCTGCAGTGGCACCCACGACACCGAGCAGAGTCTGGAGTGCTTCAAGGCGAAGGAGCCTGTCACTGCCCGCTGCCCCAATTGCTCAGGGTCCCACCACACATGGCATCCCAGCTGCCCTGCAAGGGTGAAGAGGGTGATGCAGGAACGAGAACGGCAGGTCGCATGGGTGCAAAGTCAGAAGGCTGCCAGTGCCACTCAAGCTCCCCCAGGCACTTTTGTCTGGGGACAGCAATGCTGCCCCACTGCACCGAGTCCATCCGCGCTCAACGGGTCCAACTTTCTGCCCCTGCCCTCAGCTCTTGTTCAGAGCCAGACCTCCGCCAAGATCCACCATCCGGTAGAGCACTCTCCCCAGGCCCTGCCATCCAGCTCCAAGCTTCATCCCCCTCCCCCCCAGCTCTTACCCAGTCAACTCCGCTCGTCTCACTGGAGGAGCTCAAGTCGCTGGGAACACAAATAGCCGTGGCGGTTGTGCAGATGATCACACAAATGACGGGACTACCATTGAGCACAGACCTTGCTGTTGCCTTGGTTGGTCTTATTCTCAATGAGGCTTATGAGAAGAAGCCGGAGCACCATTCTCCTGCTTCTCCTCGTCCCCGCAGGAAGCCTCGATGTGATCGGATGACCAGAGCTCAGCTTCCTTCTGCCCCTCCGCCAGCCGCTGAGGCACCATGTCCTCCAGTGCCCTCTGCAGAGCCCCTACCAACACCGGCAATGGTCACAACAGTGCAAGTGACCCAGGTTTCCATGGAGAATGCCCTGCAATAGGATGCACTTGCCTGCGAGATGCCACCAACTACCTCCGCATCCTCCAGTGGAACTGTGGGGCCAAGAGCAAGCTCCCGCTCTTAACCTGCCCCGTCCCGGAGACGTGAATTCACGTCCTCACATGATGTGCGCTCATATCCTGGAGACGTAAATTAACACGGCAACATTGCAAGGTCCCTAATTTGCACAATTTTCAATTTATTTTGCACAATTTTCAATTTTCGCGAGTGACTTTTGGCACGTATACACGGGACACCTTCCTCTACAAGATGCCAGGCAGCGACAATGCCTTACCCAGCATGACCTCCTCCCCCCCCTGCATGCCCTTTTCTCAGCAATTCACCTGTTATCAGTGACCTGGCCAGTAAAGCCATGTCATGCCACGGTACGAAATTCAGGGCCAGAGTGATTCCCCAATCGATGACAATGTGGAGGACAAACATTAGAGGAAGAAACAGTCAGAAATGATGATCAGGTAATGTGGCAAAAAAAGGTCAGGAATGGTGATGAGTTAGTGAGTGAAACAATGCTTATAATGCCTATATTACCGTTTGAAAACCAATATACTCTCGTACTATATATAAATTTGTACCAAATAAATAAATACAGTTTATGAGTGGTGTGGAATAGTTATCCTCCCATAGAACTCGTTTTCTTTGCAGCCAGCCTGATAGAAAACCCTGTAAGGTAAGGAGGTACTCCTACCTGGATCGAGTATTTTAAACCTCAGGTGAGCGATTTCTCTATAAATTTTCGATGTTTCTCACCAAAAGGAGATGTTTGAGCCAAAAAAAAAAAGGTCCAAAAATGTCGGGACTGGGGCGTACCACTGCCCAGAAAACATCAGGATGGGGGGGGTTAAAAGAGGCAGCTATGAGGGATTGTCCTCATGTCAGCCTACTTCAGGAGACACTACTGCCAGAGCGGGCGACTTTCCATCTTCCTTGTTACACCATCCATCTAATCCCGTATGTTTGGGGCGTCACACAGGGATGTGCCATCCTGGTTCAGGACCACATCGGGTGCACAAATTGTGACCCCCCTCCCTTCTGTGGACCTGATGAGGAGGTACAAGGCATGGTTCTCCACCTGGCGACGTCACCCATAACGGTATATGACGTATACTGAAGCCACAGGGGCACTCTGGAGATGGGAGACCTGTTCTTCCGGGCTGCCAGGGGCTCTGTGTATATCGGGGGCGATTTTAACATTCATCACGGCCTTCTCGCCTTGCCCCTTCAGTCCAGTGATGTAGGGTGGCACATCTCATTAGTACTGGAGGAGGTGGGTGGTGTCTCCATTCTAAACGACACTGCTGAGAATACACACATTGATGGGGGGGTGCCTTGATTTAGCATTTGTGTCCTCTCCCCTCATGGGTTTGGCAATGTGGTCGCTGCACTCTCACCTTGCAAGCGATCGCTTTGCCCTTGAGGTCACTCTGCCAACAGCTCCACTTCCACTTCCACCACTCCATCCGCCACGGTGGGATCTCCACAGGGCTGACTGGGCTGCTTTTGGCCGTGCGTTAGCCGCTGCCTTCAAGGTATCTCCTCCTGCCCCAGACCTTGAGAGTCGAGTGGATCATGTAGCCCATGCCTTCTCACAGGCTGCCTCCCTCACTATTTCGCTCCAAAGACAATGCACAAAGTGCTACCAGGATTATTGGGTCTATTGTGATAGGGTCAGAGAGCTGAACCACAGGCTGAATGCAGAACGTAAACAGTACTGGCGGTGCCATATATTTCTGCACCATCGGTTCCTGGTTGCGGTTATGCAACATGTAACAACCGAGAAGTGCCGCATCAAGAAGGAGGCGTGGATAAGGTTGTGAAGAGCCTTGGATTCTCACTCCACTCTCCTTGAGATGTGGAGGAGAATCTGGTACATCTCCAATCCACATCCTCCTCCCCCGCCTTCTCAACCTGACCCTGTTGCTGAGGCCTGCCGACTTGCGTGGCACTTTGCGGATAGCTCTGCTTCCTACAATCTCCTGCAGTCAGTCTGAGCCCTTCAGGCACAGCTGTCTGTCTCCTGCATCGCTGCAGTCCAGGCTGCCTGTGGTATGCCTGGACCCGCTGATTGTTCAACCACCAGTGGGGAACTTGGTAAAGCGCTGCACTGCAGGGCTGACACTGTGCCTGGGCTCGATGGGCTCACTTACTCCATTCTATCACATGTTGGAGATTGTGGTAGTGAGAGGCTGCTCGATCTGCTAAACCTCTCGTGGTTTGAGGGTCAGTTGCCAAGGTCGTGGAAGACTGCTGTCATCCACCTGATTCCCAAACCTCACGATCCCACTGCCATGCACCCTATCTCCATTCTTAGCTGCGTTGCTAAGACGGCAGAGAGGGATGTGCGTGCTCACTTCACCTGGCGTCTGGGACCACTGGACCCGAGGATTTATGCCTATCATCCGGGCAGGAGTGCTACAAACTGCCTGGCATCCTTCCTCGGGGTGCTCCGAGGTGGTCAGGGGATGGCGGTCTTCCTTGACCTGGAAAAAGCCTTCAACCTGGCTAACCCACTTGCCATCCAGGCAGCCCTAGCGGCACTAGGAGTGAGAGGAAGACTCTTGTCGTGGGTGAGAGACTTTTTCCTCAACTGCACGGTGGGGATCAGGTTCCAAGGAACCATTTCATCATCATGGCAAGGGCACCCCACAGGGGAGCATATTGAGCCCTTTACTTTTTAACGTGCTGGTGGAGGGGTTACTGGCAGTGGACTATGGTCCTGGCGTTACACTGATCTGCTATGCAGATGATTTGGCACTGGTCTTCTTGAGGAGGGACTACTTCACCCAGGCACCTACTGCTCTGTCCTGGCTGCATGCCAGATGCTGTAACATCAACCTCGAGAAGAGTAAGTTCCTCCCTTTTGGTTTCCGCCCTCCGGACTATCCACTGCTGCTTGGTGGCCACAGTCTCGGATTTGTTGTGCTTCACCAATATCTGAGAGTCTTCTTTGACAGTGGGCTCACCTTCATCAAACACGTAAAGTACCTGCAAGAGAGAGCTGCCACCCGCATATCCGCTCTCCGATACCTCTCCAAACGGAGTCTCGGGTTATGGTCTTCTCCACAAATTCTTCACGCATGCTATTTGCTCCCTCGTGGACTATAGTGCAATCTGCCTCACTAACCTTGCCTCACCATCCATACGATCTCTGGAGGTGCTCCAGAACGATGCACTGAGGGTTATGCTGGGTGCTCCCTGTTGGACCAGGGTAGCAACCAGGGTAGCCAATTTATGTATTGAGAGCAGCTTTTCCTCACTGGAGTATTGCATAGCTTTGTGTGTGACTGCGGCGACACTCCCCATGCTCCAATGCCAGCCAGTCTCTGCTCTCCTGTGGCAGCTATTGAGCAGGCCCCCTGATCTGCTAGCCCAGCGTGATTGGGCTTAGGCCACGGCCGCTGTTATTCACAGCTTGGATGTGGCACCAGAGGCATGTAGGGGTCCCGACATGCCTTGCTCGGGATATAGTTTCCCATCTCCCTGGACACCACCTCCTTTTGACATCTTGAGCCCTACTGTAGCAAAACTATGACACTCCATTCCTACCATCCTCTGGCAGAAGGGCCTCTGTAGGATAGCTGCTCTACAAACTCCTGACATTGCAACATACCTTACTGATGGCTCGGTCTGACCTGATGGCTCTGCTGGCTTGGCTTTCACCTTCTGGACTTACAGTGAATCATGGCGCATCTCCCCAGGTATCTCCACTTTTGAAGCTGAACTTTTTGCAATCCTTGGTGTACTACTCCACACTCATCTCCATCAGCATCGATGTGTTGTCATTCACAATGACTCGCTTCATCACTTCAGGGCTTGCAAACATTCCCTCTTACAGACAACACATATCTACTCACTCCCATGTACACCACAGCATCTCTCATCACAAATGATGGTGGCTTTACATTGGTTCCCAGGACATGCTGGGATTGCCGGCAATGAGCTGGCTGATGCAGCTGGATGTTCTGCTTTGCTCCCTCCCGGAAGTCACGTTTCACCTAAGCCCCAGTACCTCACACATCCTCTGCGGGGTTTCCAGCACTATTCATAGACTCTCCTGTGCCGCCCATCAACTCTGCATCTCAGAGGGCTCTCGCTCTGCTTCTTGGTATGCCAAAGCCACATCCTTAACTCCGATTTTGGTTCACCCTGGCCTGCCCAATTACCTGCTAGTAAGAATCTGGAGACTGTGTATGGGGTTTCCGTGCTACAAGCAAATTGGAGGTTTGGAGCCTTACCCGTGTCCCCAATGTCTTGAGAGAAACAAAGAGCCTCTTCTACACTACCGGTACATCCTAGAATGTCCGGTCCCCACCCAGCTCTGATCTCGACCTGACTGGAACTTTGCTCATTCAGGTGACAACATCGCAGTGCAGAGGGCATCATTGGTAATACACCCCACAACATACATCTTCAAGTGGTCAGGGTTTACCCTCCCTCTCGTTAAAGATAGCAGGTGCGTGCATAGCACAACTCTGACGGTCTCTCTGTTTGCCCACGTCCCGATCAACTCGGGACGAATATCACAACAACAACAACAACACGATCCTAGACCAGGTGAATGGATGGCCTGGCCTTCACCGTAGGTGAAGGGAATCTTTGAACGAACATGACCCTAATGATCTTGATCACAGACCTTATTTTTCAGATGCACTTATTGTATTTCCTAAACAACTTGTGCTCACTAATTGTAACAACAAATATAGCTAAACTTGTAAAAATTACTATTCTATGGGAAATTAACTGTCATATTCGTATTGTGCTTCGAGAAAAACCCTAGAATTGGACCTTTAATGCTTGTACATGGAAAGCCAAAAAAAATCCCACTTTTCAGATCATTCTGGCCCGTAGTGAGCTGTAACGATATCAGTCCAATCAACTGTGAGTTTTTATTGTCCTGCGATGATTTTCATCTCCCAGCTATATGCACTGGAAACAGCCCATAGCACAGTTCATTAACTTTTTCCGTAGGAGTGTTTGATACATATGGCCTACAGGTGACTGATTCTAGCTTGTCTCTCAGAGATGGGGATACAGTCCATTCTTTCCCAAGATCACAGAATATTTTCTGAAGCTGAGGGTCATCTTTCAACATTTTAAGGGTGTTCAGCTTCCCACCTCCAGCAAATGTGCTGACTGAGTCACATCCGGTAAAACTGTGCATTCCAATAATTGCCTCACAAACGATCCACCTAGAATTCTAGTGATTTTCTGTACCTATGTGTATTTCACTCTAGCATGGGTTCCACTTTTCTACTAGTGAGATAGGAATGTCTTTATCAAAGGCTAACAGCAAAAGAAAGACATCTGTATAAAATGAAACGATGACAATTGTCTTGAAACCACAGGTTGCTGCATGAGCTGAGTGTAAAAGGATACGTGTGTCAGCCTCTTCTTGATTGTCTTTAGCTCTGCCACAGTGTCACAACTTTGGGCGTTTATCCGATGACAGATATCATTGCAAGTGACAAACAGAGTTTTGCCATTTAGTCTGTTGACATGTCTCTCCTGCTTCCATTCATGGGCAAGAAACTGAATGAGAGAAGTCTTGTTGCATGCGGATGTAAGATATTTCCTCCATTGTACCACATGCTGTTTGGGTTGAATGGTTTTTGTATTCTATGCTATTGGATGTGGACTGACATAACTGTTTCTCAGCATTTTTGATAGACTTTTCATTATGAACATCAAAGACAATGTCTAATCTGTCATCATTTGATGTTTCATGAAGGGCCGTTGACAAAACCAGAGATGCTGTGTCTCCAAAGGTCTTCTTCTCTCCTTTTATCTTGTGATCAATAGCTATTCCATCTACTGTGCAAGCAGATGATGGAGGAATCACTTCTGATGCAGATACATTTTTTGTAACCCCTTAGAAAGTATAGTCTTGGCCATTTTCCTAGGCAGGCCGTCATCCGTGGCAAGCGACCATGACAAGGGACCTATTGGGAATTTTAAAACCTCCTTCATGTCAAGTTACCGTGTCTGTGCCATCATTAGCATATTGCCAAAGAGTCCAGTGGTTGCTCTCAGAGTGACACCTCTGCCATTGGTTTTCACTTTCTTGGTTTTACAGGTTTCACTGAAAGTCTTGAGCTTCATTTTGGGAAGAGGATCACGGAATTTGATCAGTGGAGGACTGGTCTCGTCTCTTCACTTTGAAGTTCACGTAAGCAGTTTCACCACGATTTTGTGCTTCTTTTAGAGCTGCATTGGCGCCTGACAACTAGCTTGATTCTTCGGAAGGATTCACCAAGTCACCTATGACACTAATCACTGAACAAACAGTTTTTTCGTCTTTCAGCATTCATGGCTTGTGCAGATCTGAATGCTTCATGTCTGGTTTGTTTAGCTGAACTGTCTCACGCATCCTGATGTAAGTACTTATGTGCTCTGCAGTTAGATAGTATCATCTGACAGCACCAGTATTCAAACTAAAGCGAAAAGTTCCATCTGCAATTTTGGTGTCTGTGTTGACTATTTCTTCTGTTGCCTGGACAACAGGGATGGAGTCAACTGTATTGGAGTCTCCTATCTGAACAGCATACCAGCGTTCGTTGAAACTGTCATAGACATCTGGATGTGTTTCAGACAAGTTAGACATTTCAGCATAATACACACTGAGATTGAGTGTATAGTTGACTTTGCCATACGTAAATCACCATGGAATCAATGAGCGGATGCATGCCATGTGGAGCTTCCAGTTTCTCTCCCTTGTAGCCCGTAGCAGAGCAAGTAATTCAATGACAATGTCAATGTAACTCATCCAGAATTCAGACAAGGTACCATTGTCATGTCAAAGGAAATGTATGCATGATGCAAAGTAATGAAGCAAGCCATCAAGTTCTGCATTTTGACATCGTCTCTTCATACATCTCTGGGGAAAGATTTCCATGAAGGTCATGAATAATTCCTAGTCCTTCTTCAATGCACCCTGTGTGTGGTAAATGATTCTGTTCCATCCATGGAATGAATTCCTTGAAGACAATGCAGAGTAAAGCTTCATATATACATTTTTGGGTTCTCACTGCTCTCTTGTGCTGGCTGCCTTCTATGACAACAGCTACTGATCCTTCTGCAACAATACCATCTTTTTTTTATAATGTCTTTCAACCCTCCATCTTGAAACCGTTTTCCAATAATGAAAAGTAGATTGCATATAGTATGGAATGCTCTCATTTGCAAGATTACATTCTTGAATCTGTCTGCATGTTTCCACACAATCTCTGCAACCTTTGCATAGATTACCTGATCAAACACAACTACAATTTTGCATAGGTTCAGAGGGTCCCTGATTTGCAATGACTGTTCTAATGTTTCATGTATGGTTGTCATATCACTTGCTTGGGCATTTATAGTTGGCAGATATCCCCTGTTATCTTTTGTCATTGTCATGGCTTTTCTCATGACAATATTGAAGCCTGTCTATCCCATCACTTGTTGGTTGTCTTCTTCGATCTGTCTTGTACAGTCATAAGAAAGACTATCATTACCCTTCAGAGCCATACACTGTGACACAATGAAGTGTTGTGGAATGACGGGACAGAAAAGTTTGTACCGCAAACCCGTCAATGTCGGTTATGTGAGACACAGATATTAGAATTTGTGCCAGAGGTAATAAAAGCTAATCAGATCGTTTGGCCTCTGTGCATAGAGACAATACGTTTTACTATCCGGCACCGAATTCATTAAATAAAAATATAACAAAATGGTGTAGAGTGGGCAACATACATGCAGGCGGGCAATGAATATGTGCACCCATGCCAGACGTATGATAGTAATTCAGCCGATACAAGCCAAGTTAGTAAATTTCAGTGTAATAATGAAATGCATTGCTTTCTACACATAATGAATGTTGAGTAGAAGGAAAATAATAATACGTGTTCGATCTCATTCCTTTAATAATTTGTATACCTCCCCCCCCCCCCGCTTCCAAAACAGCTTCTAGACGTTGACGCATAGATGCCACTAACTGAAGTATCCATCTGAAGCATTTAACCACCCATCTAAAGCAAACAAATGAACTCTTGCACCCCTGCTACACTATCATTAAAAAAAAAAGTTGATGCCTATAGATTTAATACACTTCAAAATAATGTATGTGTTGTATTCTATACATAACAAGTACTGAATAGAAGGAAAATAATAAACATGCCGATTTTCATTATTAACCCCCTGCGGGGTGCTCAGGGTAACGCAAACACATCCTATATATTTCCCCGCCATTTGGCTCATTCTTGCTCATTATTCCAAATCTTGTAGTGGGATTGTGATATGGCAACACTAGATAGGGGAGGGGCGAACAGTAAGGACCCGCCCTCATAGTCCTGCCAACGTTCGTTTAGCATCGAATATGCTTGGGGGTAACGATACTTTTTCTTATGACTGTAAGCATCCATACAAGATTCTTCTTGTGTGCCTCAGCAATCACATCGGTTCTACAGTATCACCGTCAACACTTTTGAGGTTAGAAGGACCGAATCGCTCCCCTGGTACATAGATAGTCAAGGGTCCTCGTGAAATGTCAGGCTTCTCTTCTTATAATTCTGAATAGTATGAAGAGGAGGTTTGTATGGCTTTGGTTCAAATATCTGGCTGTACAATTGTGCTATAAACTCTGTGAGACGTTCCCTCTCCTTTCGGGGCCTCCTCAAGCTGATCAATGTTGTCCTTTGCAGGAGTTGTAAATACACGATCTTGTATATTTTCTGGCAGAATAATGTTATCCGTAGCCACTGCGAGCTTTAGCAGGCACAGAGCAGTTTCATTTTCTTCTGTAGTAGTATATGACACTCCATGACCAAACCTGTTATAAATCCGGATAAGCTCAGCATTGCCCACTCGCTGAATATATAAGATCCTGAGCAAATGAGTCTACTAGCAGTTTTCATGGTTGTTCGGGAGACACATCTCCACTGATCAGTGCAAGAAGGAACTTTGTTACATCTTCTGGCATTTTCACACTGCTAGTTAGGGCTGAGGGTAGAAATGGTCATTATCTATTTTTATCCTGGTGTTTTATAACAGATCTTAGGTGTTACGGTGCTCCCTCCAATGTTTGCTGAACATTAGAGGTGTTTTCCTGAAGAATTTTCAGCTTGCTCTTCAGCTGCTGATTTTCACGTGTCAGGTCATAGGCAGTTAAGTTGTTTGGAAATACCCAAAGCTTTCCCTTTTCATCGGCAAATATATGAAGCACGTTTCCAAAATCAGCTTCAAGTTTCCTTCGAAGGTGTTTCTTAGTGGACTCTTGTATTTCCACTCCATGGGACGACATGCGGTCCTGTAACACATTTGTGAGCTCTGCTAGTTTCATAACTCTGGGTGATTTAAACAGTTCACATCGGATATACTGCAACAAATGGTCATGGACATCCCTTTCAGTCTCCTTGTACTTGTAATCAGGGTCCTCAGGATCATTTAGAGTGGCTGTAACATTACTGTCTTTTATGCCTTTTACTGTAAGTTGGTATAAAGTCTGTAGCAGGACTTATGATATTATGCCTCTGCTGCAACAAGCTCTCTTGAGGCAAGAGCTAGAATTCTAGTTTCTTTACGCTTTGTCAACACTTCTCTTATCTTGACGTTTGCTTGTAATTCAACACACTTTACCAAAGGTTCTCTGGTTCTTGTTCGTTTTATGTATTGTGTTGCCTCTTCTGGTGGGCAAAATATACAAATTTTATCTAAAACTCTTCAGGATGAGGCCTGTTCACTTGCGTAACATCGCTTCACCTGTGAAAGGGAGCCGTCATCTTTGCCTTCAATTTGATCCAAATCACGCTTCTATGATAAAATACCTCTGGCAAATCTCCCTCTCCTATGGTTGCAGCAATGTCCAGCAATAGCGTGTGCTATCTTTTTCTGGCAGCTGTAAGAAGAATGTTCCAGGAATCATAGTCTCTTGGTGATATAAGATCACTGTGTGGAACATCATCGCCAGAATGGATTATGCATGTCTTCTCTGTATGGTGATCCATCTTCAGGGTACAGAATAACGTTCACTCATGCACCTGATAAGACACAAGATAATTAAAGAAATGAGACAAGAATGAAATTAGCATATGCTGAGGTAAGCACAGGTAAGCCGAGTAAGTATACCACAATTTTGTAGAACTATATCACATTCCTGGGAGTATATTTATTTAAGGCTTATGAGAATGCCAGGTTATGTGGAAATATATTGTAGGGGGTGAAGTTTGGCACCGTTTTTCACAACAACTATCAATTGGATTCTAATGATACTTGACAAGCTTATCTAATATACATTCCTTGATGTGAAACTGTTTGACGTTTTGTGAAAGGAATGACTGTGACAAAGAGAAAGCATTAAGAAACCACCAACCTTTGGTGATGTCAGGATCATTTATTATTCAGTGGATTTTGATAAATTTTGCATAGTGTCTTCCTATAACCAACACCCCACTCAACACAACATGAATTACAAACAGCACAACAATCAACAAAAGTGAGTTAAACCCACAAGTGCGCACACCCCATCATCAACCCTATTTTCCGAATCTTCAGAAACCAGATTTTCGATACAAATTTGCGGCTGTCTAGCCAGTGTAAGCTACCTATTTGGGATTGCTGTCATTGAGATTCTCAGTGCCAATGGTAGATCTTTTAAATGAAACAAATAAACCTTGGCCACCTTTTGTGGTACTGACCATACCAGGTACCTCACAGACTCGATAGGATGGTGGAAAGAATAGAGGAGGTTCAGTCAGTTTTAATTATGGCTTTGTGAAGTTAGTGTTGCTCTGGAGTTGTGAAGCAGACAGTGTAATTACTTGAGAAAATAAAAACAACGAAAGTCAGAAGCATGTGTTATTGCGATGTCTTACTTGATCTTGTACATTGGAAGGCTGACCCTTTGAAGAATTATTCACCGAGTAATGTTCTTCCCATACTGAACTACTGCTGTTGGAGCCCTTGGCAGTATGGGACGAGGATAGAAATCTATGAAAAAATCCAAAAATCACAATATACAAGAAAAGTCAAAATCTGTGAAAAAATAACCTCAGTCTAAATGTATGAAAAATAATTAAAACCTAAATATGTGAATGTTAATAAATTTTAAAACATGAAAAATCACATCAGATTTAAATTTAAAAAAATAACATATCCAAATCTATAAATGGCCATAATGTCTTAATCTACAAAAAAAATAGCTTCAAAATCTAAAAAAACTGGCCACAAGATCATCAGTAACCCTAGCTTAGTTACGGTTTCAATTTGGACCCCATGTTAATAAATCAATCAATCAATCAATCATTTCCTGTGGCACCCTCGGGGATGCATAGGGCCTCGATGAACTCACACCACCACATCCTATCTTGTGCTAACTCCTCAAGATCTCCCCAACACTCATCTCCAGCTTCCCGTCTCATTGTCCTCACCCACGTCTCTTTTGGCCTTCCTCTACCTCTCCTACCAAGTGCCACCCACCCTGGTGTACCTCGTACTATTCCCTGTCTCCTATACACATGTCCTAGCCACTTCCATCGTGAGAATCTAACATATTCATCGATCGGCTGCACTCCCGTTATTTCTCTAATTCTACTATTTCGTATCCTTTCCCACCACTTAACTCCTAATATTCTTCTAAGTGCTTTGTTTTCAAACACCAAGAATTTATTTTCCATAGTCACTGTGCTGTACCAAGACTCGTGTCCATAAATTAAGATACTCCTAACCATTACCTTATAAAGTTTGATTTTTGTATGCACAGAAAAATTGTTATTATTCCAAATATTTTTAAGCATTCCCATTGCCTGATTAGCCTTCTTTAACCTTTCCTCGAATTCAAAGTTCAAAGAACCATCCTTGGCTAAATAAGTACCTAAATATTTAAACCTATCAACTTGCTTTACAACCATACCTCCAATTACACATTCCTGCGCATTTTCCATATTCATATTGATTATTTCAGTTTTTCCACAATTAATAACCAAACCCACCTTGCGACCTTCACTCACCAAACAGTCCAACACTCTCTGCATCTCTTCTGGCCCATCACAAATCAAAACTATATCATCTGCATAATCTAAATCTAAAAGTTTCCTGTTCTCTCCCCAAAGTATACCTGCACCGGTTTCTGTTCCAACGCGTTTCATAATGTAATCAATGACCAATATAAATAGTAAAGGCGATAGAACACCACCTTGAATTACTCCGGACTTGACTTCAAACGAATCACTCAGACAACCATCAACCATCACTTTACAAAATGTGTCCTCATGCATGTTCATAATGACCCTCACAAACTCCTCTGGTATTCCATAATGTCTCATGATCTTCCCCATAGTCTCTCTCGAAACACTATCAAAAGCCTTTTCAAAATCAACAAAACAAAGACTTAACGGTACTCTCATTTCATTAACTTGCTGCATCAAATGCCTAACTATAAAGATATGATCATTGCAACCACGTCCCTTTCTAAAACCAGCCTGTTCATCCCTCAGAATACCCTCAACCACCGGCTCCAACCTATTTAGCAACACTCTACTGAAAACTTTCAAAGGTATCGGTGACAAAGAGATTCCCCTCCAATTACCACATTCACTCAGGTCTCCCTTCTTCGGAACTTCAACAATTACACCATTCTTCCAAACTGATGGTAGTAACCCCGATGTTAATAAATCATTTTTTGTTAAAGATTCCCTCGCTTATAATTCTCCAAAGTTACATCCTTTCCTCATGGTACCCTGTTTCTGCTTCAGGTACCATTTTTGCTCTGTGTGCTAAGTTTGATTTTCCTAGGATGCTTACACTTCCATTTTTTGTTTTTACTCAAACAAAACTTGACATATACTAACAAACTAACATAATTTGGTACTCAGGAAACAAACCTGTTCTCGCCTGGACTTTCCTGCTTAAGAAATAGTGCAAAAATGGGACAGAGAAGGGAAAACATTTTCCCGGAACACCTTGGTAGGCATTCTCATCAGTTAAGAAAGCTCCTTAACCCCTTTTCCTCAGTGACTTATTTTGCTTTTTACACCTCACTGACCTTGTCTGAGTTATATAATTACTAATTACATCACCATACCCTCCATAAATAATTTACAAAGGATTTTGACTACTCATATTAAAAAATAAATCTCTAAGAATGGGATGTTAGGGAGCTCCTTCAACCAACGAGAATGCAAACTTGTGTATATTTCTGCATCCCTCTATAAAGTGTCATAAAAATCAGATATATTTATCCAGGAAAACAGGGTGCCGCAGGGAAGTGTGCTTAGTCCCACTTTATTTAGTATTATGATCAATGATATTCTGTCATCAGTTCCCATCCCTAGGAAACTTAACCCGCCACGTGCCGGGTATTTTAGCCCTATGGGTCACCCCAGTGCCGGACATTTTATTTATTTATTTATTTATTTTTTGCTACAACAATAGATTTTGATGAGGAAACAACGAATTTCGCCATTAAAATGCTTACCGAGGCTCAGAAATCAGTTTTATTGAGTCCTGCATACTCGTGTACAGGTATAGCCGCTCTCTCACGCTCATCACGTACGTGAGAGAAAGCCGTTTTCTATGTAAGGTATACTCGGGTATTTATGCTGGGAAGGTATAGCACCGTTCAGTACACTTTTCTGATTACTTATTACTTCAGCATCTATCACAATTTGTGTGTCTTTCTCACTGAATGCATTATCTTACACTTACCTGAAGATAGGTACAACCTGACTTCATTACAAGCAGTCCTGGCACTTACAAGAAGGTATTTACAACTTGACTTCACTATATAGTCCTTACACCTACAAGAAAATATTTACAACTTACACTTACATGATAATATTTACAAAATGCCTTCACTATGTACAGCACTGGGTAAGGAACAAAGGCAGAGTGAGGAAGAGCGAGTATGAGGGGGGGAGGCGAGTGAGTGAATGGTCTCGACAGCCTGGGGGATGGTAGAGGAACAGTTACCATACATGCCTGCCAATTTTTTTTTTTTTTTTTTTAATAACAGAACGGAGGAAGGAAAAACAAATGGAGAAAAAAAAATAATCCATACGTCAGATTACTGGTGTCCTCTGTTCATAAAATATCTGTAACAGTTAGACTTGAACAGTTGTAGGTTGAAATTTGGAGGAAAACAACTCTGGGGAAGCGAGTTCCAGAGAGATGCAGTTCGGGGAATGAAAGAATTCTGATAGGCAGAAGTTCTGCAATATGGTTGAGTGACATTCCAGTCATAAGCGCTACCAGATGCCCGTGTAGCACGAGGGAAGGCATGGAGAGGTGGCACCATGGACGCAACTTCGTCTGAGCATTTGCCAAAAAAATCTGTAAAATAATGCAAGGGAGGCAACATTCCTTCTTACTTGCAGGGGAGGTAGTTTATATGTAATGGCAGGGTTGTTAATGATTCTAACAGCTTTATTCTGAATTTTGTCTAGTTGTCTTAATGCAACCTCTCCACAACCATTCCACAAGGGTGAGCAATATTCAAGCTGAGAGCGCACATGACTCTTATAAATTATAGCTAACTGCTCATCGGCGAAGAAGTTACGGACTCTGTACAATAATCCAAGTTTCTTTGAGGCGGTTTTAGCAAGTGATCTGACATGAGAGGTCCAGCTGAGGGCACTGTTAAGTGAGACACCAAGAATTTCAATACTTTTGGAGATGGGAATATTAGTAGCACTGAAGGTAATGTACGAATCTGGCAATATCTGTCTATTAGTAAACTGTATATATTTAGTTTTACTAGCATTAAAAGAGACAAGGTTGTTTTGTCCCCATTCACTGATTGTAGATAGATCTTGATTTATGGAGATGGCTATATTGAGTTGAGAGGTAGAGATATTAGACTTTGTAAATGGATGTCTGAGTGTGAATGAACTATGTAGTGTTGAGTCATCTGCATATGAGTGAATGGGATTGTGAGTGACAGATAAGAGATCATTAATATGAACCAGAAATAGGGTTGGCGCCAGAACTGATCCCTGCGGCACGCCGGCGTTAATTGAGTGGAAACTCGAATATACATCATCTACTTTTACTCTTATTTTCCTGTCACTAAGATAAGAAGAAATCAAAGGAACAAAAGACATTAGTCCATAGCAAGGGAGTTTGGACAGCAGGGAACGGTGCCATACTCTGTCGAAAGCTTTAGAGATATCAAGAGCTACTGCATGAGTTTCTCCAAAAAGATCAATTGATTGATGGATAGTATGAGTTAAGAGATTGAGTATGTCAATGGTGGATCTTTCGTGGCGAAAACCATATTGTCTATCATTAATTAAGTTGTTGGATTCAAGATGTTTAACAATATGCTTATTAATTAAAGTTTCAAATACCTTACCAAGAGAAGATGTGATAGCTATTGGTCTGTAATTGGAGGGGTCAGACGAACTTCCTTTCTTCGGAACTGGGTGGATATTGGCTTCTTTCCATGAATTTGGGAATAAAGAAGTACGTATGTATAGTCTGAATAATTTAGCCAGGACAGAGGCAAGTTCAGGGGAACACTTTTTCAAAACAATTGGCGGAATTCCATCTGGACCTGGAGCTTTGTTGGTAGGTAAATTGTCTAGGATGGATTTTACAAATCTTGTATGTATTTTAAGTGGGGCAATTTCGGGAGAATCAAGTTCCAGTACTGAGACATTCTGGCTGGTATCATCTATGGTGGAGTTTCTTGCAAAGGTACTAGCAAAGATATCTGCTTTCCCACGTGGGTCATTTGTAATATTGCCATCTGAAGATTTTAGTGGGGGAATGGAAGATGACTTGTTAAAGTTATTATTGAAAGAATTAAGAGTTGACCAGAATATTCTATTGTCATTAGGGTTGTTAAGTAGTTTTGATGCTTGCTTTTGAAGAAAGTTTGATTTAGATAGATTTAATACAGCTTTTGCATGATTTCTAGCAATTTTAAATTGGGAGAGTGATTCAGGTGTTTTTGATTTTAAGTAAGAGTTATATGCTAATGACTTTTGGGCTGTTGCTCTGGCACAATTGCCATCAAACCATTTTGGAGAGTTTGATCTTTTAGTGAATTGTTGACTTGGTATGAATAAATCCATACCAGCTAGTATTAAGTTACAAATGTGGGACTGGGTAGAATTGGGATCACCAGAGAAGAAAGACTGCCATGGAACATCAGCAAGATAATTTCTAAATCCATCCCAGTCTGCCCTGTCAAAGTGCCATCGGGCCACCCTGACAGGTTCGGCATGGGGAGGTGTAGGAGGGTTAACTAATGAGGCTTTGATGAGATTGTGGTCAGAGGATCCAAGTGGTGACAGTACCTCTATCCTGTATTGATCTGGATTATTTGTCAAGAATAAATCCAAGAGATGGGCATTATGGTCAGGATTATCAGGTATTCTGGTTGGTTGCTTTACCAACTGGGTGAGATTAAACGATTCCGCAAACAGCTCGCATTCTAGACCAGCGTCGTCAGTCCGGGCAGAATGCAATAACCATTCAACATTGTGTATGTTAAAATCACCCAAAATGGTAATTTCATTGCCAACGGCAAGGTCAAGGTTACTCAACTGAGTGGATATGGAATCAAATACACTGGGTTCCGAAGAAGCATTGGGGGAACGATAAAATTCACAGATATATTTGGTAATGTTTTGGCAATTTAATTTATATAATGAGTAATCAAAACTGGATGAAGTGAAGTTTAAAATAGTGTCAACTGCATATTGGGATTTGATATAACAACAGGTGCCGCCCTTGTTTCGAAAGTTTGTAAGGAGATGGTAACCGGGAAAACAAAATGGAGATATATCGGTAGAGGGTGAGATTTGTGGTTCTGTGAGGAAAAGGGCCAAAGGGGATATGGACTGAAGGAAAAAATGAACTGAGTTTAAATTTGTGGTAAGGCCACGGATGTTGGTAAAGAATAAGGCCGCACCGTCACCTCTTCGCTGACGAGCATTCCCGGAAATAGCAACAGTCGCTGCTGGCACAGTCGCTTGATAGCGACCGGGAGGACCCTGTGCCTCCAGCCCTACCTGCCGGTGGTGGCAATCCGAGATACCACCTCATTTGATTGTGAGATTGCAGCGGCCATTACTAAAGATGTGAATAGGAGGTGTGATATGTTATGCGCATGTAGTGTGGTGTAGACAGTTGAAGGTAGAGGTATCATGAGAGCATGCTGGCCTACTCTCTGTGTAAATGAATGCACTGAAAATGTTCAGAAAAGGGAGATGGTCAGGGTCAAGTCCTGAGGGCTGGTGAAACGGGAGCTCCAGCTCTGCCTGTTACCCATGAATCTTGAAAAATGCGGTCACAGTGAAGTTTTTTATTCTAAACCATTTTAAAACAGCACTGGCACTGGCTGTAGAATTATGTCAGACCATTTTAAAACGGCACTGGCACGCAGAAGGTTAAATACTCACTATGCTGATGATTGTTCAATATGGCACTCTTCATGTAAATGCACAATTGTCGGCTGGGCGGATTCAAGCAGCCCTTGCTTCTGTCCACCAATGGGCCTTGCAGTGGGGATTCCTTGCAGTGGGGATTTAAGTTTTCTGTCCCTAAGTGTGCTGCTGTAGTGTTCACTAATCGTAATGTACCTAATATATGCTTAACTTTGGATAATCATCGGTACATTTTTGAAATTCTGTAAAGTTTTTGGGAAATTCATTTTGATCATTGTTTGAACTTCGAAATTCATGTTAATAATTTGCTTGCTCGCTGTGATAAACCATTATATGTCCTCGAGGACCTAGCAGGTACTACATGGGGTGCTGACAGAAAATCTTTATTAATGGTGTATAAGTTCCTTATTCGATCGAAGCTAGATTATGGCACACAGGTGTATGGCTCAGCATCCAATGCCACGCTGAAAGGATTGGATGTGTTGCAGAATAAATGTTTGCGACTGTCTTGGAGCTGTCTGGTGTACCCATGTAGCTCATGTGAAAGTGGAGGCAAATGTGCCTCTCCTCTGTATTCGACGTGACCACCTGACCTTGTCCTATGGACTAAGAATATATAGGAAAAGTAATATCGGCAATGTGGCCTGTACCCCCCTGCGTCAGTACTAACATCTTATGTGGGGGGTACGTCAGTCACTTGCTGTTCACCTCCACTTACTAACTCAGGAGCTTGGTGTGGATCTCAGTGATTGTGACAAGTTGGTGACTAAAAATATAGCGCCTTGGGAACCACCTGGATTCACTGTTGATGTGTCATGGCTCCCAACACCAATGACCAAGGCGCCGGAGGCAGAGGTCCACCACTTTTTTTTTTTTTATGCGATGAAGAAGGAACCAAAGGCCATGAGCCCGCAGTAACAGTTCCCTCCAAGAGAAAACAAAATACAATAGAGAGCCAAATTCAAGATCCGATCATTTTGAGATGCCTGGACACACTACGTTTGAAAGTCTGGAGATCATAGGCAGCAGGAAATACAGACAGAGGGAGACAGTTCCAGAGCTGACCTGTTGCATAAATGAAAGACTGGGAGTAACGGTTAACTCTTGCATTAGAGAGTTGGACAGAAAAGGGATGAAAGGTTGCTGCCAGACGGGTGCTACGCGCCCATCGTAGAGGTGGAGGAATGCAAGCAGACAGTTCAGAGGAGCAGTGACCATTAAAGTAGCGAGAAAAAAGAGATAAAGATGCAATAGTGCGGCGAAGAGACAGAGGTTGAAGGGAGTCAGTAAAAGGAGGAGAGTTAATGAGACAAAAAGCCTTTGACTCCACCCTATTGAGAAGAGCTGTATGTGGGGAGCCTCCCCACACATGAGACTTGTACTCCACACAGGGGCGGGTAAAACCCCTGTATAGAGTCAACAATTGTGCAGGGGTAAAGAAAGAGCGGAGTCAGCTTAGCACACCCAATCTCTTGGAAGCAGATTTTACAAGAGATGTAATATGATCTTTCCAAGATAAGTCCCGAGTAACTGAAACCCCAAGCATGTTCAAGGATGATGCAGGATTAAGCTGAATATTATTAAACATTAGTGGGTATACCTGTGGAAGATTTTGTCGGGTTGATAGGTGTAAGAACTGAGTCTTAGATGCATTAAAGACAACCATATTATTTTTACCCCAGTCAGAGATATGAGCCAAGTCAGACATTAGGTGTGCCATAGCCTCATCCCTTGTTTCTTGAAGTAACTGTTGAGATGGGCGTTGCGGGAACCGAATGGAAAGGTGAAGGGTGGAGTCATTAGCGTATGAGTGGATAGGGTTAGATGTACAGCTTAGAAGATCATTGATGAATAAAAGGAAGAGAGTTGGTGATAGGACAGAGCCCTGAGGAACACCACTGTTGATAGATCTAGGAGAAGAACGATGGCCGTCAACAACAGCGGCTATAGAACGACCAGAAAGGAAGCTTGCAATGAAGGCACAGATAGAAGGATAGAAACCGTAGGAGGGCAGTTTGGAAATTAAAGATTTATGCCAGACTCGATCGAGAGCCTTTGAGATGTCAAGTGCAATGGCAAAGTTTTCGCCAGAGTCCCGAAAGGAGGATGACCAGGAGTCTGAAAGGTAGGTGAGAAGATCGCCAGTGGAGCGTCCCTGACGGAACCCATACTGACGATCGGAAAGAAGGTTGTGATAGGAAAGATGCCTTAAAATTTTTCTGTTAAGAATTGACTCGAAAACTTTTGAAATACAGGACGTTAAAGCAATTGGATGATAGTTGGAGGGTTGGGAGTGGTCACCCTTCTTTGGAACTGGCTGAATGAGAGCAAACTTCCAGCAAGAAGGAAAGGTACAAGTTGACAGACAAAGGCGAA
The DNA here is from genome assembly GCF_032717465.1 of Coenobita brevimanus. Classification (NCBI taxonomy): domain Eukaryota; kingdom Metazoa; phylum Arthropoda; class Malacostraca; order Decapoda; family Coenobitidae; genus Coenobita; species Coenobita brevimanus. Next base: position 34,479,822 of record NC_136999.1, on the reverse strand, counting down.
ATAGTTTGCCTAGGCAGGGTGTAAGCACAGAAGCACAGTTCTTGAGAACAACAGGAGGGACCCCATCAGGTCCATATGCCTTGTTAGTACTGAGGCCAGTGATGGCAGAAAATACATCAACTGAAGAAATTTTAATGTCAGCCATGAGGAAGTCAGAGGGGGGAAGTGATGGAGGAAGAGCACCGGAATCGTCTAAGGTGGAATTGGAGGAGAAAGTCTGTGCAAAGAGATCTGCTTTATCAGTATAGGAAATAGCTACAGAACCATCAGAGTAGAAAAGAGGAGGGAAGGATGATGAGGTAAAGTTGTTAGAAAGATTTTTGGCAAGGTGCCAGAAGGAGCGGGAAGAATTCGAGTTGTTCGTCACTTGGGGTACCATCAATTGTACACCAATGGCTCCAAGTCGAGTGAATGTGTGGGTGCTATAGTCGGTTCCACATAAAGTGGCGGAGAAGCTACGCTCAAGTCCTAGTCGAACACAGGTGCCCGTACAAAGGGATTAAAGTGACCTCACCTGACTCTTTCACCAGCCCTACCCTTCTTCTTCCTCTCCTGAGAGAGAGAGAGAGAGAGATCGAACTGTTTATTGTCTAATATTCAAATATAGCAATCATATTTTATTTTCTGACCTAATATTAATTAATCCTACATCCAATCCAAACATGAATTTGTGTAATTTGAAGGCATTATTACGAGTTCTATCCTGATTGGCAAACCTAAGAAAATCACCAATTCATCGCGAAATGGCGAACCCTTATAAGTATTAAAATATCAGTCATATGATTTGCTGAAAATAGCTTCTATCAAGATAGAGTTTTATATAAAAAAATGGTGAAATATTCATTACCCTCTCTCTCTCTCTTCTCGTGTGTGTGTGTGTTTGTGTGTGTGTGTGTGTATGTGTGTGTGTGTGTGTGTGTGATGAATAGGAAATGGGAATGTTTCTCTCCCTCCCCACCCTCTCTCGTTGTTCTTTCCTCCTTCCTTCCCTCCCCCTCCCTCTCTCTCTCTCTTTCTCTCTCTCGTGTGTGTGTGTGTTGTGTGTGTGTGTGTGTGTGTGTGTGTGTGTGATGAATAGGAAAAGGGAATGTTTCTCTCCCTCCCCATCCTCTCTCGTTGTTTTCCTCCTTCCCTCCCTCCCTCCCTCCCTCCCTCCCTCTCTCTCTCTCTCTCTCTCTCTCTCTCTCCTTCTCTCTCTCTCTCTCTCTCCTTCTCTCTCTCTCTCTCTCTCTCTCTCTCTCTCTTGTATAATATGAAACAATGCATGTATATGGCTTATATTTACAGCTCTTGTTTACAATAAGTATACACAAGACACCTCACACAACACTTGTTTATTCATCTTCATCGCTGCTGGACTCGTTCAGTATATTGATAACAAAATTTTCTACCATGTGGTTTACAGCAATGTCATTTCTCATAAATTCTTCTATTTTTTTTTTTTTGTATGTGCCACACATTTCTGCCAGTTTTCTGCTGTTACTTTTTCTATCGCATTTCTCGTCAGCTCTTCGATCACTCGTAATTTTCGAGAAGAATTTGAGTTTCTCTTCCTCACATCATCGTTGACCTGAGCCCAAATCAGCTCTATGGGGTTGAGCTGGCAATGATCGGGAGGAAGCCGCAGCACCTGGTGACCAGGATTATTGGCGATTTCATCAATTTCAAACAATTGCCTGTCTTTATTTGTCTGTTTCTTTGTTTTTTTTTTTTCACTTGGTGTAGCAGCTCAGCCTTAGTGTGCAGAGGGTTATGAGGGAGGTTGTTATCAAGAAGCCACTTTATAATTTCTTGTTTTCATAAGCTCTGTGTTGATGCTTTATTTATGATTTTGCAGTGGTATGATGCGTTGTCCATTATTATAAGTGACCTGGGCGGGATGTTGAGAAGCATCATCTAGGGCGTTCCAGGAAATACTGCATGTGACCTCAAGGCAAAAGCTCCACCCATCTTGACCTGAGGCCAAACGCACACCTGAACCAGCACGGGTCAGCAGGTGCTCCACTCATGCATTCCCTCCTTCCTCTTCTTTGTTACCATTCATCTCAAGCTATACTCACCCAAGAGTCCCAGCATGTTCCACATATTTTTATAAGAAATGTCGATAGAGAATATACTTTATATGCGCGCGCGCGTGCGTGCGTGCGTGCGTGCGTGCGTGTGTGTGTGTGTGTGTGTGTGTGTGTGTGTGTGTGTGTGTGTGTGTGTGTGTGTGTGTGTGTGTGTGTGTGTGTGTGTGTGTGTGTGTGTGTGTGTGCGCGCGTGCGTGCGCGCGCGCGCGTCTAAGATGAATGGGAAATTTTGAAACCTGTCTTAGATAGTTTTTAAAATATTATTACAACAATCATGTAAGTTGCTAAAAGTTACACATAAGAATATACTGCAAGAAGAGAGGATAACTGCAGTAGACCTTTTAGTCCATGCTGGGCAGCTCCAACAGGAATAAGACTAATCTATTAGAATAACACAAGGATAGCACAGAAGAAGGCTCTCCACAGATAATAAAGACACACACACACACACACACACACACACACACACACACATATGCACCTACACGCGCGCGCGCGCACACACACACGCACACGCACACACACACACTCACACTCACACACACACACACACTCTCTCTCTCTCTCTCTCTCTCTCTCTCTCTCTCAGGAGAGTAGGGAGAAGGGAAGGGCTTGAGGAAAGAGGGGGATAATCCTTCAAAGGTCACCTGCGTTCTGCGTTTGACCCAGACTTGGGAAGGAAAATACAGGTTTCTCTCCGCCAGTTTATATGGAATAGACTATAGTGTGTGATCGAATGAACGTCCCCTTAGGTATCGGTTGCTGACTCATACATCTGTGTTTATGTCCGAACTTTTTGCTATTGACAAAGCCATAGACTATGCTCTCACTTCTCGACATGCCTCATTTGTCATATTTCCAGATTCAAAATCAGCCCTTCAGGCAATCGCTTCTTGTACTACAGACTCTAATGAGATCCAGGGCTGCATTATTAATAAACTGCATTCATGCAACAAGTCCTTCAGCTGATCTGGGTGCCTGGTCATTGTCATATTTACGGCAATGAGCAGGCTGCCTTACTTGCAAAGTCGGTCATAGAGCTCGAGGAGACTTGGGACGTTCCTCGTGATCTACGGTCGTCTCTCTCTCTCGGAAAGAAATCGATAAATCCTCTGTGGCAAGGTCAGTGGACCAGACTGAATATTCCAACTTGTAAGCCATACCTGGCCGACTGGGATACTGCTAACCGTCCCAGTCGCCTTGAACAGAAAGTATTGGCGAGGTTATGGCTCAATGCCACCGTTTTAACTCATATGAAACCATATATGGAACGATTATTCCCACCGCACTGTAACATCTGTGATGCGGTGTTATCTGTCAGTCATGTCATCCTGCGCCGTCGGCGATTTATTGGTGAACGTGCTTCACTTATAAATTACTGCAGTGCTGCTGACGTCCCCTTCACCCTTTCCACCATCCTGGGTGATGGGGAAATTGTTATGACTGAGAAATTGATGGCTTTCCCGAGAGAGACCAGACTGATCAGAGTGTTGTGACTTTTTTACTGTGTGGTTTAGGTTTTTATCGACTGTAAATATATATATATATTGTACTATTAATTAGGGTTGACAGTTGACATATTTGAAATAGTTCCTGCTTACAATTGATCTATTTCTGATATAGGTGTTCCCTACATCAAACCCAGTTCCCCGCGTGACAGTCACTAGCTGATGAGTGCAAGTGTGTAATATAGTAAGGTATATATTGGGCATTTGCAGTCGATGGTGGTCTGTTGGGCGAGGTCCTTCACTTATTGTACATACGATGTAAATACATTATACCATCTTGTTTAAGTTGTCCTAATTAGGGCCGACAGCTGATGTATATGGAAATGTTCCTGACTCGTCTGGTTCTCATTCATATATTGATGTCCGCTGTATTAGGTTCTGCCTTGACTGACAATCGCCAGGTGATGAGTGCAGGTATGTAATGTAGAAAGGCATAACATATCTTCAGTCGATGGTGTTCTGTTGGTCGAGTTATTTTTTCCATCAATGTAGGTCTAGGAATCTGTCTCTTTAGGATTTAGCATTGGTTACCGATTTGTCTGTTAGATGATTAGTTTTAGGGTCTTTAGATTAGGTTTTTCTTTATAAGTAATATTAGGTCTAAAAAATATAACACCAAGAAAAAAAAAAAATAAAATAAAATAAAATATATATACATATATATATATATATATATCTATATATATATATATATATATATATATATATATATATATGTGCAAGAAAGTGTGTCTGTATATATGCATGGAAGTGTGTGTGTGTGTATATATATATATATATATATATATATATATATATATATATATATATATATATATATGAGTATACAATTCCTATAGAACAATTGTAATACCTGATAATGGCCTGAGGTGGGCCGAAAATTTGAATTATGTTGAGTTTACTACATTAATTTAATACTGTATATATATATATATATATATATATATATATATATATATATATATATATATATATATATATATATATATATATATATATATATATATATATATATATATATATATATATATATATATATATATATATATATATATATATATATATATATATGGCCTTAATGACCAGGGGCTTTGGCCCCAATGGTCGATAGGCCAAAAAAGAAAAAAATGTCATAATACTCACAGAAGTCTTTATGATCAGGTCAGTGCGATTTCTACGTTGGCCGGAGCACCTACTTATCACTACCATTGTCGATAATGGCGCAGAAAAACAGTCCTGTTTCGCCTGCTCTGGATAGGGGGTAAGTATGCTGAAGAGAATGATCAAACCAATATGAAAAACACTCATTACACCCAGATATGCGTGGCCAAATAGGCTTCACTAACTCTAATCCAGTGACTTGCGTTTTCAAGTGAAATATTTATGTAAGTAGAGTGACAATTTAGAAGTCTGAAGATAGGAAACTTGGAGGTCTAAGAAGAAGAATTATGCTTAATGGAAGTAGTTAGTAGTAGTAGCCTAGTAGAGGTAATAATAGTAACAAAGGTGGTGGTAGTAATAGTAGCAGTAGTAACAATCGAGGTGGTAGCAATAGTAGCATTGGTGATTTAGGAAACGTGGAGGATTAAGAATTATTATGGTCAGTGGAAGTACTTAGTTGTAGTAGTAGTAGAGGTAATAATAGTAAGTGGTGGTGGTAGTAACAGTAGTAGTAGTAGTAGCAGTAGTTGTAGTAGTAGTAGTTGTAGTAGTAGTAGTAGTACTAGTAGTAGTAGTAGTAGTAGTTGTAGTAGTAGTAGTAGTAGTAGTAGTAGTAGTAGTAGTAGTAGTAGTAGTAGTAGTAGTAGTAGCAGCACTGGTGGTGGTTGCAATAGTAGTATTGGTGGAAGTAGCAGTAGGAGTAGTAGTAGTAGTAGAAAAGTGGTGGTAGTAGTAGTAGTAGTAGTAGTAGCTATATTGGCAGTAGTATAGCAGTAGTTGCAGTAGTAGCAGTAGTAGTGCATTCATCATGATGAAGTACACGACCTCTCTGCGAAAATGCTACAGCAAATATGCCATGATGTCACCATAGAGCCACTTCTGTTGCCTCTAGTCTAGACGGTAATCACTTCATACACAAAACAGCAAACACATCAAATGATGAAAGAGTAGATGTCAGTGCTCGAGGTTTCTGGACACTTAGGCAGAGGGCTTTCTTTGACTTTAGGATATATGATCCCATTGCAGCATGTCACCGCAAACTGTCTCTCGAGGCTGCACACAAGAGGAATGAACAGAAAAAAACTCTATCAAAAGAGGATCCAGCATGTGGATCACGGTCGATTCACTGCCCTTGTTTTCACATCAGGTGGGATGGGTCCAAAGGCGGTGAGATTCTCCTCGAGACCGGCACAGGTTCTTTCTGTGAAGAAGCATCAACTTCAGAGTTCTGTTATGACCTGGATGAGATGCCGACTGTCATTCTCCCTCGAGAGGTTTGCACTCCTACGCCTCAGGGGCACAAGATCATCAGCCCTCAGGTCTGTCTCTCTGGCGGGTATGGACTACGAAGCCACTGTGGTCGGGAGCCGCATAGAACAGCAACTCCAATAGATTAATGTCTTTATATGCAGTGTAATGTTAATGAAAAAAAGGTATAACAGTAGTAATCTATGGCTTGTAACCACAGTCGTTGGCGTGTTTTGGGCTAACAGATTGTATGATAAGGGACAGTGTTAATCTTCACATTACGATTCCAAATGGTGAACTGTATTATGAAAGTTGGTTTTGATCATCACAATATATTTCCCAAATTGATGGAGGTGAAATCAGAAAAAAAGGTAGTAGTAGTAGTAGTTGTAGTAGTAGAAGTAGTAGTAGAAGTAGTAGTAGTAGTAGTAGTAGCAGTAGTAGTAGTAGTAGTGGTGATGGTGGTGGTGGTGGTGGTGGTGGTGGTAGTAGTAGTTGCAGTAGTAGCACAAGTAGTATTAGTAGCAGCAGTAGTAGTAGTTGCAGTAGTAGTAGTAGTACTAGTAACGGTGGTGAAGGTGGTGTGGTGGCAGTAGTAATAGTTGCAATACCAGCAGCAGCTGCAGCAGTATATTATTATATTTCATATTTGTTCATGTTTTTGGTAGTAGTAGTAGTAGTAGTAGTAGTAGTAGTAGTAGTAGTTGTAGTAGTAGTAGTAGTATAGTAGTCGTAGTCGTAGTAGAAGTAGCAGTGGTGATAGTGGTGGTGTTGGTGGTGGTAGTAGTAGTTGTAGTAGAAGTAATGGTGGTGGTGGTGGTGGTGGCAGTAGTAGTGGTAGCAGCAGCAGCAGTAGTAGTTGTAGTAGTAGCAGTAGTAGCAGCAGCAGCAGCAGCGATATACTATTCTAATTACACTTATTTGTTGCTGTTTTTGTTGTTGTTGTGACCCCAGGCTCATCTATACATGAATCTGGTGTAGTTTTCTTGTCTTCATTTTACCATCATGGAGGAGGCAAAGTTATATTGTTGATCAAAACGAATCTGTTAACTGAAATTAACAAATTCAGATCTGTGTGTGTGTGTGTGTGTGTGTGTGTGTGTGTGTGTGTGTGTGTTATGCTATTTGATCTGATACTACTACACGAATCCTTAAGTTACAGAAAAGAAAATAATTATCTCACGGTCACGGCTCCTTGATACTGCCAGAGGAGGTAAGCTCTGTGTATCTATTTATCAACCTATCCCTCTATCTATAGCCAGACATCCTAATCCCCTGAGGGATGGCCACAAACAAATCGTCTCCCAATTGCTCTGCCCTCTGCATTTTCCTGCCGTCTTTCAAACTGACACCCCCTTCTCTCATCATCCGTCCATTTCATTCCTGGTCTCCCTATCCACCGTTCCCCTTCCATCTCATTCATTTACACTCTCCTCCTCAGTCTCTCATTCTCCATACTCTCCACATGGCCACATGAGGTAAGAAACAACATAAAAACATACAAAAGGGCTAAACCATTACGTTGTTTACCTTCATCATCACACCCAGTGACCTGAATTATGCTGCTGAGTTGTGGTTTCCTCTAGTCCGTCATCCTACCCCTCGTGGGACAGGAATGGGACTGAGAGGCTTTTTTCCGGTTGAATAGGTGTAGTACTGGGTAGTTGTCCCTCTACAGCACAAATATGTAAATGAATATGTGGCTAAGAATGCCTTGGTAACTGAGGAAGTGAAATAAAAATTAAGGATGGATAATATTAATATATGGAGGATTATATAATTCTGGATGTAACTACGTACACATAAGTTAAACAGCACTTGTGCCACTGACACAATACGAATGTGTACCAAACATTTCATGCACTATTTAGCCTCCTGCACATCTGCCATCACATTATCTCTGAAATGCCAGGAAGTCTATCAAGGGTATTATGGTATTTGTTATGCTATGCGTTTTGGGGTCGGCTTCCCGTCCTAAGAGAGTAGCTGGGTTCCCTTTCTAGACCGGAGTTTAGACAAAGTCTGAGAGGAACTGACCATAAAAACACAGGGCATCAACCTTACACGTATATTGACAAATTCTTTGCTATGGAACAGGAAGACAGTTTACATAATATACTAATCAAAATTAATACATAGGCTGGCAGGTGGGTTTGAAGTATCACACAGGATACCAGGTAGACAGGAGTCTTAGTCTGGTTCGGGAGGCATTACACAACTTTTATAATCCCTGCACAGGAGGCTCGTTTCCAGTGGGAAGGCAAAATCTAGGTTTTACTAGTTCCAGGATATTCACTCAGACACTGACTCTGGCTCCTGTTTCACAATTGCTACATGCGTAGTGTCACTGATCTCTGTTTCTCGATTCACACAGGGTGGATGTACACTGGCACAGAGTTGTAATAATGACACTGAGTTTTGCCTCATGTATCGCACAGAATGGATATGCCTGTCTCAGGTGTTTTTCCTCACTTTACTGAATCCCACTATTCGCTTACACTGCACAGTCTTTGCCTCTTACTGTTTGTCTGTAGGAGCCATGTATCACACTGTTAGGTAATGTCACTGACTGGGCAAAGGGGAATGGAGGAGGCCTGGGGACTCTCAGTCGTCGGCCTGGGGTAGACGGAGTCCCTTCATCCCGCAGCCACGGGACCACTTGCAGGGGCATCGTCTCTCGTCGAGGGTTTGGGCTGGGTGTGGTGAAAGGCCCCGCACTATTGAGGCTGGGAACTGGGGTCTGGCCCTTAGGACTTGGGCCGAACAGATCCAGGAAGCTCTACCTCAGGTGCCTGGAGGAGGAAGAGTGTCGCCTTCTTTGGGGAGGGGTGAGGTCTTGCCCTGGGGTCCTGGGGGCGCCCTTGGAGGCCCATTGGCTGTGGTCTCCTTCCCATGGTGTCGCTCCCAGCTGGAGTCTGTCAGGTGGAGGTCCTCCTCGGGGTCCCACTGGATGGAGAAGAGCCCCGGGAATAACGCTGGGCCTCTCCACCAGTCCTCGGGGCAGATGTCCTCCTCCTGGACGTTGCCTCGGTCTGGGTGAACAGAGGAGCGTCCTGCGCTCCCGCTGGTAGGCAGGACTGATTGCAGGTTGCCCTCGTGCTGTGGAGTCACAGGGGGTGAGGGACTTTGGCGTCCCTCCCCAGCGCAGCTATGGACTGTCACTGGGTTCCCTTGGGCAAAAGACGGAGGGCAGCTATGGGCTGTCCCTTCACTGTTGGTGCAGCTTTGGGCCGTCACTGGGGCCTGACTCCCTGACAGAAACGCAGGCAAAGTACGGCTATGGGCTGTCGCTTGCCTGTTGGTGCAGCATTAAGCCATCTCCGAAGTCCCGTGTGGAGGGCGACGTGCAGACTAGGAGCAGCTATGGGTCGTCTCCTGCCCACGGGCGTGGCTATGGGCCGTTGCCTGTGTCATGCCCTCTGACGTACCTGCAGAAAGAGAGGGGGCATACCTGTCTCTCCCCTCGTGCGGCTTTGGCCCGTCACGAGTTCTGCAGGGGGTGTAGGCAGCACCTGACAGAGCGGCTATGGGTCATCTCCTCTTTGGCGGCCCAGCTATAGGCTGTGGCCTTTTTGTGTGCGGCTTTTGGCCGTCACTGGGGCCTGGCTATAGGCCGTGGCCCCTTGGTCAGAGCGGCTATGGGCCGTCTCCTTATTGGCAGAGTGGCTATGGGCCGTCTCCTTATTGGCAGAGTGGCTATGGGCCATCTCCTTATTGGCAGAGTGGCTATGGGCCATCTCCTTATTGGCAGAGTGGCTATGGGCCGTCTGTTGCTCTGCGCAGCTTTTGGTCATCACTGGGGTGCTGCCAGGAGCTGAAGGGTCAGCTCCATCCTGATCTTGGCGAGGGCTATCTTGCCTGAAAGGTAGTGCACTCAGACTGAGGTGGTCTCATCGGGCACACTCCGAGGAATAGGGGTGTGTGGCCCAGGTGAACTTATGTCCGTATTGAGTGGACATGCCGCGTACTCTGTCTACCTCTCTGTAGTCTCCTCCTGGCGTGTGGTGGCGACCTGGTTTGCCTCGGGCGGCATTTCAGTATTTATGGACATCACGCTGAACTGATCTTTGTTAAATAATGCAATTACATAAACAATAAACAGCAATACACGAAGTGTAGTCGAAGTTAGGATGTATACTCTGCACATGATACTTGACAATTACGAATTCAACAAGACAACATGAATAAACATTGCCGTTTGAATGTTAATACAGTTTCACGTATTATGATCAAATAAATGTTTTATGGATATACTGTGTTATTTCCATATTTGTCATTACTGTTTAAGTAAATAGCCAAAAAGTCATCTGGTCTTCAACATCCGGTTAGACCCGATCGCCTTGGTAATACCACAATGATACTTGGTAAAAGTCACACCAAGTTCCTTGATTGATATGCACAAAAAATCTCTCTCTCTCTCTCTCTCTCTCTCTCTCTCTCCTATTACTTAAATATATCTTTTGTCTTCACAGTGCCTTTGCGTTGGTGGAATCGGGTTTATATAATAGGTGGATGAAGCACACCCTAGCCAACACCACCGCCTGTGTCAGTCCACCCATGGTCATCACCGTCACTACTGTCCTCTCACTCGCCAACCTCTGGGTAATTAATTACAAGACTGTGTAGTTTTTCAAGCACTACATAATTATCTGTCTCTATCTATCTTTTTATCTGTATCAAATACCAGTTGTCTATTTCCGTAAGGGGTGGGTACTAGCAAATCGCCTCCACGTTATCCAGTCCTCTGTCTGCCTTCCCTCCAAATCATACTCACTCACCAACCTCTGGGTAACTGTGGATTCTGACCGGAATTCACAAATATATTTACGACCAATTCTCTCTCTCTCTCTCTCTCTCTCTCTCTCTCTCTCTCTCTCTCTCTCTCTCTCTCTCAACTTTGATTTCTTATTGGGAAGAAGGACAATTGACATGGGAAGTTTCTGCACTCCCCTTTTGTTTTCTTCTCTGCAAATAATAATAATAATAATAATAATATTATTATTATTATTATTATTATTAATAAATAAATAAATACTACTATTACTACTACTACTACTACTACTACTATTAATTGATAATAATAGAAGTAAAGTAATATAATAATAATAATAATAATAATAAGTAAACAAAAGAAACAGTGAGATCTCAGGCCCCATGCTGTCAATGCAAAGCATCGCTCGGTATGCCTCCACCAATCCTTGCGCATGGACTCTCCTTACATCCTTCATGACAGGCATCACTGTGGGTTGAATCGAGACTAAAGAGAAACTAAGTCAGCCCCATTGGACCTTGACGTTTGGTTATTGTTCTGACCTTACTGACCTAATCAGTTCATCGTCCTTTCATAATGTATCACTGAACAGAGTTCGGTTGAAATCCGATGTGGGGTTCAGGAGATATCGCGCCCAAACCCATATGATCTTGACCCTTGACCCCTTGACGTTGCTGACCTTCTCAGTTCATCACTCTTTCATACTTCATCACTGACAAAACTTTGGCTGAAGTCCGTTTAGGAGTTAAGGAGATATCACATATACAATGATACACTAAGTTGGCCCCATATGAACCTGACCTTTGACCAGTTGACCTAGCTTTCCTAATCAGTTCATCATCTCCTCATAGTTCATCACTAACAGAAGGTTAGTGGAAATCTGTCATGGGTTCAGGAAATATCGTGCCCACATTAATGTTGCAGACAGATGTCCATAAGGATAAACTAAATTGATCCCACATGTGGCTTTGACCCTTGAACCCTTGACTTTGCTGATCTAATCAGTTCATCGTCCCTTCATACTGTATCAGTGACAAAAGTTTGATTGTAATCTGCTGAGGGGTTCAGGAGATATCACACCCACAAGATAAACTAAGTAGACCCTATATGACCTTGACCTTGCTAAATTAATCAGTACATTATCTCCTCACAGTGCATCGCTGCCAAGAATTTGATGGAAATCTATCAATAGTTTCAGGAATTACTGCGTCCAGAAAAGTGTTATGGACAGACGCACACATGCACGGATCGACCAATCGTGTAATGCTTCCGCCACCACAGGTGGGCAGAAGCATAATAATAAATAATAAAAGAACTATACTACTACCATAACTACTACTACCACAATCCAGAGGTGGGCACCACAAATGAAAATTCAGTTCAGCAACGCAAATCCGCAGACTAAAATAAGTGCCTTCTGCAACCGCAAATTCTTGAAATGTACAGTTCTGGAAATGCAAAAACGCAAACGCAAATGCAAACTTCAGTACCACGGCATCAGCTCCATCTTATTCTCGACACCATTAGAGGATTATATTATAGCTTTATATTTTAATAATCACTGGATAAAAAATCATATCTAGTTACGTACTACAATTATATCTTTATTCTGACTAACAGTAGGTGACTATGAAGTTTGGAAATTGTCTAAAGTAATGACTGGGATATATAAAATTACAGTTACAGGAAAATTAAAAAATATATTTCAGTTAGTATTATTAGTATATTAGACTGCTTTTACTACAAAACAAGGGTTTATCCTTCACTCTCGTATATAAATGAATTTAATTACTACACTTCACAGCTCAAACTTGATAAGCTGACACACCAGTCCACCTCTATTCCTCGGCTCTGACCTCTTTAGCCGACATTCTTTAGTCACAGTCAGACTCCAACAACTGAGACAACTCCACCGTACAGTATATCTTTCTATCTGTCTATCTATCTCTGTCTATTGATACCGCATGGAGAAAGGTAGATGTCTGGTAAGAAAAACGGTAAAATTGTGTTCAGTTTCATTTCGTATGTTTCTTGTTTAATGTTATTTATCCACCTACTGATTTTTGTTCAGACTGAAATTCTGCCAATGTTATAAGTCTGGCAATTTGAAATTTAGACTAAAGGTCATGTTCTAGTTGGACTGAGAGGCTTCGTACCACATCTTTGCACTTTTCACCTTGTTATTGGGTTCTTTGCAAAAGAAGTCTTTCTAGTATTGATATAGTTTACATGACTAGCACATATTACAACGTCTGTGAATCTGGAAAATAAATGGCTCATGACTTAGGCTTTATATTTCTCATTATTTATTGGGGGAAAACCATCTTTGCTGGTTTTTACCGTATTCTTATTTCTTACCCTCCCCCCAGAAAGCACAAACAGTATATCATTAATATCATGTAGTGAGGAGCCCTCCAATGTAAAGAGAATACGACTTGCCATGACGATGTTATGCTTTATTATTCAATCACGAGTACGAACGTTGCCTCATCTTTGCTTACACTCATTTTCATTCCTTTCCTGAGAGCTTGGTATGAAGCCAGTGTATACCAAAAAGAGATTAATCCGATACTCTGCCGTTCTCTCTCTCTCTCTCTCTCTCTCTCTCTCTTGAATCGTAAATTTGTGGTACAAAATGTACGATAATGAAAAACGCTACTGTACATCGTACCGAAGGTGAATTTATCGTGCATATCGTGCATATCTATTGTACACATGGCAAGAGTGCGGGAGTTGCAGGCGGCGCTGGCGAGCCGGACTCACCCAGAGGCCGCCTGACAGGCTGGGCAACGTAGATGTTCGCGGGCTGATTTGCGTTTGTGGAAGTGCTTCCGCAAGCACAAAACCGCGAATTTACTTAGAATTTGTCGCAAACACAAAACCGCAAAGGAAATCAAACTTCCACAATTGCAGAATTTGCAGTTTGTGGAAGTGATAGGGGAAGTGCCCAGCTCTGCTACTATCGTTCATTCACTTTTACTTGGGCCAGATATTCGTCCTTTTGCAGCTTATTTCTCGTGGCACAGTGGTTGAATATGTCAATATGAGGGCTCTGTATCTCTTCCACAGCACTTCTTCGTGACTAGCACCATATTCTAGAGTTAATCTTTTGTTACTGGTCAGAATTCAAGATGGAGAGATGGCAATTTTATGCCAGGGTAAAATGAACAGATTATAGCATGATAAATTTTTGAAAAAGAGGTAGAGACTGCACCTTCTATGCAGAGAATTGCAACAGCAGGCAGCTAAGCGCCATGTTGCCTCCCACCCTTTCCCAACACTCGCTCAATTGCTCTGCACTGTTCCCTGTTTTTGTTTCCATCTTTTTGTTTCCTTTTCATTAATTCTTACTTTGATTAGTTTAGCCATTTTTGGTACTCTATATATTTTGTTTTTCTACTGCCTACATCATTTACGATGGACAATGGCAGATAATACGAAGATATATAGAGAAGGTTTGGTTGGATGTCGCAATCAAAAAAAAAAAAAAAAAAAAAAAAAGGTCCTGTACACATGTTCTAAATTTAACCCCAATTGTTATATCCTTATAAAACAAGGTACGCCTGAACCAGTACTGTTTACTGCAGTACCTTCCATATAAAAAAAAAAAAAAAAAAAGGGAGGATGACTTCTTTAACCCTTATCCGCTGGTTGACGTGTATGCACAACAGGATTCAGGGCGCGCAGGGCTGCCAGTTGCCTTGCTATACCACACTCACCTTCCCGCCACTGTTTGAGTGGGGACCATTTTCTGTGATACCTATGGGGCAGGTACGACCCACAGGTACCCCGCGGTTGCACTGTTCATTTTGTACTCGGCAGTGGTAGCGAGAGGAACCATGTAATCTTCCTCAACGTCGTCCGAATCTGTAACACCATGTGAAGGGCTGATCGCCTCATTGACCCACGCTAAAGTCACGTCCTTTGTGCCAGGGAAAGGGCTTAGTGATAGTGCCATAGGACGTGCCTTAGACGAGACTGTCATCTTGAACACTGAGTGAGAGTACGTCGTCAGAGGGCAAACAAAGCTACCACGTGGAGAGCGAGCTCTCTCGCCCTTCATTCCCTACTCGCTCTCCGATGCCAGAGAGGGCTCTCCGACTTCTACAGGAGAAAGGGAGAGCCTACAACAGCGATGATTTTGTTGATGAGGAGGCGGTAGATGACCCTGGATACTGGGAGTGTGGCCGTGGACCTGGCGGACATCTGCAGAAAAAACGCCGCAGAGCCATTTTCCCCTCACTCTCACCATCTGCTCGCTGACATATCTTCCTCCACCACTCCCCCACACCTCAGCCTACCACTTCAAGGGCAGAATCACCTCAACCAGGACCTTCAGGAGTTGTATTGCCTAGACGGGAGCCACGTGGTGATACGCAGCGCCAAGCGTCTTCAAAGGAAAGTTCCACGTCAGGTGAGTCATCACCCGCTTACTCCCCCACCTCTCCCTCTCCTCCCTTCCCCCCTGCCCGTGGCCGTGCATGTGGTCGTGCACGAGTGCTTGAAAAACGCAGTGCAACTGCCAGATGGCCTGCTCTACCACGTGTGGTTAGTGTAGATACATTTGTGTGGGAGGATGGTGCCGGCTTTGAGCCATCTGTGCTGGCATTTGATGAGGAGGGTGCAGGTGTGCAGGAGGATGCACTTCCCCCCAGGCCTTGGACCATTAGTAGTCTATTCAAGGCAAGTTTCACGACTGCAATTATGTAGTACCTGGTGGATGAAATTAATTTTCACCAGGCCATGTGCGTGCGTTGGCTGGATGTACCTGCTAGTGAGAGCACACACATGTGTGAATGGATACCTGTAGAGGTGGGGGAGAAGTTTGTTTGGCTCGCCCTGACCATGCTGATGGCGCACATAAAAAAACGTGCTTCACGAATATTGATCGGTGGATGAACTCGTTGGCACACCTGTCTTCGGAAAATACATGGCCCGTGATAGGTAACTGGCAATCCTGAGGTTCCTACATTTCAATCGAAATTATGGGTCTGCACCAAACGACAGGTTATGGAAAATAAGACCAATCCTTACAATGCTGAAAGAGTCATTCTCCAGGGTTTTCCGTCCGTTCCAGAAAGTGGTTATTGACGAGTCGCTGGTGTTATTCAGGGGCAGGCTTGCATTTATTCAGTATGTGCCATCAAAGCGTCACAGATTTGGCCTGAAATTCTTTGTGCTTTGTGACTGTAAAACTGGATATGTGCTAGATGTAACAGTTTACCCGGCAACAGATGTTGATATATCTAGCGATGATCCTCATGGATTCTCTGTATCAGTAGTGAAAATGCTGATGGAAAGGTATTTCAACAGGCACCACATTCTGTACACTGATAATTATTACACAGCCCCGGCGTTGACAAAGTATTTGCTTGACCATGGTACTGAGTCCTGTGGAACTGATAGGGCCAACAGAAAGAATTTCCCAGTATTTATGGCAAATACTGAGAAAGGAGCCCTTCTGACAAAGAAATGTGGGAACATGTTAGCCCTTCTCTGGCTTGATAAGAGACGGGTTAACATGTTGTCTACAGTTCATAAGGGTGTGCTGGAGGATACTGGTAAAACAGACAACAGGACCAGGGAACCCGTGGTGAAGCCAGATGCAGTCAATGACTACAATATCAAGACGCGGCTGGTTGATAAATCGGACATGCAGATTGGTGAGGTAGATTCCCTATGTAAATCCTGCAGATGGTACAAGAAGGCGTTCTTACACCTTCTTGAAATCGCCGTCCTGAACAGTTTCAAACTGTTCAAGGAGCTTGTAATGAAACCTCTCACTTTACGAATGTTTGAGAGAGAGCTTGCACGCGAACTCCTTGAGCAATATTCAACTGCTCAGGTGACAGGTGCTAGGCGGAGGACAGCAGTTCCAGCTGACAGGCTCAGCTGTGCGGAGTATTTCTGTCAGCACAAGATTGCGGAGATCGGGAGAACAGCAGCAGGTCGTCTGGCATACAGGTGGTGCCACTTCTGCTGCACAATCAAACGCCGTCCCCCAGCATGAAAAGAGACCTCGTACCAATGTGCAGAATGCAAGGTCCCCCTATGCCCCAGATGCTTCTCAGAGTATCACTCCGAGCGTGAGTACTGGGCAGGTGTGTGGGGAAGTGTAAATAATGTACAGTAATGCACAAGTTTGTGTATTTTCATAAATGAGTGAAAAGTGATAGTATGAGTGAAGTATAGGAAGTGCTAAGATGTAAGTCATTTAAAACAGGTTCAGCAAGACAAATAAGTTATTTATAGTAAGTGCAATACAGAAACTGATACTGTGTATTGGATACTGGTTTGAAAATTATTGGAAATACTTTGCGTTTGCCTACGCATTACCTGAAAGAAAACCACTTGTGAGCGGGCCACAAAGAAAAATACCTGCTTGGCTATACCTAAATTATTTCACTCAATACTCAGGGAGATTGTGCCAAATATGAGCATCAGCGTATCTGTGATGTGATGTACAAATAGTGTTAGTTGTGTGAAACATTTCTATGATTTTCACTATAACTCTGAATAGTACAAAGCAGTATGATTTACAGTACAAATAATTACCTCATACTTTACGATAATGCGTGAAATAGCAACAACATTTACCTGTCAAAGTGTAATTACGCGTAATGGTGATGTACAGTCAGTTCTAAGTGTCATAATAAAGGAGAAATATGATTATTTATGGAAGAAGTGAGAACAGAAAAACGAGGTAAAGGAGAAATATTCCTTACGGAAAAAGTGAGTTCAGAAAAACGACGATATATTTCCTTTCCCACACACCTACGGGGCACAGAGGCATTATAGAGCAGGCGGTAAATCCTTGGGTGAGCCACATGAACCGGGTGAGGACTCATTCTCACGGCAGTGAGTATGGAGCAGTGGAAAAAAAGAGTGGAATCTTCCGTATTCCTTCCAAGGACGCACGGGCAATGTTACAATCACCACTCCAGGCAGTGCTGCCAACGCTAGCCGGCTGGGCTAAGGCCGCAGCCGTTGGCACGCGGTCGGAGCAGCGAGCCAAAACATGAAAAAACACTCGTCTTCAACTCATCCTTACTCATCGATGGGACACCTAGAGACCTCGGGATACCATCATTAGAAAGAGGAAGAGTTGGTGAATCTTATGAAGTTTCATTTGAATCTCTAGCTATTATAGTTTGTCAGATATGAGGGTTTGAAGTAAGGGTATTTTTTCCAAAATATCAGAAATCGCCTGTTGGGAGGCGTATGCCACGGCCAGGAACCCCCCAGCGGCTAAGGGTTAAAGCCGTCAGCCCATGCTTCAGCAAAATTTATAAGGGTGTGACCACTGTATTAGTTGTATGCTTTAAAAAAAAAATGTTCTTTGCACAACTGTCGATTCTATATTTAGTCTTTATGCTTAGGGACTGGTGTGGCAATATATTCATTATTAAGCTTACCCTGAAATTTTGTATCTATTTCATTTTCTGTGAAGTAAAGATTTAAATTTTTGTTTTCTGCAATGACTTATGAAGTAATTCATAATTTATTAGCCTCCGAAAAAACGTTAACTATGATAGTCTTCAATCGTATTTTTAAAAATCTTCATTACGACTGTACTAACAACTCTTTTGTGAAATACCACATTTGTGCAACTTTTGAGTACAATCACTAGGAAAACATACAAGTGCAAGGAAATTCTTGATAGTCTTCTAAAAATGGAAAAAAATGTGAACTACAGGCGAATTAGAAAGCAGTTGTTGAATCATTAAGCTTGCCACCAGTTAAATTCCCTGCCACAATGATGGAGTCTGCAGTTGTGGCGAGACAATATTTGTTTACAGTAACTCGCCACATCCCGGCAGAGTTTTCACCAGTGACCTCCCTCAATCCTGTCAGATTTTTTATTATTTTTTTTTTTAGCTAAAACCTCTGATTTTTGAAAATTGAAATACAGTACAGTGCCACAGAGCGACCTAGCACCACCAGAAGGAGCCCACCGAGGAGCACTGACAGCGCGCCGGGACTCAGGGCGACAGTGACATAAGTCCGCCCGGGCCACGGACCCATGTGACCCAGAGCTCACCAGCCGTCACCATAGCAGGAATACAAGACTACCTTCCAGGCGAGCCATTCCCAACCAATTTCAGGGTGGAGCTGTAACTCCAGCTCCAGTCAGCACCCCTGAGACGGCTGGTAGCCGCTCAACCCTCCTACAGGAGATGGCATGCAACCGCTCTGGAGGAACACAGGAGACAGCCTGTAGCCACTACCACCTTCATCAGGAGATGGCCTGTAGCAGCTCTGAAGGTGCCCCTAACGAGACTGCTTGTAGCTGCTCAATCCTAGGAGACAGCCTGTAGCCACTCCCACCTTCGTCAGGAGACAGCCTGTAGCTGCTTCCACCTTCGTCAGGAGACGGCCTGTAGCTGCTCTGAAGGTGCCCCTAACAAGATGGCCTGTAGCCGCTCAACCCTCCTACAGGAGACGGCCTGCAGCCGCTCCAGAGGAAATCAGGAGTGGCCTGTAGCCGCTCTGAAGGTGCCCCTGAGTCGGCCTTAGCCGCTCCTTCCCCCAGGCCATGGCCAGTAGCCGGGCCTTAGCGACGGCCTGAAGCCGTGCCCCCAGAAGGCCACGGCCAGTAGCTGGGCCCTACGGCAGGAGACGGCTGGTAGCCGCTCCTCCATCAGGTGCTGACTCCAGTTCACCAACTTACGACCCAGAGGGAGCCCCCCAGCCTGAAGGAGTACTGGAGAGGCCCCATGACTTCCACCGGGCTCTTCTCCCTGCAGCCAGATCTGGAGAGGACACGCCTGATGGACCCCAACGTAGGCCAATGCCGCAGCCCCCTCCTGACGGCGTCTCCGAACACTGGGGACTGCAGCCCTTGGGACCTGCAGACCACCCCCAGGACCCCCGGGCAGGACCTCCCTACACCCAGACACTGGAGATCTTCATCCTCCGTCAGGCACCTGAACGAGAAATCAGGCAGCAATTCGGCCCCAGCCCCGAGGACTGGACTCCCAGCCTAAGCCCCGGAAGTGCGGGGCCCTTCGCCACCAGTAGCCCATAACGAGAAAGGACACCCCTAAGTGTGATTCTGTGGCCCCTGAACACAGAGGCCCCCGGCAGAACCCAGCCCAGTCAGTAGGGAGGTTGGGTCACCTCCGCCACCCTTGTACCTGACTGCCACGAAGCCAAGACCCGAAAAGAGTGACAGTGAAAGCACAGTGTCTGTGACTTAGTGACGTGAAGGCAGAGCAGTGAAATAACCATATAAAGGAAGTCAGTGAGAGAAACACCAGTGACAGTATAAAAGTGGTGGTGTGAATTAAAGTAACATTGAAACCATGAACATGGGCAAGCAGTGAAATACGGGTCTATTACAGTGAATACACTACGATCTTGTAAAATCTGCTTCCAAGAGATTGGGTGTGCTAAGCCGACTCCGTTCTTTCTTTACCCCTGCAAGGTTTTATCCGCCCCTGTGTGGAGTACAACTCTCATGTGTGGGGAGGCTTCCCACATACAGCTCTTCTCAATAGGGTGGAGTCAAAGGCTTTTCGTCTCATTAACTCTCCTTTTACTGACTCCCTTCAACCTCTGTCTCTTCGCCGCACTGTTGCACCTTTATCTCTTTTCTATCGCTACTTTAACGGTCACTGCTCCTCTGAACTGTCTGCATGCATTCCTCCACCCCTACGACGGGCGCATAGCACCCATCTAGCAGCAAACTCTCATCCCTTTTCTATCCAGCTCTCTAATGCAAGAGTAACCGTTACTCCCAGTCCTTCATTTATGCAACAGGTCAACTCTGGAACTGTCTCCCTCTGTCTGTATTTCCTGCTGCCTATGATCTCCAGTCTTTCAAACTCAGTGTGTCCGGGCATCTCGAAATGAATGGATCTTGAATTTGACTCTCTCTTGTATTTTGTTTTTCTTTTGGAGGGAACTCTTATTGCGGGCTCATGGCCTTTGGTTCCTTCTTCCTAGCATAAAAAAAAAATCTAGTAATGCCACATCATCCTAAAATCCAACACAGTCCCCAGTGTTAAACTTATAATTACTAACAGTGAAATAGTACCACCCACTCCCCAAACATATAACTTGGACTTCCTGCACTAATAGTATATAAACCTCTGCCCTAAGTGCTATTCACCTTACCCGACCTTGACCTGAGTAGTATCCTGTGTGATACTAATAATCCATATCTAGGCCGAAGAAATATAATTATCCAGTGTATCTGTATTTGTGACATCTACCCATCCACTGTAGAATTCAGCAATACACATGTAAGGTTGTTTCCTTAAGTTTTTGTGACCTGCCTCTCTCCTGTTTGTCTAAGCTCCGGTCTAGAAAGAGAGCCCAGCTACACACTAGCCGTTAAAGGACGGAAAGCCGCCCCTAATCACCTAGCATTACACTGGTGGACAGCTGTGGTTTTTGACCCGGGCATACGAGAGAGGTAATCAGGAAATACCGGAAAAATGGCAACCAAACCGCATGAGCAATTATCTAAATTCGACCCCGAACAGTATGATGTGCACACATACCTGGCAATTATTAAACATTTGCTAGATATCGGTTTTGAGGATGACAAGCAGAAAATTGCAGTCACACTCCCGCTACTGGGCAAAGCAGCAGCTAACATAGCACCCAAGATCGTTCTGAGATTCACCCGGCCGAATTTCATGAAACTCGTGATTCAAGCCATCACTCCATCACTAGGTAAAGTGGTGGCGCTATCCCAACTGGATAGCTAAACTTTCGATGGCAGCTTGGATGATACTCTAATCCAGGCCAAATGCCTGGTCACCACTGCCTACCCAGAGGCAGATGATGAAACCCGGGAGCAACACACCTTTAATACTCTTCTGAGAGTGCTCCCCAGCATGGCCAAGGAGCACTTTAGAATCGATGACCCTACCGGAGACATGGATAAGGATGTCCAACTGATACGCCGCCTCCTGACCTCCCGCCCTGCATCCCAGCAAATCAACGTGGTAAAAAAGTTTCCCACGAAGATTTTGGCTCCCCCAGTCAAGCCACATCCACCTATGCCCCGCACCAGGACCACCCCAGAACCCAGTCCCCACCAACTGGCACCCCAGTCACAGGGAGAACTCCAACCTCATCCTGGTGAATCCCTGGAAAGTCTCTGCTTGCAGGTCCAGGTGCCCACTGCACAATATCACAGATCAATTGAAAGCTGCCAGATGGAAAACCACCACCCCAGGCCAATGTAGTTTCCTCTCTAGAGAATGAGGAAACAGAGGACGAACTTGCACCCATGGAGACCGGACCTGGGAGGAAGAAGGAGGAAGCCCCAGACAGTTGGATTATTAGGACCGCCCCCCCACCTTCCCACGGTGGCGGGGGCCACTTCCCCCAAATACCGTCCCCCAGTTTACCACAAGATGAAGCTGAATGGGGTCAAAGCCAGACTTCTGGTCGATACGGGAGTGGCCAGATTCTGCCTGTATAACCACTACTCCCATCACAAATTGACCTTTGGCCCGTTATTCCCAATGGCTGCTCACCTTGTGGACGCAGGGGATGGCCCCCTGCTGATCCGTGGGTAAACTCGGGCCCTGCACATTGACACCCATCAGCCGGTGTCGACCCGGCAAAAGTTCATCATATTCGACTCTTCCTGCTGCAATTACGACGGATACCTGGGGTTGGACCTGTTGCAGAAGTTAGGAGCCGCCATTGATTGCCGCAATAGACAGCTGCAGTTTTGAAAATCACCCAACCCTCCCCTCCCACTCGGTGTGTCTGCACCTGCACTCCCTGGCCCCGGCCGGAAGACTCTACGCCCCCTCCCTTCCTTCCATCCCCCGGCCTCTGTCCCCTCCCCCCTCTCTTTTCCCATCACCATTTCCTCCGCTGTCACCATTCCCCCCCACCACGAAGCCTGGGTGCCCCTCAACCGGCCTTCAGGCACCTCCATCCTATTCTCCCCATTGCTGCTACCCGGAACCCTCTCGACCTGCATTCTGCCCCCAGCCTTCCTTCTCCCTCATCACACGGCAGTCCTGACTGCCAACTTTGCCCCCTTGCCCCTCATCCTCCCTAAAGGGCTCATAATTGGAGAGATGAAGGAAGCCGAGCCCTGTGTCCCCTCCCCCTCCCACTCCCCTGCCCCTCTGTCCCCCATCCCATCTCTCCGCTCACCAATCAGACACCTTCTGCCGCCTCCTCCTGGATTTCCAGGATCTGTTCGCGGCAGGACCCACCGACATTGGACACACCACCTACCTGGCTCACGAGAGTCACACAACAGGCCCACCGATCCGAAAGCCATCCCGGCGGAAGAACCCCAAACAGTGGGAAGAGGAAGACCACCAGATACAGGAGATGACCGAAGCCGGAGTCGTCTCCCCCTCCACCAGCCCCTAGTCCTCCCCTGTCGTCCTCGTGAAGAAAAAGGATAGCATAATGCGGTTCTGCGTCGATTACAGCCGGATTAATGATGTGACCACCAAGGACGCCACTCCACTCCCGCGCATAGACGACTCCCTGGATTCCCTGTACGGCGCCTCCTAGTTCTCCACCCTTGACCTCCAGTCAGGGTATTGGCAGGTCCTGGTCCATCCGGAGGACAGAACAAAAACCACTTTCTCAACCAGCAACAGGAAACATTATGAATTTAATGTTTTGCCCTTTGGCCTCTGTAACGCCTCCATCACCTTCTCCAGACTAATAGAATCCGTTCTAAGCGGCATCACGTGGGAGATCTGTCTCACATACTTGGATGACGTCATAGTCTTCAGCCAGACCTGGGCCAACCACTGCAGCGCCTCCATCAGGTCTTCACCAGGATTCGGCAGGTAGGCTTAAAACTCCGGCCCACCAAGTGTGTCCCGGCTGCCAGAACTGTCTCATTCCTGGGGCAAGTCATCTCCCAGGCTGGCATATCTCCTGACCCCGACAAGCTCTGCACCATCATGGACATACCCCCACCACAAGATGTTCATGGGATTCTAGCCATCCTCGGCCTGATGCCCTATTACTGCTGCTTTGTGAAGGGGTTCGCCCACATTCCGAAGCCACTCCACGACCTGACCCGTAAGGGAGAATCGTTCATCTGGATTGACGAGAGACGAGCCGCCTTCCAACAACTTAAGGATAAGCTCGTTTCCACCCTCATCGTGGTCTTTCCTGACTATGTCATCCCATTCTGGCTCTACACAGATGTGTCCTTAATTACGATCGGTGCTTTGCTGGCACAAGTCCAAGAGGGCCGTGAGCACATCATCACCTGCACCAGTCGTACCCTCAGGCAGAAAAGAATTATGCCGCCACCAAGAGGGAGTGCCTGGGCATCATCTGGTCACTTGAGCACTTCCGGGCGTATCTATCAGGGACCCAAGGTACCATCATCACTGATCACCAGTCCCTCTAGTGGCTGCGGCAGTCTGACACCCAGCTCATCCGATAGTGCGACACCCGGGAGGAGTTCACCTATGAAATCTCGTACCGCCCCGGCAAACTCCACACCAATGCAGATGCTCTCTCTCTTGACTCCCCATCAACACCACCCAGCTGGAACCCAATCTCCAGCAGTGGCATTGCAAGGAGTGACCCCCCTGGATCCCCCAGCACCATTTCAAAAAACTTTATTTCCAGGGCGACAACCTGCTTATCCTGTCCCTGCATATCTTAGCACCTGGCACAGTCCTCGACGCCCTCCAACACCTGCACACTTACAACGGTATTCACCTGGGCACAAAAAAACTCTTGCAGGTCTTTAACGACACCTACTGGGTGCCCAATCCCTCCACCCTCGCCAAGGAGATTACCCAATCTAGCCGAGCATGCGTCCTTGGTAAGGACATCACCTGTACCGCCGGTCCATCAGGTCGTATTATCGCCCGTAAACCTTGGCAGCCATTGGCAATCGACACAGTGGGACCTTTACCCCCAAAATCAGCTATAGGTATGTGATCACATTTGTTGATATGTACTCCAAAGTCGTCGTAGCCTGCCCAGCGAAGGAACACCACACTGTCGCAATGGCTGACACCCTGATTCAGCACGTATTCCTGTATTTCGGTATCCCACAAGCAATCCACTTAGATAATGCATCCGAGTTCACCAGTATGATCTGGGAGGAGCTGGCCCACATATTTGGCTATAACATCTCACACTCATCCCCTTACTGGCCCCAAGGAAATGCCATATGCGAGGGAAGCCATCGTACGCTGATGAATCAACTCCGCACCCAGATAGAGGCCACCAAAGATGACGACTTGCCCGCCCACATAAAAATCATGCAATGGGGGCAACTCCTGCCCTCGAGAGGATGGAATTTCACCGTACGAACAAGTGTTTGGGGAAACGCCCCTCCTCGTGCCCCTTCGGCAGCATTAGCAACCTCCCACCTCTAGCCCCACATAGGACCCATTAAACCATCTCAGACGTCAGCTAACCCACCTCCAAAACAACCTGGACCTCTACCCTGACACTGCCTCCAACGTCTACAAGCTAGGTGACACTGTTATGATAGCGCAGCTCCCCACCCCCCACAAGCTCGCACCGCACTTCACAGGGCCTCACATCATCATCCACATCCCTAACCCCTATCAGGTGATAGTCGAGTACCACGGCACTTCCCGCACTCTCCGAAACCGTCATGTACACCCTCTTCACACTCCTGCCTCCCCAGCCTCACCCACTATCCCCGCGCCACTTCCCTCTACCTCCTATGATTGCTACATCTCCTCGCCCTCTCTCTCTCCCTCCCCCTCCCCCACCACCACCTCACCTCCCGTCATGCTGCCTCGCACCTCACTTGACAATTTACCAACACCACCAACTCCCCACTGCTCCCCCACCTCCTCACCACCCACTGCCTCCTATCCCACGCCCAGCACCACGTGTCCTGCCCACACCTCCACACCCCCTCTGCCCACCACACCCCCGCCACGGCCATCACCCACCACTGCCACCGAATGTCCCTGACTGCCGCCCACACACGCCCCCTCAACTCTGCCTGCCCTGTCTCATGTCCCTGACTCCACCTGTGCTGCCCACACCCCCACGACACCATCACCCACTAACCCTACACCCTGCTCCCTGCATGATGCCGCCCACACTCCTACCACCCCACAGCCACCCTTGCTCGCCCCGTGCACCTCATGCAAGCGCCGACACCGCACACCCACATCACCACCCACACCCACCCTTAAAACAACCATCACACTCTCCGGCCGCCTATCCCAACCACCCACCCGGTATACCCACTCTCCCACCTCACCCACCTTGCCGCAAAATCACACCACTACCCCTGCCCTAAATCATCTCACACTCATGATACACCAGGGGAAAATCCCAGTCCCCTACACTCCCCAGAGACACCGTGCCACATTACCCCGGCATGAAACCCCACACTCACCGTCCATCTCCAGCATTCAGCACAGCCCTGCACAGAAGACAACACCTAGTGCCATGAGGATTCGCTGAGCCATATGGGTGTCACCCTTCGGATGAAAACAATGAGTCCGAGGACCTCACCACCTCCTACGACTCCTCCACCGACCCATCCACCCTCTTCATCACCTGTGATCAGCAGCAAGACAAGAACTCAGCCACCACAGCCTGGCACTCCCTCTTCCAAACCTAAAGCCAGTCTACCACACCTACGACACCAAAGTTTACCACCTCCAGTCACAGGGATGTGACTTTTTCCCAGCAGACGGTGGTAAAATACAGTATAGTGCCACAGAGGACGACATAGCACCCCCAGAAGGAGCCCATCGAGGAACACCAACAGTGCACTGGAACTCAGGGTGACAACAACATACGTCCACCTGGGCTGTGCGCCCCTATGATCCAGAGCTCACCCACTGCTACCATAGCAGGAATACAAGACTACCTTCCGAGCGAGCCATCCCAAACCAACTTCGGGGTGAAGCAAACACTCCAGCTCCAGTCAGCACCCTTGAGATGGCCAGTAGCCGCTCAACCCTCTTACAGGAGACGGCCTGCAGCCACTCTGGAGGAAAACAGGACTCGGCTTACATCTGCTCCCACCTTTGTCAGGAGATGGCCTGTAGTCATTCTGAAGGTGTCCCTAATGAGACGGCCTGTAGCCGCTCGCCCTCTTACAGGAGATGGCCTGCAGTTGCTCCGGAGGCAAACAGGAGACAGCCTGTAGCCACTCCTGCCTTCATCAGGAGATGGTCTGTAGCCACTCTGAAGGTGCCCCACGAGAGACGGCCGGTAGCCGCTCAACCCTCCTGCAGGAGATGGCCTGTAGCCACTCCAGAGGGAATCAGGAGACAGCCTGTAGCTGCTCCCGCCTTCGTCAGGAGAAGGCCTGTAGCCACTCTGAAGATGCCCCTGAGTTGGCCAGTAGCTGCCCCTGCCCCCAGGCAATGGCCAGTAGCCGAGCCGAGCAAAGGCCTGAAGCCGTGCCCCAAGAAGACCACGGCCAGTAGCAGGGCCCTACGGCAGGAGACGGCAGGTAGCCGCTCATCCGTCAGGTGCTGACTCCAGTTCACCAACCTATCACCAAGAGGGAGCCCCCCAGCCTTGAGGAGTACTGGAGAGGCCCTGTGACTTCCACCGGGCACTTCTCCCTGCAGCCGGATCTGGATAGGTCTCACATGATGGACGCCGACATAAGCCAACACTGCAGCCCCCTCCTAACGGTATCTCCGAACACCAGGGACTGCAGCCCTCGGGACCTCCAGACTGTCCCCAGGACCCCAGGGCAAGACCTCCCTACACCCAGACGCCGGAGATCTTCGTCTTCCGTCACGCACCTGAGCGAGAAGTCAGGTAGCAATTCGGCACCAGCCCCGAGGGGTGCAATCCTGCTGCAAGCCCCCAAAGTGCGGGGCCCTTCACCACCAGTAGCCCTGGACAAGAGAGGACACCCCTATGCGTGATCCCGTGGCCCCTGAACACAGAGACCCCCGGTGGAACCCAGCCCCATCAGTAGGAAGGCTGGGTCACCTCCGCCGTCCTTGTACCTTTTTTTTTTTTATGCAAGGAAGAAGGAACCAAAGGCCATGAGCCCACAGTAACAGTTCCCTCCAAGAGAAAAACAAAATACAATAGAGAGCCAAATTCAAGATTCGATCATTTTGAGATGTCTGGACACACTGCGTTTGCAAGACTGGAGATCATAGGCAGCAGGAAATACAGACAGAGGGAGACGGTTCCAGAGCTGACCTGTTGCATAAATAAAAGACTGGGAGTAACGGTTAACTCTTGCATTAGAGACTTGGACAGAAAAGGGATGAGAGTTTGCTGCCAGACGGGTGCTATGTAGAGGTGGAGGAATGCAAGCAGACAGTTCAGAGGAGCAGTGACCATTAAAGTAGCAATAGAAAAGAGACAAAGATGTAACAGTGCGGCAAAGAGACAGAGGTTGAAGGGAGTCAGTAAGAGGAGGAGAGTTAATGAGACGAAAAGCCTTTGACTCCACCCTATTGAGAAGAGCTGTATGTGGGGAGCCTCCCCACACATGAGACTTGTACTCCACACAGGGGCGGATAAAACCCCTGTATAGAGTCAACAATCTCTTGGAAGCAGATTTTACAAGAGATGTAATATGATCTTTCCAAGATAAGTCCCGAGTAAATGAAACCCCAAGCATGTTCAAGGATGATGCAGGATTAAGCTGAATATTATTAAACATTAGTGGGTATACCTGTGAAAGATTTTGTCGGGTTGATAGGTGTAAGAACTGAGTCTTAGATGCATTAAAAACAACCATATTATTTTTACACCAGTCAGAGATACGAGCCAAGTCAGACATTAGGTGTGCCATAGCCTCATCCCTTGTTTGCTGAAGTAACTGTTGAGATGGGCGTTGCGGGAACCGAATGGAAAGGTGAAGGGTGGAGTCATCAGCGTATGACTGGATAGGGTTAGATGTATAGCTTAAAAGATCATTGATGAATAAAAGGAAGAGAGTTGGTGATAGGACAGAGCCCTGAGGAACACCACTGTTGATAGATCTAGGAGAAGAACGATGGCCGTCTACAACAGCGGCTATAGAATGACCAGAAAGGAAGCTAGCGATGAAGGCACAGATAGAAGGATAGAAACCGTAGGAGGGCAGTTTGGAAATTAAAGATTTATGCCAGGCTCGATCGAAAGCCTTTGAGATGTCAAGTGCAATGGCAAAGCTTTCGCCAAAGTCCCGAAAGGAGGATGACCAGGAGTCTGAAAGGTAGGTGAGAAGATCGCCAGTGGAGCATCCCTGACGGAACCCATACTGACGATCGGAAAGAAGATTGTGATAGGAAAGATGCCTTAAAATTTTTCTATTGAAAATTGACTCGAAAACTTTTGAAATACAGGACGTTAAAGCAATTGGACGATAGTTGGAGGGTTGGGAGTGGTCACCCTTCTTTGGGACTGGCTGAATGAGAGCAAACTTCCAGCAAGAAGGAAAGGTACAAGTTGACAGACAAAGGCGAAAGAGTTTGCCTAGGCAGGGTGTAAGCACAGAAGCACAGTTCTTGAGAACAACAGGAGAGACCCCATCAGGCCCATGTGCCTTGTTAGCACTGAGGCCAGTGATGGCAGAAAATACATCAACTGAAGAAACTTTAATGTCAGCCATGAGGAAGTCAGGGGGGGGGAAGTGATGGAGGAACAGCACCGGAATCGTCCAAGGTGTAATTGGAGGAGAAAGTCTGTGCGAAGAGATCTGCTTTATCAGTAGAAGAAATAGCTACAGAACCATCAGAGTAGAAAAGAGGAGGGAAGGATGATGAGGTAAAGTTGTTAGAAAGATTTTTGGGAAGGTGCCAGAAGGAGCGGGAAGAATTCGAGTTGGAGAGTTGAGAGCATTTAGTATAGATGAAATTATTTTTAGTAGAGCGAAGAACAGACTTAGCACGATTCCGGGCAGAAAAGTAAAGATGATGTGATTCAGGGGTGGGTTGGCTCCGGTACCTTTTGTAGGCCCTCTCCTTGTTGCGGACAGCATTAGAACAAGCGTGATTAAACCAAGGCTTTCTTGCCTTAGTCAAAGGATATGAGAAAGGAATGTATGCTTTCATGCCCGTGAGAATAACCTCCGTAATGGACAAGGCACATTCAGATGGCTCACGGCCATGGAAGCAATAATCATTCCAAGGAAAATCAAAGAAGTACTGCCTGAGGGCCTCCCAGTCTGCGGCTCCAAAATGCCACAGACGACGTTTCCCTGGAGGGTCCACAGGCCGTACCGGAGTGATAGGACAGGTTAAGGTAATAAGGTTGTGATCAGAGGAGCCCAATGGAGAGAAAAGATTAATAGAGTAAGCAGAAAGATTAGTTGTGAGGAAGAGGTCAAGTATGTTGGAGCTTTCTCCAAGGCGGTCAGGGATATGGGTAGGATGCTGTACAAGCTGCTCTAGGTCATTAAGGATAGAAAAGATATAGGCTTGTTCACCAGGTGGATCCGTGAAAGGACAGGAGAGCCAAAGGTGGTGGTGAACATTGAAATCTCCTAGAATGGAGATTTCAGAGAAAGGAGAAATGGATAGAATGTGTTCCATCGTAGAAGTAAGATAGTCGACGAATTTTTGATAGTCAGTAGAATTAGGGGATAAGTAAACAGCACAGATATGTTTAGTCAGAGAATGACAGGAAAGCCGAAGCCAGAGTGTCAGAGAATTCAGAAGAATGGAGTTCAGGAACACGAGAGCAAGATAAGTCGTTGTGTATATATACACAACAGCCACCTTTGGCTTTGAAATGAGTATAGAGAAAGTAGGAGGCTACAGAAAAGGGTGACCGCCAGGACGCCCAGACCCGAAAGGAGTGACAGTGAAAGCACAGTGCCCGTGACTTAGTGACGTGAAGGCAGAGCAGTGAATTAACCATATAAAGGATGTCAGTGAGAGAAACACCAGTGACAATATAAAAGTGGTGGAGTGAATAAAAGTAACAGTGAAACCATTAACACGGCCAAGCAGTGAAATACGGGTCTATTACAGTGGATACGCTACCATCTAGTAATGCCACGTCATCCTATAATCCTACACAGACCCCAGTGTTAAAGTTATAATTACCAACAGCGAAATAGTACCACCCACTCCCCAAACATATAACTTGGACTTCCTGCAAAAATAGTATATAAACCTCTGCCCTAAGTGCTATTAACTTTACCCGACCTTGACCTGAGTATTATCCTGTGTGATACTAATAACCCATATCTAGGCCGAAGAATTATAATTGTCCAGTGTATCTGTATTCGTGACATCTACCCGTTCCACTGTAGAATTCAGCAATACACATGTAAGGTTGTTTCCTTGAGTTTTTGTGTCCTGCCTCTCTCCTATTTGTCTAAGCTCCGGTCTAGAAAGAGAATCCAGCTGCACACTAGGTGTTACAGGGACAGGAAGCTGCCCCTAAAACACCTAGCATTACAAGAAACATCGAAAATTCAGAGAGAAATTGCTCACATGAGCTCAGAAATGCCTGTACAGGTAACCCTACCCTTACCTGGTACCATGTTCTATCAAGCCCGGCTTCAGAGAAGACGTTTTCTATGGGAGGGGTAACTATTCCAAACCACTCAGCATATGTAGATATTTACTTACTTGGTACGAGTTTAGATATAGTACAATTGTATACTGATTTTCACACAGTAATATAGGTGATATAATCGTTGTTTCACTCACCAAACAAATCAACATAACATACCTTTTTTGGCGACGTTACCTGCTCATCACTTCTGATTATTTCTTCCTCTAACGCTATGTAAACTTTGTCCTCCACATTGTCATCGATTTAGGAATCACTCTCGTCTTGAATTTCGTACAATGGTGCGACCTGTCTTAACTGGCCAGGTCACTGGTGACAGGTGAGTTGCTGAGACAATTGCATGCGGTGTGGGGAAGGTCACGCAGGGTAAGACATTGTCTCTGCCTGGCCTCGGGTTGAGGAAGGTGTTCCGCGTATATATACCAAAATCACGCAGGAAATTTGCAAAATGTGCAAATGACGGACCATGCAATTGCGGCGCATTTATAAACGTCAACTGGAGTCCCAGTGACAAAACGTTCTGGTGCCTATGTATGTCATCGGATGCAGCAGGTTAATAATATGATATTAAATTACAAAACTGTAAAGGATATCCTAAAAATTATTTAATTTGTATGACAAAGAAGTGTTTCAGGGATCAAATGTAAGTAACACATGTAATACCTTTCATAAAAAACACATTCAAACTTATTGCAGATGTGTCATCATTTGTTCTCAAATTTTCCCACCTGACTTTAATTTCCCATTTTTTCTTCTCTTACAATTTTTGGGGAATCTGTGCATCATCTTCCCTTACCCAGATTGGGTAGAGCATTGCCAGGAAGCATAGCAAGGCATATTAAATGAAGAAATCCAGTTAATCACAAATAAAAGCAAAAAAGCGTGCTAGCCATTCAACTTAATCACCCAACCGGGAGGCAAAATGGCACCTGTGGGTCATGTGATCTAGGCAGGCCGAAACACTATTGTCGCAACTTTACAAAAGTTGCTGTATCGAGTGAGTTGATGACGGAAGCATACACCTGTCATGCATCCTTGCTGTTCTTCACCTAACAAATGGATACCATCTAAAGATATGCGCAGTGGAAATTTTTTTACAATTCTTTAATTCCTCATTATACGTCTATCTACCAATCTATTGCCAGACACTTTAATCCCGTGAGGGGTAACCACAAACAAATCGCCTCCATGTCGCCCTGTCCCCCACCATTTCTCTGCCCTACTCCCAGCTCACACCCCACTCTCCCATATACCTCTCCACTCAATCCGTCCACTTTATCCTTGGTCTCACCCTCCCTCTTCCCCCCTCCACCTCACTCACATACACCCTCCTCGTCAGTCTCTCGCTCTTCATCCTTTCGATGTGGCCAAACCACCTCAGTGTGTTTCTCCTAACGCTTTCTATAACATCGACGGCACAATGGTCCTTCAATTCCTCATTTGTCAACCTGTCTTTCGATGTAACTCCACATGTTCCTCTCAAATAACTCATTTTCACTGCTCTCACTCTTGACTTGTGTCCTTCTAACAAGGTCCAAGCTTCATTTCCATACGATAGAGTTGGTATCACAATACTGTCATGCAGCAACTTTTTTGACTTCCATGCTCACTTTCCTGTTTTTTATCAGTGCTTTCAAAGAACCGGCAACCTTTCTTCTACGTTGTACCCTTTCAAGCACTTCACCCTCATACTCTCATCCTGACTCATCACTCTACCTAAGTGCTTAAATGTACTCAAATTTTCCATTTCCCTCTCATCCAACCAAACTGTACTTTCAGGCTTCATATCCCTCGCAGATCATAACTTTACTCTTCCCTACATTCGCCTTTAGATTCCGTTTCTTACACTCTCCCCCAAACTCATTCACCAAGCCTTGTAGTTCCCCTTCGTCTTCACTGCTCCTCTGAACTGTCTGTATGCATTCCTTCACCTCTACGACGGGCGCATAGCACCAGGTCTAGCAGCAAACTCTCATTCCTTTTCTGTCCAACTTTCTAATGCAAGAGTTAACCGTTACTCCCAGTCCTTCATTTATGCAACAGATAAAATCTGGAACTGTCTCCCTCTGTCTGTATTTCCTGCTTCCTATGATCTCCAGTCTTTCAAACGCAGTGTGTCTAGGCATCTCGAAATAATCAGAACTTGAATTTGGCTCTCTTGTATTTTGTTTTTCTGTTGGAGGGAACAGTTATAGCAGGCTCGTGATCTTTGGTTCGTTCTTCCTCACATAAAAAAAAAAAAAAAAAATTATCATCTGGAAACAACAGCACAGGGAGTTTCCACACACTGCCCTCCCTCATCAGGGCCACTCGAACATTCACTGCCCTACCTTGTATCTCTTTTATATCCCCATCCATATACAAATTGAACAGCCATGGAGACATGACACATACATGTTTCAGTCCAACCTTCAGATAGAAAAATTCACTCAGTTCACTGTCCACACGCACTGCAGTCTAAGCACGTTCATATATACTCTTCATGGCATTCAACAAATTCCCATTTACTCCATATATTCTTAATACTACCCACAATCCTTGTCTATCCACCCTGTCCTATGCTTTCTCCAAATCCATGAGGGCTGCATACATCTTCTCTGCCACTAAAGACCTAAGAATGACTATCTGATCTACACAACCATTTCCCATCCTAAAACCTCCCCTTTCTTCTCCAACAAAATCCTCTGTTATTTCTCTCTGTCAATAAGTATCCTACCATGTACTTTTCCTGTTACACTAAGAAGACAAATGCCTCTATGATTACCACATACTTCTTTTTCCCATTTTCCTTTGTACAGGTAAATAATTATACATGACTTCTATTCCCCTGGGACTTTACCTTCCTCCCAGGCCAATCGGCACATTTTCTACAGCCATTCTACTACTATCTCTCCCCCATGCTTCACCATTTCATTACGCACTCCATCAGTGCCTGGGACTTTCCCCATTTTGACTTTCTTCATTGCTTCCACGACGTCCGTCCTACTGATTTCTTCCTCTCTTCTCTCATCCCTCCTTCTTCCAGCCTTTCCCCAGCCACTTACACTCACATTACTTTCATTCTCTATGTTCAGCAGTTCCTTAAAACTTTCTCTCTTTCTACTCACTTTTTCTCCCTTCTGCACTAGTAATCTACTATTTTTATCTTTCACTCCCCGCCTAACTTCTTTAATACCCAGTCTATCTCTCTTTACCTCTTACCAGAAAATTTTCTAACATTCCCTCCACTTTATACTCAAATACCTTCCAAATTCCTCATCCACTCTCTTCTTATTCTATCTTACTAACCTTTTCACGTCTATCTTCCTCTCCACATATAACTCTCCCTTCTGTCTCTCACCTTCCTCCACACCCATGTTTCTCATCCACTCACTATATGGTTTCTTCTTTTGTGCCACAACCTGTTACACCTCTTCATTACACCATGTTTTTCCTTGCACCCCCTTTCGTCTTCTCTTCACCCATACACCACCTCACATGCTGCACAGATTTCTAAGGTGAATATCTTGCACAGACCTTCCACGTCCCCCATCGGCTCCAGATCATATTTACCCAATATTGCTCCTCCGCTTCTCTCTTATATTCGATCCCTTTTTCTTTTTTTCATCATCTTGCAACCTTTTCACACTCTTTGTAAGAACTACTTCCTCATGTCCTTCCCTTCTTCTATTCCTCCATTTCATTTCAATCATGACTTTCACAACCACGAACTGGTGGTCAGAAAGTCTACTTCCCGTACCTCTATAAGCTCTTGCATCCATTACACACCTTCCCACCCTGTCATACACACACATAATCAGTCATTGCCTTCCGTTCATTCAGTTCACCACCCACCCTTCTCATTACTTGTCACATATACCTGTGGATCATTTTGTACCTGAAGAGGGTTTTGTCTATCATCAACCCCCTCCCAGCACAAATGTCCACAAGAGCACTGCCATTTTCATCCCCTTCTATAGGCACACCCCACTCACCAACTACTGGATCCACCTTCCCACTCCTTAGTTTTCCATTCATATCTCCAGTCAAAAACACTCTCATTTCTTTCAAACTTTTCAATGGGCAATTCTACATTTCTCCAGAACACTTCTTTCACATTGCTTGCACGATCTTGCATTGGTGCATACGCACACACAATCACCCACATTTGAAGTGCAACTTTCAATTTTACCCACACAATTTTTGAGCCACCTGATCCATACTTCCTTATATTTTCCTTACATCGTATGCACATAACAATACACACTCCTTCTTTTGCCCTTTCATTCTCACCCACTCCCGCACATACACCCCATCCATACTCCCATTCTGTCACACTCTTACCCCACCATTTACTTTTACTTAATCCACATACATCCACTTTTTCTCCCTCAAGCAACTGGACAATCCCTTTCTCTCTCTTTCACTCATCATTTGCATCCCTTACATTCCATGTCGCAGTCCGTACCATTTCCTTTGTTTCGATCCTTAGTCGTCACTTGTTGGTCAGCCTTGGTACGAGGATTCTGGTTCATATTTTTAGTTGTTTTCCGGGAAGGAGCACTAACCCTCCGCCAACCCACTTGTTTTTACGCAGGGAACGCGTGTTGGTTAGTCATAAGGTTACCACCAGGGGTTGTAAATGGTTTCCTGGTTAACAGGGAATCATTTGGCTTGCCACACAATGTAGAGCTACCCTAAAAACAGAGAACTGCTAAACTAAGTGTGTGAATGATGGGCGCCTTCACCTACCATACTTACCTACTATATTGCTGGACAAAATTTAGTAGGGAGACATCACAGAATTTATGTTTGTAGTCTTCAAACGATTATATTGTATACTGTATACAGGGTTCATAAAATGTTTCAGTACAAATGGGTGTTCTAGAGATATCTATCAGTCTGCATACCTACGGTGAGAATTTAGGTCTTCAGATAACTACCATGCCACATAAAAGTACAAAAACTCTTATTCCCAAAACTTTTTAATAACATAAAATAGTACTACTGGTTTTCTTGCTGTTACACGTCAAACAGTACTTCTGAATTGAGGAAAATAAGGATAAAATGTAGAGTTAATTAAAATGACTAACAATAAGATGGGTGGGGGGCATTAAAATTACCCCCTTTGGGAGTAAGGGGAGGATCGAATATATTTTTGGTTAATTTTGGGAAAAGCAAGGAAGTTTAAGAATGTCTTCTATAGAGTGACACATTTATTATTATTATTGTTATTATTATTATTATTATTATTATTATTATAATTTTAATTATTATTATTATTTTGTTTTCAGGGCATGTTCGTGGTGCTTGGCCTAGGCTGTGGGATATCATGCCTTGTTTTTCTCTTGGAGAAGATTGTGTCCAGTACAAAGCCGATGACGAAAATAAACTGACGTGTATAAAGATGATGCACCAGTAACTGTGAGATATGCTCTCTCTCTCTCTCTCTCTCTCTCTCTCTCTCTCTCTCTCTCTCTCTCTCTTACACTGTTCTTGCACAATTTAGCATTTATAGATATGATACGAAGCTCAGCTGTTATATTTCAGTTTCATTAAGGACTTCTTTTGCTGCTGAGGCATACAGTATATATGTTATTTTATTTTATTTTATTTATTTATTTATTAATTTTTTTTGCAGTTAACGGACTGATTGAAGTAAAATATTGATGAGAGCAGAATGGAGGTCATTGCAGCTATTAGTGTGTATAACTATCTATCTATATATCTATATCTATCTATCTATCTATCATATATATATATATATATATATATATATATATATATATATATATATATATATATATGTTTTTTTCTTTATTGTAGCAGGCCAGATATCAATAAATTTACCACCATGTTTGTGTTTTTTTGTTGGCAGAGGAGTAGGGTATAATGTAGTTATCTCTTGCCTTTTGGCTACAAAGATGGTGCGAGTATATGAGTTTTGCTTAATACGACTCAATTTTATTTAGCTTATGGTAAATATATTTGTAACAGAGGTTACTGGTTTTAGTTTCTACTTACATCACTTTCACAACCTTCCTCTTTACAAAAAAAATAAAATCTAGTGGTTTTAAGAACAAAGTACAAAATATATCACTAAACATATCACTGAACTGAAATGTTAAGTGGATCGGTGTTGCTACACTACATTCATATTTATATCTACAGTTGTTAAGAGTACAAAATAAGTTACTTTGTTACAGCTTCTCGAAAAGTAATATACAAATAAAATATATATATATATATGTGTGTGTGTCCGACTCTAGGCATAGGCTTCACAGCCTGCTCTCAAGGTCCAGTAGTCCTCCTACATATCATACACCTCTGCATGTCACTACTTCGGAGCTAACACCCACCGTCCATATTGAATACTGGACTGGTGTATTGGTATTAGCAGGGGTATTTTTACGACATGTCGGCGGGACTTCTGGTAGATCGGTAAAGTCTGATTTCTATGAAATTCAAATCCTCAAACTGTTCCCTGCTCCAGCTGGGATTTGAACCTGGGTCCGGTAGGACTGCAGGCCTCCTCTCTACCGATTAAGCCACCGCCTCCCCTAATATATGTATCTATGTATGTATCTATCTATCTATATATATATATATAATATATATATATATATATATATATATATATATATATATATATATATATATATATATATATATATATATATATATATATATATATATATATATATATATATATATATATATATATATATACATATATATATATATATATATATATATATATATATATATATATATATATATATATATATATATATATATATATATATATATATATATATATATATATATATATATATATATATATATATATATATATATATATATATATATATATATATATATATACAGTATATATTGTTAAGGAGCCGGATTTGCCAGCTAGGTAGCCGAGATGTTTCTCGATGTTTCCTGAAGTTTACTCTAGGTTCCAGTACGAGTCAGAGTTGCCAGTTTTCCTGTTGTTAGTGAACGCAGTTATTTCGTAAGTTATGCATTAATT
Organism: Coenobita brevimanus; assembly: GCF_032717465.1. NCBI lineage: Eukaryota > Metazoa > Arthropoda > Malacostraca > Decapoda > Coenobitidae > Coenobita > Coenobita brevimanus. Next base: position 34,441,590 of record NC_136999.1, on the reverse strand, counting down.
TTTGGGCTCTTTTTCTGTATGATGTTTTGTTTATGATATTGTTTGTTAAACTGTGTAATTCAGTTTACGTTTGTATGCTAAATAATGTACAGAATTATGTGCTGTAAGAAAACTGGCATGTTTTGGTTGTCTCCAAGTTGGTAACTGTGCTCTCCCTTTATTGAATGCACCAGAACTGTTGTTTTCATAGAATGTAGATCATTCTCGAACAATGCAAGCTTATAAAAGGATGGATAAGAGACTAGAACGAGTTCAGTTGGTTTTCTGTTCAGTTTAGTGTAGTGCAATGTCAGTGAAATGACGTTTGTATAGTTTCCATACTTGGGAAATAACAGTGAAGTGTTGTCAGGCATTAAATGTAATTACAGTGAAGTGTTGTCAAGCATTAAGTGCAGTACATGTTAATAAACTTTGTATAGCTCCAGTGCTTGCAAGAATAGTGAAGTGAAGTTGGAAAGCATATGTGAAATTTATCTGGAAAGTAAAGACAGTGAACTTAAGAAGCCAGTGTTTATTTTTGCCTCAGCTGATCTTGTGTGCTGTATACCGAAAGGGTGACCATAGGAAGAACAGCTCACTGGGCAACGTCCTTCCTGTACTGAACTACTGCTGTTGAAGTCTGTGGGAGTACGGGGTGAGGATGTAACACTGGTGTCAGGATTGTGGCAAATTTAAGGGCTGCAGTGAGTCTAACCTTCGACATGGAGCAAGGGGGTGTGCAGATAAGATCCCGAGCTGGGCAGGAGGATGAGGTGTCATTGGCTGCAATAATCAAGCTATTTCATGCACAAATGCATGCACAGAATGAAGGACAGAAAGAGCTCAGGAACGAACTCAAAGAACAATTACAGGCCCAAAGTGAAGAAGGAAAGAGCTCAGGAACGAACTCAAAGAACAATTACAGGGCCAAAGTGAAGAACAGAAAGAGCTCAGGAACGAACTCAAAGAACAAATAGAGGCACAGAATGAAGAACAGAAAGAGCTCAGGAGCAAAATCAAAGAACAACTCCAAACACAGAGTGAACAACTGGAGGCACAATGTGAAGAACAAAAGGAACGATATGAACAAGTTCAAGAGGCATTACAGGAGCAACGGAGGGAAGAACGACTGAGTTTGCAAGGACAGCTGGATGCATTCATGGCGGAGGTGAAGAAGGAACAAAAACAGCTTAAGGAGGAAGTAGATGCCAAGAGCTAGAGCAGCAGAAGCCTGAGGTAAGCAATAATCGCCAGGGTGTGGAACTGGGCATTTTAATGGGTCGAGGTAACTTTTGGGACATTGAATGATCCACAGGTGCTCCAAAAATGACAGGAGCATAAGTAGCCCCAGGTTGAAAGAAAAGAGTCTGGGCCCTCTTCAGTGCTTCTGAAAATGAAACCTTCTCACAGGTGTGAATGGTCAAGATCTCCTTTTCCAGGCAGTATCTAGAACAGTTTGTAGAAGATACAGCATGAGGACCTCCACAGTGGTAGCATTTAAGGGGTCCTGGACAGTCATTGGTATGACTTGGGCCACCACAGGAGAGACAAACACCAGGAAGGCCAGCCTGTGCATGGCAGCAAAATCGGCTAACATGCCCATAACCCTGAGAGTGGAAACAGCACTTTGGGGTTGGCACATACGGCTTCACAGACAGTGCTACCCATGCCAGTTTCACAGATGTAGTAAAGGTTAATCTCTTGAAAGTCAGGAACAAGGTTGGAGTTGGGGTCAGAACACCATCTATCTTCTTCTGAAGGCACTCAACTTTCACCACACCAGATCACTGCAGTTCCTCCAACAGTTTTTCCATCGAGTATTGGAGAAGATCACATGAAAAATTTTCACCCCTACTTTGGTTGAACGTAACTTGTGGGACACAGGAAACACCTGCACCAGAAACGGAAGTCAGAACCATCAACCGGGAAATCTCCTCTGGGGAGGGCACTTCAAGAAGGATGTTCCTTTCCCCTGAGTAGATATCTTAGGTTCCCTCCCACAGGCAGAAACAATAGCACGGTATGAGTCAAAAATATCCATATCTAGCACTGATTTACCTAAAGAGGGCTTCAGCACTAGATACTTCACATACATTGCAAGCACTGCATCATCAAGGCCCAACCCCAGAGCTGCACCAACTTTACGTGAATTGCCTCCCAGTCCAAGCTGAATGCTGGGGCAGAGGAGGACATTCACCAAGAGCCTGGTCAGCAGGGTTGACACCAAATTGCGTTTAAACTGAATTGGGATTGCCGATTTGAATTTCGTGGTTAATCCTGTGAAAGTGGGTTTACGGTATACTGAAGTGATGAAAAAATTAGTAGTTTTTTGGACTAGTATATCAAGAAAGGGAAGTTTGTTGTTTTCTTCAATATCAGAAGTGAAATGAATGTTACCATGCCTCAAATTTAAATAGTTTAGAAAAAGGGGGATGTGGTCTGGAGAACTAAACAATAAAAATGTATCGTCGATATATCTACGGTAAAGGAGAGGTTTGAAATGGAAGGGGCATTGCTGTAGCTAGTTTGTCTCATGGTAACACAAAAATGCGTTTGCTAAGCAGGGACCTAGGGGATTCCCCATCGCCACTCCAATTTGCTCATAAGATTTTCCGTTGAAAAGGAAAAGACAATCTTTAGAAGCGAGAGACAGTAATTTACGGAACTGGTTCATATTAAATCCATCTATTATTTTCTCATGCTTAAACACTTGATTGGTGCAAATGTCTATACTGTAGTTTCATAAAGAGGAATATTAGTGAACAGGGACTTTATATCGAAAGAAGCCATAGTACAGTGATCGACATCGTAGTTATAAATCTCCTTAGCGAAAGTAAATGAATCTTTAACCGTATAGCAATTTTTAGTAATGGGAGTAATCATAGGTACAAGAAATTAAGATATGTTATAGCTAACAGTCCCAATGGCAGAGAGACTGGGTCTGACTGGACAGTTCTGTTTATGAGCTTTCGGGAGCCCATACATGACTCCTGGTGTAGCGCCAGATACGTATAATTTTGAGTACACTTCATTACTAATTACTCCATCAGACTTCAGTTTCCTTAGGAAATTGTTTACTTGATCTTCACGTTTCAGGATCAAAGAAAATTCATCATCATTAACATTTTGAACTTTGAACAATCATTAAGAATTTCAGACATTTTACACAGATAAACAGTGCTGTCCAGTATTACGACACCTTTTCCTTGACTGGTTTAGTTATGATAATAGAATCATCATCTTTTAAACTTTTCAACACATTAATTTGCTCTCGTGTGACATTACTGCAAGAATAATTTGAATAAAAACTAGTAAAAGCAATGTGCTTCAAGCTATTCTTTAAAAAATCAAGTTCTACCACGGCCCTGATAAAAAGAATGGGCAGACAAGTCCTTATAAAATCCTTCAAATCCAAGAAAATGCGGGAGGAACTTGGGCTTTGAGGTGTGAATGGCATACTTTAAACCCTCACACATCATCCTTTGTGTAATTCTGACGTACAGTATGCTGCATGTTCGATCACGAGCGTGTTCTACCTCACTCCCCCTTTCTACCCTTATAGTAAAGTAAGTCGTTCTTTCTGTTGTTCAGAGCAGGATTGTCAACTCTTTGTCCCCTATGGCTTCATTTGCGCGTCCTTCTTACAAGTTGTATCAAGCTCTGCCGGCCCCTATATAATGAGCTCAGTCTCTGCATTAATTGCCACTTAGATCTACTCCTCATTTTGCTCACATCTCTGTCCTCCCCTGTACAGCTGTTATTATTCTGAGTGCTCAGGAAGTCTCCAGCCATCTAGAAGCTGTGTAATTTGAGTATAAGTGTTATTAAATTTTTTCCTTGTACTGTATAGCATGAGGTGTTGATTCGTAGGCCTAGTGAGGTTTTTGTGATTCATGTGTCTTTATGTCAGTCATTTTTGATAATATTTTGTATCTGTAATAATATATCTTGCATTAATTGAGCATTATCTGGTTTTCTCATTTTATCAGGGCTGACCTAGATAAATTTACTCTTGTTAATTTCGTGTTAATAGAGGCTATTGCAGTTAACCATATATTTAACCTGTTTTTTGCCATTACATTATCCTTATGAGTCCTGAATGTTTTGTTGTTAGTTTGAGCATTAAACTTTAACCCGTCACGTCCCGAGCCTTTCCGCACCTATGACATCCCCCAGTCCCGAGCCTTTTTGGAAATTTTTTTTTTTTTATGAAACTTCCGCTTAGGTCGAGAAACTATGGAAAATCTTGAAGAAAGTGGTCTCTGTGGTCTATAAGTGGTCTATACAGGTGCGGTTTCCCCCCGCAGGTATCGTATTCTGTAATGGGCTGGATATGCGTAAACGTTTTCTATGGTAAGGAGTAATGGGACAAACAACACACAACACCTCTACATTTATTGAATTTGTACTAATAAACAATAACAGTAACAATATAATGTATTTCAGACACATATATAGGAATAATAAGCATTGTACCATCGCGCGAGCATAGCGAGTTAGGTCCGAGTCGTATCATGCTATCTGCTAATTTTCTGTTATGAGTCTACCGATCATTTTTTCTACTTGTATACTTCTGTTTCAATGACAATTTACCAATTACAACTGTTTGTAAGTGATTTCAGATGTTTTCATTCATTTTGATGACATGCAGCATAAGTTTAGCGCACATCAGCTTAGTAAGCGCACTCGCTATGACTCGTATTTCAACATACCAAATTGTTTTATCACTTTCCAATTATTTTCCCATTTACATAGAACCTTTCCCCCACCACCGTGAAGGTTTTCAATTATTTTCATTCATTACGAGGGCATTTAACGATATGCTAGCGCCTATTCACGTAGCAACCACGATCTCAAACACTCGTGTTTCATCATCTACTTTATTTATTCACTCCAATTATATTTTCCCACTTATATTACACACGTTTACACCCCTCCAATGCACTGTACATACTTACTGCCATTATTTATTCAAGTGAGCGTGAGAATATCGCCTGAAAATACCCTCGCAAGGAATGTTACGTCATACATAATACTCACACACTTATATACTAATTCACTCACACACTTATATACTAATTATTCACTTTATCACTTGCTGACTTTTATTTTGATTAATACGTGCCTTATTCATTCGACTAAGCGTCAGGAAATCTTATCTTTATAGACACGCTATGAATATTTGACTTAGGAAATACATCATCATATACAATAATTTGAACTTATATTATACCCGTAAGAATGTCACATAATAGAAAATTTATAATAAGGGGCCGTATTTATTGCACTGAGCGACAGAATATCGCATCAAACAACCCTCTCTATGTAAGTTTCAACTTAGGGCAGATTTATATACTTACACCCAATGTTTGCACTTATGTTCTACCCGTAGGCACTTTATACTAATATTTGGCGATCCACATGACTGATATTTTCACAGAGCGTCTGTCTGTCGCATTTACATCATAATTTCTGCGTCCTTTCGCAATCACACCATGCTAAAAGTGCAGCAACGTGTGATATTCACTAAAACATGGGTGAATACACAGACCCACGTCACACTGCACGCACTCATAGCGGGTGTCCTTCCTCTGTGTCGTGAGTCTCACCTGGGAATGACTGCACACGTGACACCTGCGCTGGGGCCTAGGTCTGTTGGGCTGGGGCGGGATAGGAGTGGGGAAATGGCGGGCGGATATTCTCTGGGGAGTGTGGGTAATAGGGGCAGTGCGGGGGCACTGTTGGGGCCTTTCAACAGCATATTTTGCAAAGATTTCTCGTGTGAGCTCCCTCACAAACCCTTCAAAGGTTTCCTGAACTCCTGTGGTCATGGCGTGAAGGTGGTGGCAATTCAGAGCAGTGATATCTAGCAAGTGAAAGAACAGTTTTTTATACCACTTCATCGTGGTCCTGGCACACTCTACCGTCGATATCATGGAGTCTGACTGGTCCACGAGGCGCATGTTTATATTATAGTCCATGAGATATTCAGGTTTCCAAACACGACGCCTGCTCTCACTATGGTAATCAACAGAATCAGTACGGTGCATCAAGGGGCGGTGAACCGTGGACAAGAGGCTTACTTCTCTGTTGTGGTTCCACATTGTTGCAAGGATGTTGTTTGCTTTGAAGAAGACAACCTCACTCCTTGCAAGTTTCCGCCCTACCTTGACCATGTGACGCCGGTTCACCTTTACGGTTCCACAGACTCCCGTTTCATGTCTGTGAAGATAACGAGCGAGAAGAGGGCTAGTGTACCAGTTGTCGAGATAGAGAACGTGACCACGATGAAGGTAGTCTTGTATCATCGTCTTTACCACTGCTCCAGAAAGTCCTATACTTCGATCTTCTATTATGTCTGTCTGTGCACCGGTGTACAAGACTATGTCTTGCACGTATCCAGTCCTACAGTCACACATAACAAAGATCTTAAACCCAAAATGGTGCCTTTTGCTGGGTATATACTGTCTGAATGAAATATTGCCTCTCCACAACACGAGACTCTCGTCTATGACGAGATCTCTATAGGGATAGAATGAGGATCGAAAGGTTTGCCTGAGGTGATCAAAGACCAGCCTAATTCGCCTCATTTTGTCCGTGTTGTTTGCATTTGCAGGGTCATTAGCATCATAAAAATGGAGGTGACTTAGAATTTGTTGAAACCGATTACGGCTCATCACTTGACCAAATATGGGGGTAAACATAACAGGGTCCGTAGTCCAGTAAGCAGGAATTCTATTTTTTCTTATTATACCCATCAAAAGGACAAGGGCAAAAAATAAGAACATTTCTGGAATGGAGACAGGGTAATCATAAATCATTGAATGCCTACTCCTTGTTCCCAATCTTTCACTTTCTAGCCGCTGGCCGCTTGCAAACAGGTTTGTTTGAAGCACAATCTGATCAACGAAGGCCTCACTGAAAAACAGGTGGAAAAAATCCAACCTGCTTGAATTACAGTGAATACCTGGTGCAATGCAGCCAGATCGCCCCTGCTCAGTGAAGGGGTGAATGAGGGGAGAAAAATCACTCCCATCCTCCCAATCCCACGACACAAATCCCTCGTCCCCATCACCGCCTTCGTCTGGGTGGGGAGGAGATCCTGGTTGGGGAGGTTGGGGAGAAGGAGTACAGAGGGCTTCCCCACTGTCACTCCTCTTCCCTCTGCCTTTACCCTTTCCTTTTCCCTTACCCTTACGGCCTTGAGGAACATTAGGGGGCTGTGGGGATGAAATAGTTTGATATTGGGGAGCAGAAGACGTGCTGGGGAGTGGTTCCTCCCCACCTTCCCCCTCCATTGCCACACCACGTGCTCTCTCACGCAACCTTGCTCGACCACGTGTTAGGGGATATTGGGGAGCATAAGACGTGCTTTGGAGTGGTTCCTCCCCACCTTCCCCCTCCCTCACAACCCCACATGATAAGGAACGCACCCGCACTGGCCCACGTGATCCACTCTGCCGCCTCACACTGCGTAGGGAGAGCAATGACTCACCCACCTCACTCTCACTTTCCCTAATCCCAGGAATGTCAATTTCACTCCCCACTCCCTCCACTTCACTTCCTACCGCCCCAAACAGAATGCTAGGCCCATACCTCCTTAGATGACGTGGTGTGCTCTCTGGGCCACGATGCGTATTCACCTCCTGCCCATACCACGTGGCAGCACGTCCCACGTCTCCGTTCTCGTCCTCGTCCTCGACCTCGAATTCGGCTTCCAAGGCACGCTGGGGATAGGGATATGACATACCACGTGCCTTCTTTGCCTCCTGCCCCTCTCTAGCAGCACGGTAAGTCACGTACTGCCGCTTCCTTGGTGACGGAACTTCCTCGTCACTGCTGGTGGTTTCTTCCTCCTCTGGCTGCACATAATCTTTGTCCATCTCCTCGTCATCCAGTGGGGAATCACTTTCGCCATTAAAGGTGTCCAGGGCGACTTGCATTTCGCTCTCTGAGAGACCTCTCTTAGCCATGTCTGAGCAGGACCATGGCTACCAGGTGAGTGGACGAGTGGCGGGCTAGCGCGGGTCGCGCTGGGTTGCCGAGTGTCCCTGCCTGGTGGCAGGTAGGGGAAGGTCAGGCAAGGGTATGTACCGCAAATCAAGCGCGAAATTTGAAAATTGTCGAAATTATGCACATTGCAATTGAACGACGTACTGGTACGTCGCCGGGACTGGCAAATGCAAATCGTGGTGACGTACCCATACGTCGTCGGGACGGGGCGGGTTAACTTGAAATTTTACCTAACTCTTTTGTTTTGAACCTGGAACTTTGCGGGACAATTTTCTCTGTTCCGTAACATAAATTTGGCGACCTCTTATCAGGATATTCAGGATATTATCATAAGGATATTGCTTGATATTTTGTGACTGTGATCTATTCATGATGTCTACTATTACTACTCTTGATGAAGCCAAAGCTTTTTTGTCAAATGTGCAAACAGTGTGTGATGTAGAAAACAGAACAAAGAATGAACTTAAGCTTGTTGCTCAACAATTGGGAATTGTTGTTCACTCTCATCATTCTAAAGATCAAATTGTCAACATGATTAATGAAAGCTTGTTTAATGTAACTCCTCCAAATGAGCAAACACAGATTGAATTAGCTAAGTTACAGCTAGCCCTGCAGGAGGCTCGTGCTAAGGAGGCTGAGTTTCAGGCACGTTCTCAGGAGGTACAAATTGAACTTGCTAGGATTCAGGCAGACCATGAGTATCGCATGAAACAAGGTGGAACTGGTTCATCTAGCTCTGATGATTTTGATGTGGCTAAAAATGTTAAACTTGTCCCTCTTTTAATGAATCTGATTTAACAAAGTATTTTCAGTTGTTAGAGAGGGTAGCTACAGGTTTTAATTGGCCCAAAGAGTATTGACCAGTACTCCTTCAAACTGTTCTCACTGGTAAAGCTCAAGTAACTTATGCATCTTTGCCTCAGGATCAATCTGATAATTATAATGTAGTTAAGAGCTTGATTCTTAAGGCCTATGAGCTTGTTCCTGAAGCCTATAGAGTAAAATTTAGGACAACTTACAAGCAAGATAAGCAATCCTATGTTGAGTATGCAAAAATCAAAGAAGATCTGTTAGAGCAGTGGTTAAATTCTAAGAATGTGGATTCTGATTTTGACAAATTTAAGCAGATGATTTTGCTGGAGGACTTCAAAAGGTGTATTAATAATGATGTAAGCCTAAATCTTGATGAGAAAAGAATAGATAATTTGTCTGATGCTGCAGTTTTAGCTGATGATATTCTAAAGAAAAAAGGAAAGCTGAGAGTACGTTGCCTCTACTCAGAATACAGGTAACAGGAAAGAGAATAAAGATGATGTTTCCCAGAAAGTAAATACCAGCTCCACCTCTAGATTTCAGAAAAGTAAATGTACTTATTGTAGTAAGCTTGGTCATACTACAGAGAAATGTTTCAGGAGACAGCGTGATGTTAACAAAAAGGAGTCTTTAAATATTCAGTCAATTGGTCTAGTGTCCACCCTTGAGAGTTGCCAGAATTCTTTAACTGAGTTAACCGAATCTGCTTTGAGGGGTAAATTAAATTCTCATGATGAAGCTCCTCTTTTGAGCAGTAAAGTGGGTGACACTCTCAAGAGTTCATGTGCTAATTTCCTGTCTGATGGTTTTGTCAGTCCTCTGGACAGTAATGACAGGAAATCAGTTAAAATATATCGTGATACAGGTGCTTGCCAATCCCTTATGCTGACCAGTGTTCTAGGCTCTAATGTTAATTCCTCTGATGAAACTGTAATCTTACAAGGTGTAGGGAATAATTACTTCTCTGTCCCTCTGTGCAGAGTGAATATAGAGTCTGGTTTTGTTAATGGTTCCGTTATGGTTGGGTTGGTTGAGACACTCCCAATGTCAGGTGTAACTTTCTTACTTGGAAATGATATTGGTGGAAATCAAGTGTGTCCAACTCCTCAGTTGTCTAGTGAGCCAGTGGCTGCGGCCCAGGATTGTGATGTCCCTGATGTGTTCTCTGCATGTGCTGTCGCTAGGGCTAAGTCTAAAGTTACTGGTGACTTAGAGGATAATGATGATGATGTTATCCTAGCTGACACTTTTCTTGCTAATTTGGACCACTCAACAGATGAGGCAGTACCCCATAGTGTTGATAATTTGTCTCGTCAAGAGTTGGTTGAGTTGCAGGTTGCTGACCCTGAGTTGAAAGGTCTAGCTAACTCTGCTTGCAGTGAGGAAGAGTCAGCTGGTGCTTCTACTTGTTATTATATAAAGTCAGGAGTACTTATGAGGAAGTGGAGACCCCAAACAGCATCAGCCGACTGTGAATGGGAGGTTGTACATCAAGTTGTCATCCCTCGTGTTTATAGGCAGGATATCATTAGAGTGGCTCATGATTCCAGTTTGGCAGGACACCTTGGAGTGAGGAAGACTGTGGCACGCATTTTGAAACACTTCTACTGGCCAGGTATCTTCAGGGATGTTTCCTGGTATTGTAAGTCTTGTCACACCTGTCAAGTTGTGGGGAAGTGTAATCAGACCGAAAAGGTTGCACCTCTAGTTCCCATTCCTCCTTTTGAGGCGCCTTTCACCCGTGTGTTGGTGGATATTGTGGGCCCTCTTCCAAAGACTTCTTCAGGATTTTCTTATGTGTTGACCCTGATTGATATGGCTACTCGTTATCCTGAAGCCATTCTACTTAGAAATATCTCTGCAAAGAATGTCGTTAAGGAAATGCTGGGGTTCTTCACAAAGTTTGGTCTGCCCAAGGAGGTACAGTCAGACCGGGGAAGTAATTTCATGTCAAATGTTTTCAAGCAGTCTCTGAAAGAGTTGGGCATCACCCAGATCACGTCTTCAGCTTACCATCCCCAGACCCAAGGAGCGTTGGAGAGATATTATCAAACACTCAAATCGATGCTCAAGAAATACTGTTTGGAACATCAGAAAGATTGGGATAAAGGTCTTCCATTCCTTGTATTTGCTGCAAGAGAATCTCCAAATGAATCACTGGGCTTCTCACCCTTTGAACTACTGTTTGGCCATGAAGTAAGAGGACCCCTTAAGCTACTCAAGGAATGCTGGCTGTCGGAGGAAGATGACGTCAACCTGCTGGAGTATGTGATGAAGTTCAAAGAACGGCTGTCCACTGCTTTACAGCTGGCGAGAGAGAATTTAGGAGCTGCTCAGGAGAAGATGAAGACTTGGTATGATAAGAAGTCCAGGTTACGCCACTTTCAGCCAGGAGATCAGGCTTTGATTCTGCTACCGGTGCATGGGCAACCTCTTCAAGCCAAGTTTAGTGGTCCTTATTTCATGGAGAAGAAACTCAGTGATGTCAACTATGTCATCGCCACACCAGATCGTAGAAAGAACAAGCAACTTTGTCACATCAACATGCTAAAGTTATATCACAGGCGGGACGAAAATAACCCAGTCTGCACTCTAGCTGTTCCACCCGAGTCTGCAAGTGAAGCTCTCCCATGCAGCATGAGCCTGAGTGATAGTTTGGGGAAGAATCCTGATATCATGAATGATCTCCAGACTAAGCTTTCTCATCTAGCTCCCGAGGAAAGGCAGGAGTTTTCGGCATCACTGCAGGAGTACCCGCAAGTGTTCCGTGCCACTCCAGGAAGAACCACTGTGTTGATGCATGATGTCGATGTTGGAGACGCAAAGCCAATTAAACTGCCTCCTTACCGTGTGAACCCAGTGAAAGTTCCTCTCATCCAGAAGGAGCTTGGCTACCTGTTGGACCACAAGATGATTGAGCCCTGTCAGAGCGAGTGGAGTTCTCCTGTCACTCTAGTCCCTGAGCCAGGTGGGTCACAGTGGCTTTGCATCGACTACAGACGTGTTAATCAGATAACCAAAACAGACACTTACCCTCTCCCTCGCGTGGAAGATTGCATAGACAAGATCGGAAAGGCTAGGTACATAAGTAAGTTTGATTTGTTAAAGGGATACTGGCAAGTACCTATGACTGAACGTGCTAGGGAGATCTCATGTTTTGTAACACTAGGAAAGACTTTTGCATGTTATGTAATGCTATATGGTATGAAGAATGCACCAGCCACATTTCAGAAGCTCATGAATGTTGTAACAGAGGGTTTGGCAGGGTGTGTTGTTTATATTGATGATGTATTAATCTTCAGTGACAACTGGAAAGATCACCTATGCCATGTCAGTAAATTTCTTGAGCGTTTGGTTCAGGCTAATCTTGTAGCTAATTAATCAAAGTGTGAGTTTGGTCAAGCTAAAGTTCAGTACCTTGGGTATGTAATTGGTGATGGACACGTTGCACCACCAGGAGCTAAGGTTCAGGTTATAAGTGATCTTCCCAGATCTAAAAGTAGGAAAGAGCTACGAAGATTTTTGGGAATGGTAGGTTATTACAGGAGATTTGTTCTTAACTTTTCAATTCTTGTATCACCACCACTTACAGACCTACTGAAAGAGGGAGTTAAATTTGTCTGGACCGATAACTGTGAATCCTCTTTCAGCAAACTTAAAGCTATCCTATTAAATCAGCCAGTGCTCGCTACTCCAAATTTTGCTAAGCCTTTTAAGACGGCTGTTGACGCAAATGATACAGGAGCTGGGGCTGTTTTGCTGCAAGAGGATGATCGGGGTATTGAACACCCTGTATCTTATTATAGTAAGAAGTTTACTCCACCTCAAAAGAACTACTCAACTATTGAGAAAGAGCTTTTGGCCTTGATTTTGTGTTTACAGCATTTTTCATTTTATTTGTGTTCTGGTTTGACCCCATAGTCATTTATACCGATCATAACCCACTGAAATTCCTTAGTAAGTTTAAAGATAAAAGTCAGAGATTGACAAGATGGAGTCTACTTCTTCAGGAGTATTCATTGGACATACAACATGTCAAGGAGAAAGAAAATGTTATTGCAGATTGCTTATCTAGACTTTAGACAGATTGTTTTAGAGTAATAAGAAATTTCCTTTGTAAATTTCTTTTTTCTTTGTGGGGAGGTGTTACATAGCCTATGATTTCATCATCCTTTGTGTAATTCTAACGTACAGTATGCTGCATGTTTGATCACGAGCGTGTTCTACCTCACTCCCCTCTTCTACCCTTATAGTAGAGTAAGTCGTTCTTTCTGTTGTTCAGAGCAGGATTGTCAACTCTTTGTCCCCTATGGATTCATTTGCGCGTCCTTCTTACAAGTTGTATCAAGCTCTGCCGGCCTCTATATAATGAGCTCAGTCTCTGCATTAATTGCCACTTAGATCTACTCCTCATTTTGCTCACATCTCTGTCCTCCCCTTTACAGTTATTATTGTGAGTGCTCAGGAAGTCTCCAGCCATCTAGCAGCTGTGTAATTTGAGTATAAGTGTTATTACATTTTTCCTTGTACTGTTTAGCATGAGGTGTTGATTCGTAGCCCTAGTGAGGTTTTTGTGATTCATGTGTTTTTATGTCAGTCATTTTTGATAATATTTTGTATCTGTAATAATATATCTTGCATTAACTGAGCATTATCTGGTTTTCTCATTTTATCAGGGCTGACTTAGATAAATTTACTCTTGCTAATTTCGTGTTAATAGAGGCTATTGCAGTTAACCATATATTTAACTTGTTTTTTGCCATTACATTATCCTTATGAGTCCTGAATGTTTTGTTGTTAGTTTGAGCATTAAACTCTAACTTATAATTTTACCTAACTCTTTTGTTTTGAACCTGGAACTTTGCGGGACAGTTTTCTCTGTTCCGTAACATTAAATATATATATATATATATATATATATATATATATATATATATATATATATATATATATATATATATATATAAGAAGAAGAAAGCATACAATGAATGGATGAGAAATAGAGGCGTGGAAGATGTTGAGAGGCGGAAAAGTTATATGTAGAAAGAAAGAGGTGAAAAGATTAGTAAGAGAGAGGAAGAACAGAATGGATGAGGAATTTTTAAGGAATTTGAGTGTAAAGTCGAGGGACTGTAAGAAGATGTTCTGAAAAGAGGTGAAGAGAGTAAGACAGGGTGGAAGTGAGGTTAACAGGGGAGTGAAAGATAAAAATGGTAGATTACTAGTGAAGAAGGGAGAAAAAGTGAGCAGATGGAGAGAACACTTTAAGGAATTGTTGAACATACAGCATGGAAGTAATGCGAGTATAAGTGGCTGGAGAATGGCTGGGAGAAGGAGGGAGGTGAGAACACAGGAAGAAATCAGTAGGATAGAAGTTGTGGAAGCAATGAAGAAAGTTAAAATGGGGAAAGCCCCAGGAATTAATGGAGTGTGTGGTGAAATGCTGAAGTATGGAGGAGAGATAGTAGTAGAATGGTTGTGGAAAATGTGCAGATTGGCCTGGGAGGAAGGTAGAGTCCCGGAGGATTGGAAATCAGGTATAATTATTCCCTTGTACAAAGGAAAAGGGGAAAAAGAAGTGTGTGGTAATCATAGGGGCATTTGTCTTCGTAGTATAATAGGAAAAGCGTGTGGTAGGATACTTATTGACAGAGTTAGAGAAAGAACAGAGGAATTAGTTGAAGAAGAACAGGGAGGATTTAGGAAGGAAAGAGGTTGTGTAGATCAGATATTCATTCTTAGATCTTTAGTGGAAAAGTTTCTAGACAAGGGAAAGAAGTTGTATGTGGCTTTCAAGGATTTGGAGAAAGCATATGACAGGGTGGATAGACAAGGATTGTGGAAAGTATTAAGAATATATGGAGTAGATGGGAAGTTGTTGAATGCTGTGAAGAGTAGGTATGATGGTGCTAAGGCTGCAGTGTGTGTGGATGGTGAACTAAGTGAATTTTTCTCTTTGGAGGTTGGGTTGAAACAGGGATGTGTCATGTCTCCATGGTTGTTCAATCTGTTAATGGATGGGGTAATAAAAGAAGTACAAGGTAGGGTAGTGGATGTTGGAGTGGCCCTGATGAAAGAGGATAGTGTTTGGAAACTCCCTGTACTGTTGTTTGCAGATGATACTGTGTTGTTGAGTGAAGACTAAGGGGAGCTACAAGGCTTGATGGATGAGTTTGGGAGAGTGTGCAAGAAACGGAATCTAAAGGTGAATGTAGGGAAGAGTAAAGTGATGGTCTTTGAGAGAGATGAAGTCAGTGAATGTACAGCGAGGTTGGATGGTGAGGAATTGGAAAATGTTAGTACGTTTAAGTACTTAGGTAGTGTGATGAGTAAGGATGGAGGTTTGGAGGGTGAAGTGCTTGAAAGGGTACAGCAGGGAAGAAAGGTTGCTGGTTCTTTGAAAGCAGTGATAAGAAACAGGGAAGTGAGCATGGAAGTGAAAAAGTTTCTACATGACACTATTGTGATACCAACTCTAACGTATGAAAGAGAAGCTTGGACATTGTTGGAAGGACACAAGTCAAGAGTGAGAGCAGTGGAAATGAGTTATTTAAGAGGAGCCTGTGGAGTCACATGGAGAGACAGGCTGACGAATGAGGATATAAAGGAGCGTTGTGGTGTGGATGTGGATGTGATAGGAAGTGTTATGAGGAACACACTGAGGTGGTTTGGCCATGTGGAGAGGATGGAGGGTGAAAGACTGACGAAGAGAATGTGAGTGAGGTACAGGGGGGAAGAGGGAGGGGGAGGCCGAGGATGAGATGGATGGATGGGGTGGAGAGGTATATGAGAGAGGGGGGTGTGAGTTGGGAGCAGGGCAGTGAAATGGCGGAAAACAGGACGACGTGGAGGCGCTTTGTTTGTGGCCACCCCAAACGGGATTGAGGCGTCTGGCAAAATATATATATATATATATATATATATATATATATATATATATATATATATATATATATACACACGGGGTGTTTCAAAAGTCCCTCATTATTTTTTATAATTTAATACAATTGCAATTACAAGAGGAATCAAATGACAATTTGGTTGCTGAGTCTACGATTCATGAGAATTTTGGTTTTGTCAAACTTGGCTTCAAACTTTTTGAAAACAAGCAAGCCACTGTTTTACATTCTTGGCTGACATTGGACAACATTCGGGAGTAACAGAAGCACACGCATTCCTGATCCGTTCTTCTAGTGTGGGGAGGTCTTGCGGCTTTGTGGCATACATTTTGCTCTTAATGTATCCCCACAAAAAGGAGTCACATGGTGTAAGATCCTGTGAGCGAGCAGCCTATTCGATGGGACCACGGCGACCAATCCACCGATCTGAGAACTGCATATTCAGAAATAAGCGAACCTCGTGCGAGTAATGAGCATGGGCACCGTCTTGCTGGAAAATGAGTTCTTGCATGTCGGCTACAGCTGACAGTTGGTTGAGGCAGAACTCCTGATGCATACGAAGGTAATTGTCTCCGTTGATATTCACGGAATTTCCATCTTTATCATGGAAGAAGAATGGACCAATCAGCCCAGCTGAGGAGATGGCACACCAGACGACCAATTTAGGGATGTCCCTTTCATGTTCGTGGATTTCCACGGGATTGTGAGTTCTCCAGATGCGGGTGTTGTGCTGTTTGACGAGACCAGAAAGGTGGAAGAGAGCTTCGTCACTGAACCATATGTGCTCCAGAATCGATGGGTCTCTTTCATAGTGATGCAGCAGTGTCTCACACATCTCCACCCTGCAATCTTAGTCTTGAGGTTCCAGCTCCTGAATCACCTGGATCTTGTATGGATACAGCTTGAGATTACGGTGCAAAATCGTTTGGACAAATGTCATGCTGATGTTCAGTTCTGCAGCTGCTCGCTAAATGGACTTTCCTTGACTCTGAGCAAAAGCTTCACGAACACTTTCGACATTCTTCTCACTCCGCCCACTTTGAGGTCTTCCTGATCGGGGTTTGTCCTTAACGGATCCCGTCTCCATAAACTTTTGGTGGGTAGCGACAATGTTCTATCTGGTGCACAATGCTGTCCGTAGACTGGCCGGAATCATCGTTGCACTTCAATCACAGACTGAAAATCCTCCTGCCATGCAGCGATTTTACACCTCTGCTATAGAGTCACCATGGTAGCAGAAGAAAATAGTGCAAAATTTCATGTCTAGATTAAAAAAATCTCTCAACTACTGAGTAAGAGTTCACCACAAGATGAACGTCGTTGGTCGATTACCTGCAAAGAAAATTGAAATTCAAATTAGTGAGGGAGTTTTGAAACACCCAGTATATACTGTGTGTATATATATATATATATATATATATATATATATATACTGTATATATATACAGTATATATATATATATATATATATATATATATATATATATATATATATATATATATATATATATATATATATAATAAAAGACCAAGGCGTAGCCATTGTTCACGATTTTTGTTTATCTTCTTCCTTTTCTATTGTTTCAAGGTTTTTTGAAATTTCAGTTTTTAGGGAAATATTCTTTGGTCTATCAGCTACTGCAAAATACACAATTAATACCTTTAACTCATACTTTGTACCTTTGGTTTTTAGACTAGCATATAGTAGATCACTATTTACAGTTTTTAGTTGCCTTAATTCTGATATCCACTTTTCTGTGCAGAATCATTAGACCTTAACCTTCTTTTTTTTTTTTTTTTTTTCTTTCATTACTTGCTCTCATGCTATCCACGTTACATATGCCATTTGCAATGTTAAGTTTATCTATTTTCTGCTGTGTCTCAGTGAGTAAAATTGTCATGTGTATTTTCTAATCACTTTTCCACTTCAGCTAGTTTCACTTTTGTAAGACTTTAATGTTATAATTTCTTGAACATCTTTTCTCCTCCCTACTGCTGAGATTTCCTCCTCCTCAGATTCCTTATTTCATTCTTGTTGACCCTCCTGCCTGAATCTCACCAGTTTTCCCTGCTTTATCATCCACCTTCGTTCTCCATTATCCCTCTTCCTCTTCAGTTCCTCCCTTAACGGTTTGTTCTTTCTCTTTTTTTTTTTTTTTTTTTTCCCATATCAGTCGATATGCCTATTTCTTCTTCATTGGGTCTTGCTGATGTTTCAGCTTCTTGGCATTGCCTAATGTTCTCCATTTTTGTCTTTCATTATTTAGCTTGACCAGCATTGGTCTGTTCCCTTCTTCGGTTCTTTTCCCAAGCCTTATAACTTTGTTTACGTGATAATCTTCCACTCCTAGACTGTTGGTGAACAAATCGTGACACAACATTATCCACCTCTTCTCTCCTGTGGGTTCTCGTTTTTTGCCTCCTCCATGTTATAAATTATAATGTTATTTTTCTTCTCCTTTTCCTCCCATGCTGACATATTCTCCAATACCATTTCCATCACTTTCTCCACGATATTCTTTTCTTCTTCAGCCTTACATTCTTCTAGCTCTCTAATTCTATTGATGAGTTTATGCATGTCTTTCTCTAGGGTCTTACTTTCTCCACACATCCATCCACTTGTTGCTTACACTTTCTGCAAAACCACATCAGGGATTCATGTCTGCAGTACTCTGTACAATTCCACATTTACTTTGTCGCAGCCTGTGTGAAACCAAACCTTACAGGCATCACTGCATAAGCCGTTGGGCTCCTCTTTCACCCTCCTTCTGCAGATCCCGCAGTGGGCCTGTTTGTTTGCATCATGCTTCATGCGTTCTTCACATTTTTGGGCCTCTTTTGGGAGGCTCTTTTTCCCATATCCTTCACAAGTTTTTCTTGTAACCCCCATTTGGCTGTACTAATAGATATTCACGATATTCGAGACCTCAGTCGCAACCTTCCCAACACACGTGTTCATCGACACCGTTATGTTTTGCTGTTGTCTTCCTGGAAACATCAGTGCTTGGGATTTCGGTCGGCGGCTTCGCCTTGCATGATTTCGGCTTCATAAGTTGCGCCTTTTTCCTAACGTATAGTCCGTATACTCTCTTCAGCATGTGCCAGATGAAACATTAATCTCTTTGATATCTAAATGATAAGCGTTTCGAATTAAGCATGCAGCAAGACTTCTAATATTATGTGATGAATGCTAACGGACCACTTCTCGTTTTATGCATTCTACTAACTGTTCTGCAGTATTTAATAATTAATGTACAGAAAACTGATATAATATCCATTAATTACATTACTGAAGAATTTATGTACTCTTCGTCACTAAATATCATGGAAGGGATTTTAGAAAATATGTGGTTGTGTGAGTCGGGAGTAGTTGACCGAGTTCTTAACTAAGTTATCCGGTGATCGCTGGCAACTCCTAAGCTGGTGAACGCGCCCATTACGTACGATTTTATTTATTCTATGGGAGATTTGTGAACTGGAGGGGTAAATAAATCCCTCATCAAACCCTCAGTATGAGAGATATTTCCCAAGCTGAATGAAATCGTCTGTGTAAAGCAAAAATTAAATTTTAAAAATGCGTCATCAGCTTGAAGAGATTAACCTTCTGTCGTCGGGGGGGGGGGGAATTGGTGACCCGTGACTTCAGGCCATTTTTATAACCAACTATGTCAAGATTGTTGTTGTTGTTGCTGATGGCTAAGTTTATGTTGTTGATGTTGATGATGGTGATGTTGATAATGATGATGTTAGTGATGTTGATGCTGATACAGATGATGTTGCTGTTGTTGCTGCCTCAGGCTTGTCTGAATCGTGCACCCGATGGACTGTAGGCTTACTTTACTGCCCTCCTGCAGTCCATCATCCTTTCGGGATGAGGGAGGCAGATAATGAATGTTTGTATAACCAGGCAGTGCAGCCGGCCTGGTATACCAGCAGCAACACGATATACAGTACAGTTAAATGCAAGGGTCTGTAAGCCTATCCAACTCCTCTTTCATGGCTGGATTAATAAAAGTTTGAATCAATGTGACACAGTGGACAGAGCTGCATATCATCATCCATCTGTGGGTGATAATACACATATCTTTGTCTGCTATGTGTCATTCAAGCATCAATGGTTCCAGCGATGAGAGTTGCGGTAAAAGTGAACAACATATGCATTTGACTGTACACTGATACACTTAGGTGATATTGATGCCGCTACTTGATCTACCACTGTCGGATTATTCTGTTTCTGGGTGGCATTAGTGGTGTCTGAAAATTACACAGGCTTGCAAGGACATCGCTCCTTATCTAGGTACATTATAGCTGGTAAGATAACTCGTAAGCATCTGGGTGTGTTTGACTACTTGGGAAAAGTGTGTGTGTGTGTGTGCGTGTGTGTGTGTGTGTGTGTGTGTGTGAGAGAGAGAGAGAGAGAGAGAGAGAGAGAGAGTGTGTGTGTGTGTGTGTGTGTGTGTGTGTGTGTGTGTGTGTGTGTGTGTGTGTGTGTGTGTGTGTGTGTGTGTGTGTGTGTGTGTGTGTGTGTGTGTGTGTGTGTGTGTGTGTGTGTGTGTGTGTGTGTGTGTGTGTGTGTGTTGTATCTTTACTGGAATGAGTCAAGCTCGTACTGTCCCGTGAATTAAACCATTTTTAGCATACATATCCTTAAATTTATGAACTGTTTTGGCACACACTATTTCATCTGGTAGTGCATTCCACTGATCAGTTGCCCTATTTGGGAAACAGAATTTTTTACGTCTTTATCACCTCTCTTTTTATGCAGTTTTTTGCGGTGTCCTCTTGCTGATGTTTCCCCATAGGTAATATACTTATTTATGTCTATTTTTTACTTCTCTGATGTGCATTTATATAGCATAATCATGTCTCCACTTTTCCTTCTCTCCTGTAGTGTTGGCAGATTCAGTTTCTAAAGACTTTCTTCGTAGCTCAGATGCCTTAAGCTTGGTACCCATCTTGTAGCGGCCCTTTGAACTTTTTCCGTCTTATCTATGTGTTTCTTGATATGAGGATTCCAGACTACTGATGAATACTCCAGGGTTGGTTTGATGAATGATGTTATTATCTTATCAGCATGTCTTCATTTATGTATCTGAATGCTATTCTCGTATTACCAAGCAGTGTATACATGTTCCGTTCCTTCTTACTGATGTGGTCAGCCGGGGATAGTCTGTTATTGATTATCACAACTAGGTCCTTCTCTCTTTCTGATATGTGTAGGGTTTTACTTCCTAACTTATAATCCTAATCTGGTCTTTTTCCGCTTTTATCAAACTTAATCACATGACACTTGTCCACATTGAATTCCATTTGCCAATTATAACTACATTCATGAAGTTTATTTCATCCGTCATGTAGCTCTCTACAAGAGTCTGTGTTAGTAATTGTGCTTTGTATTTTTGCATCATCAGCAAACATAATTAGATAGCCTTCATTTCCAGTGTTACTATGTCATTTATATACACTAAAAACATAACTGGTGCCAGCACTGAGCCCTGTGGAGGTCTTCTAGTCACTTCCCTCCATGATGAGTAATTTCCCATTAGTACTGTTCACATTTCCATTTTTTTCTGAGAAGATCTTGCATCGAACAGTACAGTCTGCTTCTGATTCCTCCTTGATGGTACAGTTTCCATAACAGTCTTTGGTGTGGTACTCTGTCAAAAGCTTTCTTGAAATGTAGGTAGATACAGTACCGTCCATCACCCTTCTCTTTTCTGTAATGTTTCTGCAACTCTGTCATAACAGCTTAACACACCAGTAACACATGAATTTCTCTTTCTGAAACCAAACTGCCTTTCTGTTATAATATTGTGTTCTGGATGGTTTACCCAAACTTTTCTTATCAGCTTTTCCAGTATCTTACTTACAACTCTGGTTACTGATACCGGTCGGTAGTTGAGTGGATTTTGTCTATTCCCATTCTTGAATAGGGGAACAATGTTTGCTTTCTTCCAAATATCAGGCAGTTTACTTTCACCCAAGGATTCCTTGAGTATTAGAGGTATTGGTCTACTGAACTCCTATGCACATTCATTTAACACCCAACATAAAGTTTCGTCGTGACCAGTTGCTTCTCCTCTGTCTAATTTAATTAACTCCTCCTGCATTTCTTTTTCTTATACTTGGAAATGCCGTATTATGTGTGTGCATGCATGTTCCATATCTTCTTCTCAAAATTATTTTCTTCCGTATAAATTGATTGGAAATTTTTATTTAGTGCTTCACAAATATCTTTCTCTTGTGTATAGATGATCCCCTCATCTGTAATGGATTGTACTTTTTCTTTTACTTTGGTTTTGCTTCAGATGTAGCTGTAAAATAGCTTCGGTTGATCACTGCTATTATTTATAATGTCTTCTTGATACTGTCTTTGGGCTTCTCTCCCTATTCTTGTATAATCTGTTCTTGCCTGTTTATAGTCATTATATGCCCTCTCGCTATCGTGTCTTCTATACCTATACCACAACGTCTTTTTTTTTTTTTTTTTACATTCTTTATTAAACTATTTTTATTTCTGCTTCATTGTGCTGTGGGATGTAATTTCGGACTCCTATTTCATAAAGTTCACACAATTTTCTATATACGACATTTAAATTTAGTCCGTTAAGCACTTTTTCCTAATCTATTTCTAAGAAGTACTTCTTTACCCTAATACTGATGGTATATCAAGTCCTCTTTTTCTGATGGTTTTCTTTACATGTTGTGTTAGGAAAAACTCCTGCACAAGATCCAGGAGCTTTTGGTCCCAAAAGTTTTCCTGGCTTTTTATAGCTAGAGTAGTCCAGTTTATCTTTGCACTGAAATCTCCAGTTAATATGATTCTTTCAGATTCCTCCTCCATTCTGTGTATTCTATGCTATTAAACTGTGAATTGTGCTCGCTGCCAGGTCTTCATATTCGCCTCTTTCCCAAGTGTTTGATCTGGGTGGCATGTATATATTTGCCACAATTACTTTCCCTTCAGATATATTAATCTCTACTACAGTCAGTTCTACTTGTGAGGGTATATCTACTTCTATTTCTTTGACCTGTAGATTTTTCTTTGTTTATATTATAATTTCTCTTCCGTTATTTTAGTTCCTATCTCTTCCATACATTGTACTTCTCTAGGTTTAGGGTTTGATATCCTTGGTGTTAATTTTGTTTCAGTTAGGATAATAATATGTGGTTCCTTTTCTTTGATATAATCATTCATCTCTTAAAATTTAGACACCATTCCATCTACATATGAGTATATCAACTTAATAATCCTGTTTACATACTTGTTATTACTTTGGTCTACTACCTTCCTCTGTTTTATTCCCTTCTGTTTATTAACCACTTTTGTACCTGCGATCCAATTACTTTGTAATAAAATGTTTTCTTCTCTACCTCTGATCATCCCTCGTTCTTTGTTTTTGCCTCCTACCTCTTCTCTTTTAGTAATCCCAGTTTATCTTGAGTTAGGCATCTTTTTATCCATACGTTTTTGAGTTCCTCTTTTTCCATAAGTTTGTTTGCATTTTTTAGTATCTCCTCCACAGTGTTTAAACTCTGTAAGATTACTTTCAGGGTCCATCATTTATTGCTCTCACATTTTCCTAGCCTTTTCTGTTACTCTATGTCTTTATTACAGATTTCCTCTGAGACTTTCTTCAATATGCTCATTATAATTGCCATCTCCTTTTTCTCTCTCGAAATCTTGATTTTTATTTCCTCCTCATCTATACCAGCGATTACTATAGATCTGTTGATATCTGCTGAATCTTTGACCAATGTTGCATTGTTTTGGATTTTTTTTTTCACTTCCTTTTTAATGCTTTTTTCTTAGTCTCTTATTTCTAAGTCTTTCTTCACTTTCCCCATTTCAGGATACGTAGTTTCCACATTATTTTTGTAACTTGGCATCGCCTCATTTACTTGTGTTATCTTTTCCTCAATATCACTGCTCTAATCTGTCTGACTGCTTACATGCCAAATTGTCTCTGTATCATTTCTGATCTCTTCCATAATACTCTCATGGTTGACAACTGTGCTTGACATTTCACTAATCTTCCATCTAAGTGAATCCACCGCAACTGACAGATCATCTAGTGTTGTGTCTTTCTTGTTTAATTCCTTCACTAATTTTTCATTTTCCTCCCTCTGGATATGCAATTGCTTCTTAATTTCACCCATTTCACTGTGAAATGCCTTCTCTAATCTGTGTACCCGCTCAACGTGCTTGTTGTATGTCTCCATTTAAACCACTTCTTAGTAGAAATCACCATCCTGTTTTCTACCTTTATCCATTTTCTTAACTCCTTCCAAATTCGCTTTACTAAATATGGTTGGCATCGTGTGGTACTAAGAGAAAGAAAATTCTACTTACAAGTATTCATTACTTGGTACACGCAGCAGACTAAACAACTGATGAGCTTGCTCAGTGCAATCCTTCACTAATTTGTTGTATTCTATTATTTGAACAACACTTTTACTTAAACTTCATCTTTTATATTACAACATCATTTAGTTTAACCTATTACAGAGACTGGCCCATATAAAGATACTATTTACGTATGGCCAATTGTGGCCAAGGTTAGCCAAGCACAGAGCGGTGTGGTGTATGTGTTGCCTCTCTGCCGCCTCAACTGTGTGTGTGTGTGTGTTAGAGAGAGAGAGAGTTCTTACCTAATTGTTCTTACCTAACTGTATCTTAACATGAATGAGTCAAGCTCATACTGTCCCGTGCATTAAATCACTTTTATAATACATATCTTTAAATTTATTAATTGTTTTGGCACACACTGTTTCATGCGGTAGTGCATTCCAGTGATCAATATTATTGCCCTATTCGGGAAACTGAATTTCCTTACGTCTTTACCACCTCTCTTTTTATGCATTTTTTTTTTTTTTTTTTTTTTTTTGGCAGTGTCCTCTTGCTGATGTTTCCCCACACATTATATACTCATTTATGTCTATTTTCTCTTTCCATGAGACACATTTCTATAGCATAATCGTGTCTCTTCTTTTCCTTCTCTCCTGTTGTGTTGGCAGATTCACTTTTTCTAGTCTTTCTTCATAGCTTAGATCCCTTAAGCTTGGAATCGATCTTGTAGCGGCCCTTTGAACTTTTTCAATCTTATCTTTGTGTTTCTTGAGATGAGGATTCCAGACTACTGATGCATGCTCCAGAGTTGGTTTGATGAATGATATTATCTTTCTCAGCAAGTCTTGATTTACGCATGTGAATACTATTCTCATATTAGCAAGCAGTGCATACATGTTCCATTCCTTCTCACTGATGTGGTCAGGCAGAGACAATCTATTATTGACAGTCACTCCTAGGTCCTTCTCTCTTTCTGATATGTGTATGATTTTACATCCTAACTTATAACCCCAATCTGGTCTTTTTCCACATTTACCAAACTTTAATCACATGACACTTGTCCAAACTGAATTCCAGTTGCCATTTATTGCACCATACATGAAGGTTATATAATTCTTCTTGTAACTCTTTACAAGAGTCTGTGTTAGTAATTATCTATCTATCTATCTATCTATAGCCCGACGCCCTAATCCCGCAAAGGGTGGCCGCAGACAAAACGCCTCCAAGTCGCTCTGTCACCCACCATTTGACTACCCTCCCCCCAACTCACCCCCCCCTCCCACATATACCTCTCAACTCCATCCCTCCACCTCATCCTCGGTCTACCTCTCCCTCTCCCTCCCTCCACCTCACCTACATACACCCTCTTAGTCTTTCATTTTCCATTCTCTTCACATGTCCAAACCACCTCAGTGTATTTCTCCTAATCTTCTCAACCACATCCACATCCACCCCACAGCGTTCCTCACTTCTTCATTCGTCAACCCGTCCCTCCACGTCACTCCACATGCTCCTCTCAAGTAAATCATTTCCACTGCTCTCACTCTTGACTTGTTCCCCTCTTGCAAGATCCATGCCTCGCTTCCATACGTCAGGGTAGGGATCACAATACTATCACCCAGTGACTTCTTAACTTCCATACTCACCTACCTATTTCTCATCACTGCTTTCAGTGTACCAACAACCTTCCTTCCCTGCTGTACCCTTTCACTCACTTCATCCCCCAAAGTTCCATCCTTACTCATCACACTACCCAAGTACTTGAATGCACTCACATTCTCCATATCCTCACCATCTAATCTCACTGCACACTCTGTGACTTCATTCCTCTCAAAAACCATAACTTTACTTTTGTTTACATTAACTTTCAGATTCCTCATCCTACACACTGTCCCAAATTCATTCACCAAACCTTGCAACTCCCATTCATCTTCACTCAACAATACTGTATCATCAGCAAACAGCAACACCGGAAGCTTCCAAATCTCACCCTCATTCATTAGAGCCACCCTCACATCCACTGCCCTACCCTGCACCTCCTTTACAACCCCATCCATGTATATATTAAACAGCCATGTAGACATCACACAACCCTGTTTCAGTCCCACATTGAGATCAATGAACTCACTCAGCTCACCATCCACTCGCACCGTAGCCCTAGCTCCCTCGTACATACTCTTCACAGCACTCAACAATTTCCCCTCCACTCCATATATTCTTAATACCTTCCACATACCTTGCCTATCAATTCTGTCATAAGCTTTCTCAAAGTCCATGAAGACAGCATACACTTTCCTTCCCTTCTCTAGATACTTCTCCACTAAACATCTTAGAACAAATATCTGATCTACACACCCTTTTCCCTTTCTAAATCCCCCTTGTTCTTCTCCAACTAGCTCCTCTGTCATATGCTTACCCCTGTCAATGAGTATTCTACCATATACTTTACCAGTCACACTAAGAAGGCAAATACCCCTATGGTTACCACATACTTCTCTCTCCCCTTTTCCTTTGTATATAGGAACAATTATACCTGATTTCCAGTCCTCTGGAACCCTTCCCTCTCCCCAAGCCAATCTACACAACTTCCATATCCATTCCACAACAATCTCACCCCCATACCTAAGCATTTCACCAAACACTCCATCAATTCCTGGGGCCTTTCCCAAATTAATCTTCTTCATCACTTCCACTACTTCCGCCCTACTGATCTCTTCCTCCCTCCTCTCATCTCTTCTTCTCCCAGCCATTCCCCAGCCACTTATACTCGCACTGCTCTCACTCTCTTCATTCAACAAAACCTCAAAGTGCTCCTTCCGTCTCCTCAATTTCTCTCTCTTCTCCACCAACAATTTATTATTCCTATCTTTCACTCCCCTACTATTTCCCCTTTCACACTGCCTTACTTTCTTTACTTCCTTCCAAAACAATTTCTTACTCTCCCTCCATTTCACACTCATATTCCTCCCAAACTCTTCATCCACTTTCTTCTTACTCTCCTTCACCAGTCTCTTAACCTCCCTTCTCCTGCTCACATATACCTCTCTCTTCTCTCTCTCATCTTCTCCCCTACCTCTACTCGCTAACCGTTCACTATATGCCTTCTTCTTTTGTTCCACAGCTCGTTTCACCTCGTTATTCCACCATGCTGTCCCTTGCACTCCCTTGCGTCTCCTCCTCACTCCACAAACCGCCTCACACACTGCGCCTATCTCTTCCGTGAATATCTTACATACGTCTTTCACCCCTTCCATCTGCTCTAGCTCATACCTTCCCAATCTTTCTTCCACTATGCTCTTATACTCTGTCATTTTCTCACTATCTTGCAATTTCTCCACTCTTCTCACAGGAGCTGCTTCCTCCTGTCTTCCCCTTCGTCTCCTCAACCACTTTCTTTGCAGCTCTACCTTGGCCATCACTAAGTGATGGTCAGAGACTCCATTCCCCCACCCTCTCCACACTCTTGCATCCAACACTTGTCTTCTCATTCGCTCATCCACACGCACATAGTCTATCATTGCCTTTCGTTCAACAAGTTCACCATCCATCCTTCTCATTACTCTCCATGTATACCAGTGGATCATCTTATGCCGAAAGTAGGTGTTGGCTATTGCCAACCCCCTACAAGCACAGATGTCCACCAAAGCACTTCCATTCCCATCTATGTCAGCTGGCACACCCCACTGACCAACCACTCCATCCACTCGTACATTCCCAACTTTGCCATTCATTTCTCCAATCAACAGCACTCTCTCGCTCCTCTCAGACTTGTTCTTACACGCTTCCACTCTCGCCCAAAACTCATCTTTCACTCTTGCCACTGGATCCTCTGTCAGGGCATACACACATACAATCGCCCATGCTTGTATACCTACTTTCATCCTCACCCACACAATCCTTGCACCCACTGTTCCATACTCTCTTATATTCTCCTTCCACTTCTTGCTTATCATCAGACATACTCCCTCTCTTGCCCTCTCATTCTCATTGACTCCCGCACATATACCTAAACCATATTCCCATTCTCTCACCCTTTCACCTACATATTTAGTTTCAGTCAATCCACATATATCCACTTTTACATCCTCAAGCACCTAAACAATCTCTCTCTCTTTCACTTCATCATTCACTCCTCTCACATTCCCCGTCCCACCCTAAGAATGTCCTTTGTCCATTCCTTAGTCATCAACGTATGGTCCGTCCGAGTCCGAGGCACTTTATTCACTTTTTTAGTTAGTTCTTTTTACGGGGTGGGGCACTAACCCACCACCAACCCTCTTAGTCGCCTCGTATGACAAGCAGGGATACTGGAGGAGTATTCTTGAAATCCCCCTACCCCCTGGGGGTAGTAATTATCCTTTGTATTTTTGCATCATCAGCAAACAAATTTAGATAACTTGCATTTCCATTGTTACTTTCTTTGTCATCCATAAGAAAAAAAAAAAAAACATAATCGGTTCCAGCACTGAGGCCTTTGGAACACCTGTGGTCACTTCCCTCCATGATGAGTAATTTCCCCTTAGTGCTGTTTTCATTTTCATTTTTCTAAGAAAATCTTGCATCCAACAGTACAGGTTCCCTTGGATTCCTCCTTCATGATACAGTTTCCATAAAAGTCTTTGGTATGGTACTCAGTCAAATGCTTTCTTGAAATCTGTCCTCCAATCCTTCACTCCTCTGTAATGTTTCTTAAACTTTGTCATAGTTAAAGTGACCAGATTTACTGGAGCTAAAAGCGGGACATTGTCACGTGTGCGTGTATATATATATATATATATATATATATATATATATATATATATATATATATATATATATATATATATATATACAGCAGACATGGGGTAATAGTAATATGTAATAGTAATAGTAATAGATTATTACTTGGTTTTCAAAGTAATAGTAATAGTAATAGTAATAGATCACAAGTTCCTGGCTGTAATAGTAATAGAAGACAAAGTAATAGATAATAGTATATTACTTTCCCATTACAGACACTTCTTTAATACCGTTTACCATAATCAATAAAAACAGCCTTCTCACCTTGGTTACATGTTGGCTGCTCTCCAAGCTGCAGGTACACCACAGGAGACCTTGCAGAATGGAGAGTGGTCAACAGGCCATCAGGTGATCTAGACACACTTGTGCGTTCAGTGGAACAGACTCCCAACGATAACGAAAATAAAAACCATTTTCAATTTAATTTATGCCGTTATCATAATATATTAATAGTAACAGTAATACTAATAGATGACCAAGTAATAGTAATAGATGACCACTGAAGTATTTATAATAGTAATATAATGGAGAGCAATTGAAATTAATAGTATTAGTAATAGAAACCCAGTAATAGACGCCATGTCTGATATACAGTGCTGCACCTCACCCTGAGGCTGCTAATCAAACACTAATGTCTTAGACAAACTCCGAACATGTTGTACGGTACGGTGAATGGCCGACCTAAGTTGTCAGTGAGCATAACTAATTCTATATTAACAATTCGTTATATCATTTGTTTTGTATTATGCATAATTTTACTAATTCATCTTGGTTTCATAAAGGAAGGTCAACTTATATCTACTGTAACAGTAATTTTCTGAAAGCGAGACACGTAAGATAATTCGCTAAAAAAGCGGGACACTTTAGTCGCAATGAAATAAGTAGGACAGACGTAAAAAAAGCGAGACTGTCCCGCCTAAAAGCGGGACTCTGGTCACCTTAGTCATAGTACCTTAATACGTTAGTAACACAAGATTTCCCTTTCTAAAACCAAAAAACACACGATTTCCCTTTCTAAAACCAAACTGCCTTTCTGTTATGATTTTGTGTTCTTCTGGATGGTTTACCCAAACTTTTCTTATCAGCTTCTCTAATATCTTGCAGCACTTGTTAGTGATACTGGTCTGTAGCTGAGTGGATTTTGTCTATTCCCTTTGTTGAACAGAAGAACAATGTTTTCTTTCTTCCAAATATAAGGTGGTTTACCTTGATGTAAGGATTCCTTGAATATTAAATACAATGGTCTGCTTAATTCTGCTGCACATTCATGTAGCATCCAACCTGAAATTCCGTCATTACCATTTGCTTTTCATTTGTCTATTTTACGTAACTCTTCCAGTACTTCCTTTTCTGATATTTGTATATCTGGTAATACTGTTTATGTGGGTATGCATGTTCCATATCATCTCTCAAAATTTCTTTCTTTTGTAAAAACTGATTGGAAGCTTTTATTTAGTGCTTCACAAATATATTTCTCTTGTGTATAGATGATCCCATCATCCGTAATGGACTGTATTTTATCTTTAAATTTGTTTTATTTCGGATGTAGCTGTAAAAAACCTTAGGTTGGTCACTACTTTTATTTATAATGTCCTCCTCAAACTGTCTCTGAGCCTCCCTCCTTATCTTTGTATGATCTTCTCTTGCTTGGTTATAGTTGTTATATGACATCTCACTATTGTCTTCTGTATCTTTTCCACAGCAAGTCTTTTTTTTTTTTCTGTATTAAACTATTTCTTTATTTTCATTTCTGTTGCAATGTGTTGTGGGATGTAATTTTGGACTCTTTATTTCATAAAGATCACAGAACTTTCTATATATAATATTTAAATCTTGTCCTCCAATTTCTTTTTTCCCAATCTATTTCTAAGAAGTACTTCTTCAGGTCACGATAGTTGCCCTTTTTGTAGCTTAGACTCTTTTGGTAACTCTCATTGCTGGTATCATCATACACAATCCTGAAGATACAATTTAATAGTGCATGGTCGCTTTTGCCGAATGGGGGGTGATACATTATATTGTCAATTTCATTTTCTTGCTTGGTAAATATAAGATCTAGTACGGATGGATCATCAAGTCCCCTATTTCTGCTGTTTTCCTTTTTCATGCTGTACCACATTGAGTACACCGCTTCCCGTCCGATCAGCTAAGTTAAGCAACGTTGGGTCTGGTTAGTACTTGGATGGGTGACCGCCTGGGAACACCAGATGCTGTTGGCATCCCTACGTGTCAAGTGGGGTTGGTGGAGGATTAGTGTCCCTCCCTGTAAAACAATTAACTCTAAGCCCTTGGCCACCCCATCTGGGATACATGGCGTCTGGCAATGAATGAAGGAAAAACTGCACAAGATCTAGGAGATTTTGATCCCAACAACTTTCATGGCTTTCTACATCTAAAGTATTCCAATTTATATTTGAATCGAAGTCTCTCGTTAATTCTTTCATATTTCTCTTCCCTTCTATGTAATGATGTTCTTAAACTCCGAATTGTACTTTCTACCAGGTCTTCATGTTCACCCCTTTCCCGAGTGTTTGTTTTAGGTGGCATGTATAAATCTGCCATAATTAACTTCCTTTCAGATGTGTTAATTTCCAATGGAATCAGTTCTACTTGTGAGGGTATATGTAGTTCTATTTCTTTGACTTGTAGATTTTTCTTTAAGATTATAATTCCTCCTCCCTTTCTTAAATTTATGTCCCTCCTACATATATTGTATTCCTCTAAGTGAAGGGTATCGTTGGATATCTTTGGGGTTAATTTTGTTTCATTAGGCAAATAATGTGTGGTTCCTTTTCCTTGATGTAGTCTTTTATCTCTAAAAATTTAGATACCATTCCATCTGCATTTGAGTACATCAACCTAACCATCTTGTTTTCATACTTGCCATAACTTGAGTCTCCTACCTTCCTCTTTTTTGTTCCCTGTTTGTTATGTACCACTATCATACCTGCAATCATATTACTTTGTAAAAAAAAAAAAAAAAGTACTCTTTTCTTTCTCTGATCATTCCTCATTCTTTTTGTCTCCTCCCTTTTCTCTTTTAGTGTTTCCAATTCCTCTTGAGTTAGGCATCTGTTTATCTATATTTTTTTGAATTTCTCTTTTTCCATGAGACTGTTTACATTTTTTAGTATTACCTCCAGTGTTCACACTCTGGAAAGTTACTTTCAGAGACCTTTACTTATTTCTCTCGCATTTCCCTAACTTTTTTTGTTCCTCTGTGTCTTTATTACAGATTTCCTCTGATACTTTCTTATATATGCTCATTATATTTGCCATCCCATTTTGTCTCTTGATTTATTTTTTTATTTCTTCCTCCTCTATACCAGTGAATACCATATATTTTTTGATATTTGCTGAATCTCTGACAAATTTTGGGTTGTTTTGGATTTTTTTCACTTCCTTTCTAATGTTTTTTTCTTCGACTCTTGTTTCTAAACTTTTCCTTACTTTCACCATTTCAGCATATGTAGTTTCCACCTTATCTTTATAACTTTGCGTCACTTCATTCATCTGAATTATCTTCCCTCCAACATCACTATTTCAGTCTATCAGACTACTTGCTTGCCTAGTTGTCTCTGTATCATTTCTGAACTCCTCTATAATACTCTCATGGTTAACAACTGTACTTGCCATTTCACCAATCTTCCTTTTAAGAGAACCCACCTCAACTGACAGCTCATCTGTTGTTGTGTTTTATTTAATACCTTTACTAATTTTTCATTTTCCTCCTTCTGCATATGCAACTGCTTCTTAATTTCCTCCGTTTCACTCTGAAATGTCCTTCCCAATCTATTTACCCTTTCTACGAATTTGTTGAATGTTTCCATTTCAACTAATTCCTGGTAGAAATCATCCTTTTATCTACCCCTTTCCCTCTTTTCAGCTTCTTCCATATTTTCATCATTTAATTTGGTGGTCCTCTTATGTTAATACTGAGAAAAAGAAAAAAAAAGTTTTAATTACAATTATGCATCTTGCCTGTGGTACCGTAGTCGAAACAGCTGGGACTTGATCAGCACATTTCTGTGCTATTTGGCTGTGTTCTGTTAGTCGGATAACACATTTGCTTAAACTTGCTCTGTTATTTTAGAATACCATTTAGTTAACCCTGTACAGAGCTTGACTCATATAAAGGGACTATTTAGGTATAGCCAATTGTAGGCAAGAGAGGCCAGTTTGCAGCGAGGTAATATGACGTGTTGTCTCTCTAATGCCTCAGCTGTGTGTGTGTGTGTGTATGTGAAAATTAAAGTTGAGCAGATGGGGATTATGAAGTTGAGACCACGCCCAAATAAAAACAATTTTGTTAACCTGAATCACATCCGCTGTATATCATTCTGTAATATTATGGAGTGACAAAAATTTCTAATATTCTTACTAAATGTATGGGTGGTTGTACAATTCTTATTGCACTGGCAAACTTACTTTCATGTTTCCAAAAGACGTTCACTATTTTAGTGAAATAACACAACCGTTATGGCAAGAAACTGACCTGTGATGATTTGTACAGCTAAACAGAGCCTTAATAAAGATAAAAAATGACATGTTTCCTGGAACTGGTATTTCAAGTAAAGCACCATTAGCAATTTTAAGTGACATTGTCGCATAATATCGCTAATGGTGCTTTAGAATCTGGACATAAATCTTCCATTAGCGGTTGATTTGGCATCTCAGTTTACACAATATTCTTGGGATAATCCATAAGCCAAGCGTTGTACTGGGGACAAAAGTAAAATATAAAATTACTACAAGATCGTGCACAGACCGACTATATTCCGCACTGTCAGTCACTTGCGATAGTGGACTACATTAAGGCTGCAAATCAATACTGCAAACCTTTAAAATTGCCAGCCCTCAAACCTGAATTAAACTAAAACCACACGAGTCCTTTTTTTTTTTTTTTTTTTTCATACAAACACCAGGATACAGTCGATTTGTATTGAATGACCACCAAAGCCCACCCGAGAACAAGCTGTTTCCTGTTGGCCCTGGCAGGGGATATCTGGACGTGTATCTATATACCTAGGCTGCATCCTCCAAGGAAAGGCAGGAAGTCGAGACAGGACGACACATTCCCAATTTACTCATCCACATACACACATTTATTCGTATCTTTGCCCCAAGAGGAGATTGTGTCCCCTCTGTGGCAGGGGGAAAACAATCTGGCCATGCTATGTATTAGTAATACCACACTGCAGCCAGGTTGTGTTAAGCGGCCCATACACGCACAGGTGTGTGTGGGCAGGGAACAGGCGCCCACGCAGGCGGCCTCAACAGTCGTCCTGGGATCTGTCACGGACAGATTTTCGTGGTTAGACTCCAGTCAAGTTCAGGCTGAGTGTTGTTGTTGATAACTGTTTATTGGGCATAAACTGATACAGAGTCACATCACAAAGGAGACATAGCTATATATCAGCTCCTGCTCAAAGGCCGCATGAGCTTAGCCAGGAGACTATCACATTTGCCCGGTATGGGTGCTGATTATTAAGGTGATCATATGTTTTGAAAATTAGTTACACTTAATAATGCATACACATATGCTTAGCTATACATATATATATACAATCATAATGACCTACACACACACATATATATGTACATATACGCCTATAAACACATATATGTATATGCACAATCATGAATGCGCAGGCATACTTTCAGTATAAGCGTACAAATTTACAGTGGACGGATACAGAATTAACCAGTCACGTCCCGAGCTATTTCGCACCTCCGACACTCCCCAATCCCGAGGTATTTTCAAAAAAATTTTTTTTGGCTAAAACCTCCGCTTTTGGTGAGAAACTTCGAAGATTCATAGAGAAATCGCTCACCTGAGGTTTAAAATACTAGATCCAGGTTGCAGTACCTCCTTACCTTACTGGGTTTTCTATCAGGCTGGCACCAATGAAATCGAGTTCTATGGGAGGGTAACTATTTCACACCACTCATATTTGATATTTATTTATTTACTTGGTATGAATTATGTAGTACAAGAGTATATTGGTTTTCAAACAGTAATATAGGCATTATAAGCATTGTTTCACTCACTAACTCATCACCATACCTAACCTTTTTTTGCCACATTACCTGATCATCATTTCTGGCTGTTTCTTCCTCTAATGCTATGTAAACTTTGTCCTCCACATTGTCATTGACTGGGGAATCACTCTGGCCCTGAATGTCTTTATTGGCCAAGTCACTGGTAACAGGTGAATTGCCGAGACAGTGGAATGCGAGGGGGGGGAGGTTATGCGGTGTAAGGAATTCTCCCTGCTTGGCATCTTGTAGAGGAATAGAGGAAGGTGTCCCGTGTATTCGTACGAAAAATCACGTGCGAAAATTGAAAATTGTGCAAATTATGAACCTTGGAATTGCGCAACGTACCAGTACGTCGTCGGGACTGGCAAAATGTTGCAACGTATCCATACGTCGACGGGACACCTTGGGTTAAGCATACACACACCCCCACACAGACACACACACACACACACACACACACACACACACACACACACACACACACATATACACATAAGCTTCCACACACACACATGCACACAGTTATGACTATATAAATGCATAGTTACAAACATATGAATGAAAGCAAGAGCATACATATGTATGTGCAAACTTAGAGATACATACACTTACACATTCATTGTATATACATATGTACAGTGCAGTTGTGATGATACCCATAATAATATATAGATGAGGGCATATTGATATAGAGATCTTTACAGTAAAAATTATGTACCAGATAGTATGACCTTGACGTATAGAGAGATAAAGGGATTACATGGTTATTAAGTGGGGAAGGTTGGTATAGCTGTTAAGTAAGGAAAAGGCTGCTGTTTTGGAAGGGATATTTTGGTATGTATGTGTGAGGTGAGATGTGGGAGTGTAAATGAGAAGGATTAGGAAGCGAGGTGCCGCAGGTGCTTTAGCAGAGTGAGGTGAGGGTGCAGCATCTGGGAGGGAAGGTGTGTCTACGTACGTCTGTGTGTGCGCGTATGTGTGTGTGTGTGTGTGCACGAGTGCGTGTGTGTGTGTAGGGGTGTGTGAGGGAGAGAGAGAGAGAGAGAAAGGCACGCAAGTGGTAGAAAGGGGTGGGGTGGCAAGCGTATCTTCAGTACTTATCAGATAAAGAGACATTTAAGGTAAATGGGGGTGGGGTGCCAAGAGTATCTTCAGTACTTATCGGCTAAAGAAAAAATTAGGGTAAAAGGGGGTGGGATGGCAGGAGTATTTTCAGTATTTATCAGTCAGTTATTGGCAGGGGAGAGAGAGAGACTGTGGTGGATAGTGGCAAGTCTTCTAGCCTCCCGGCCTATGGAAGACAATTTATCTTGGATTCAGGAATTCAGGATATTTAGCTAGTATCTTCTCCAATACAGGTGTTTGTAAATGGTGTATGAGTTGCTCATTAAATGTAGTATTACCTCTTATTCTAAAGTCTGTGGTTTTAAGACACTCCATTATATATATAATGTCTCAGCGTGTGTTTGTTCTCCTCTTCACATAGGCGACATCGGGAGAGATTTGGCCAATCTGTCTGGGTGATCTCCCAGATGTAAGGGTAGCCAATTCTCATTCTTGCCATCACCTTCTGTAGTCGTCTTCCTCTGAGTCGTCTATAGTCAGTTCTGTGTTGTTTGGCCAACCCTAAGTAGTGTTGAAGAATTGTGCTTTGTGGGCTTTCTCTAGCACCTTGTTCTTTCTATTGTTTGTGAAGAAGCCGTCCCACAAGGCGAGATATCTGGCGGATGGAGAGATGAACATCACAGCCCACCTGGTCTCGAGTAGTCGTCTCGTTAGCTAGGCGATCAGCTAGCTCATTACCCAGTATTCCAATGTGGGAGGGAGACCAGACAAAGGAGATCCACTGTCCAGCTTCTTTAGCATCGGATAATAATTGCCTAATTTCTCCCACTAGAGGATAATTGATTGGATTTCTGCTGGTGAGCGAGTTGAGTGCTGAGGTGCTGTACGAGACAATGGCTGCTGGTGCGCCTTGCTGTCTTGTTTTATGTAGGGCTGGGAGGAGCGCGAGGGTTTCACATGTTGTGGTGCAAGAATGATCGGGAAGCCTTGCTGTGAAACCTTTGACTGGGACGTTGGAGCTGAGCTGGTACAGGATTACTCCCGATCCAGCTCTGCTGTCATTTTGTACACTGCCATCACAGTAGAAGATGTCATATGGTTGTAGGATGTGAATTATGCTGCTAAAGAGGGATTGCATTAAGTGATGGTTTGTATTTTGTTTATCTGGTAGGGGCATAATATGTATGTCAGGGTCTGTGGTTATTCAAGGTGGTGGTGCTGGTAGACTGAGTGTAGGAGTTAGTATCATGGTCCTAACAGGAAGAGAGTTAATTTTATTGATAATGATTTTCGTCCACTTTGTGGTGAAGTAAGGGTTGTCTGGTCGTAGATAAGGTAGGATTGAGTCTTTGATGACTGGGACATGGATTGTGCGCAGGAAGTGACCTAGACCTGTTTGAGATTTCTGTCATGAATGGGAGAGATGCCTAATTCTAGACGTAGGGCGTGTAATTTAACATTTCGAGTGCACCCTAGAATGATCCTTAAGGCCTCGTTCTGTAAGCATTCTAGTTGACTCAGTTGTTTGGCATTAAACAGTATGATGGCAGGTGCTGAGTAATCAAGTATTGTTCTGATGAGTGAGGTATATAGGAGTTTTAGCATGGGAATAGAGGAGTTAACAGTAGCCATACGCAACCATGCGCATACAGTGTAGGTGCTGTGCACAATTATGTTTTATTTTTTGTAACTCTAGTTTGTTGGCCTCCTGTTGATGTCCCACGTATACTCATAGATACTTGTGTGCTGGCACAGTTTCCAAGGGATGTCCTTGTAATGTTAGGGCAGGTTGTTGGTCAGGTGGGGCAGTTACTTTGGTTTTGTGTGGGACAATAACTAGACCCAGGTCATTGCAGCTCTGTTCAAGAATGTTTAGTGATAGGGTGGTGGTGGGAATAGAGGGGCACTGAAGGAGGACGTCATCGGCGTAAATGTGTAATTGACAGCCATCGGGGAGGGTTTTGGTGGCCAAGCCATTCGTTAGAATGTTGAAAAGGGTGGAACTGAGAACTCTGCCTTAGGGCGTTCCAAGTTCATTATTTCTTGTCTGGGACCGATGGCCTTCAAAACAGACGGTACCGGATCCATCAGTCATGTAGTCTCATATGATAGTGAGTAGTGTGCCTGAGATATACTGGGAGAGATGATGAAGAATGTGTGCTTGGTTTGCTCTGTCAGATGTCCCCTTTAGGTCTACAAATACATTTTATTTACCATGAGAATTTGATAGAAATGACTGAATACAGACATGAGTACCCTTGCCTTTTATGAAGCCTGATAACCATGGGCTGAGTTTATCTTCTATGAAGTAAAGGAGCCGATTTAAGACGAGACGTTCGAATGTTTTGCAGAGGCATGAAACGAGTGAGATGGGTCTGTATTCACCTTTCCGACCTGGTTTGGGAATGGGAATAATAATGGTGTGTTTCCATGACCTAGGGAGAGTCTGCTCTTCCCATATTAAATTGTATAGTTTAATGAGAGGGTTACCCGGAACTTCCACTAGAATTCTTATGACCTGATATGTTGCACCATCTTCCCCTGGAGCAGTAGATATACCTTGTTTGAGACCGTGGAAAAGTTCTTCTTCAGTGAATAGGGTATTGTCTAAGGGATGTGGTGTGTTACAAGCTCTAAGAATGTCATCCTTTCTAATGGGGGCTACCCTTGCGAGTGCAGTTTGGACTGGAGCTGGGAGGGTTGTGGTGGAGGATGCACTTGACCATTGTTGTGATTGTCTCGCCTTTTGTGGCGGGATGAGGGTGTCGGTAAATGGGTGAGTTGCGTTTGCGGATTTGCTTAACTTTTTTCCATACATAGCCTGTCTGAGTCATGTGAGAGGGTTTATACAAACTCTCCCCATTCCCATTCTTTTACATGCTGTTTAAATGTGATTAGCTGTTCTTCTAGCCTGCGAAAGATGGTGTAACTTACATCAGTTTTGTGTTTATCCATTTTCTTTTAGCTTTGGTATATTGGTTCTGAAGTCTGTGGACAGTAGGGTCAGCCTTATACCATTGTTTGATCTGGGACATTGGGGGCCTGTTTGGTTTGGGGGCATAGTAGGATATGAGAAGTTTGAGGTTGTCTACGAGGTCTGTTTCAAAGGACTGAGCATCAGTGGGCATGTAGGGGGCAAACCATGTGCCAATGTTTCTAACTATATCAGCCTTATATTTTTCTGGAATGAAGAGTCTAGCCCTGGGCGGAATAGATGTCCTTGGGGAGGGGATAAAGAGGGTGGTTTGGATGGCAAAGTGGTCTGACGTAAGTGTATCAACTATTGTGGAGACTGATGGAATATCAATGTTGAATAGTAGAACATAGTCTAATACATTACCTCGGGTATGTGTTGGTTGAGAAGGGTAACAACAGATACAGATGGATGTGTTTACAGTAGAGCAGATAGAGCAGTCCCATGGGGCTGGCATATTGAGCCTGTGACGGTGGTTGTAGTGTCGGGTGGACACCATTGAGGTCTCCCATGAGAATTGTGGGTGCTTCATCAACATTGTCAAAGATGTCACTCACCTGCAACTGTGCAGACCAAATATAGATGTTCAACAAAACTAGTTTGCCTTGATGTAGTGTGATTTCAAGTTTGTGCAAGTCTCAGTGAGTTGTACATACATTGCATTCCTTAACAGGAATTGACTGCTTAATATACGTAATGAGGCCATGAGTTTCATTGGATGTGGTGTATGATGCATATCCTGACAACCGTACCTGTTTGAGGTGCTGAACTCTAGCCTCCTGCAAGCAGACAACGTCTATGTCATTTTCTTTTATGTAACTGTCGAGCAGTGTTTTGCGTTTGAGGAAGGATGCAATGTTCCATGTGATGAGAGTGAGAGGTGTTTGGGTGGGGAGATAGGGTGTGGACAAAGATGGTTGTTGTGGTGTGGTGGTACGATCAACGATAATTCTCGTCTGTATTACTGTGAGAGTGAGAGGCAGGAGATTGGGAGGAGGGCAGCGTTATTGGTTCACTGAGGGCGTCTTGCATCCAGGCCACTAGTTCCTTGACTGTTTGATAGCAGTGGCTGAGTTCCTCCTTCTTTTTAGTGTCCAGGTTTGTGTACCTGGTTTTCATGGTCGCCAGGGGGATCTCCAGACTGAGATCTCTTTTGTTGGGTGAGGCCGGAGATAGAATAATAACTGGGGAGTCTCTCTTGTTGTGTGGGGTGACTGAAGATGACGAAGGGGTTGGAGAGAACGATTTGAGTAACGTTTCTAGGACACTGGTTTGCTTTTGTGTTTGCTGTTCGATTATCTTGAGAATATCAGTCTGTATTTCCATTTGGGCATGATACTGCTGTGACACTGCCTGCATGATGTTTGTTTGTAGTTGTGCAATGGCATCAATTGTTTCCCGAAGTACTTCCTTAATCGTTGTCTTGATGGCAGAGATGATTTCTTGGCTGGAGTCTTTAGTGTTGTCGGCCATGTTTGGTGGAGTGACTGCATTGGGTGTTTGCTGCATGGGTGGACTCGTAGGGGTGTATTCACTCTGACTTCCTGTACTCAGAGTAGCAGGGCCTTGTCATGCACTTGCGGGGATCAGGGCTGGAGGGACTGTACTGGATGTTTGCTTAGTGGATAAATTTGTGGAGGTGCATTCACTCTGACTTTCTGCATTCTGAGTAGCAGGGCCTTGACATGCACTTGCAGGGATCGGGGGGAAAGCTTCTTCATTGTTGAGCCTGAGCAAGGGGAGGATGTCTGCCTGGCGGTCAGTGGAACTGGCTGATGCTGGTTGCATGTTTGTACTTAGAGGCGTGATGGAGGAGTGCCTCTCAATAGGTCTTTTCAGGCAAATTATACTTGATGCAGTGTGTTCACCACTGCAGTTTGCACACCTGGGAGTGAAATTTTCACCTTCATTCGTTTTTCTTGCACATGAATGTGAATCGTGATCCCCGCCACAGAACTGGCATCGAGCTGAATATTTGCACTGGGATATAACATGGTTCCAGCAGCAGCACTTTAAGCACATTATTGGGGGTTCTACATATTTTTCAACCGGGAAGGGCAACCCATAGCCTGCAATTCTTAGCATGGGTGGGAAACAGTGCCCTCCCAGAGGACAATTAAGTTCTTTGTAGGGTTTCCTCTGGAAGTGTGTCTGGTGACGTGAGTAATGGCACTATATTCATCCAGCAGCATTTCAGGGTTGAAGGCAATAGGATACTTTTTCACAAAATTTTGGTTCGTTGGGATCCACTTTCATGAAGAATAACTCCTTCCATACCTGTGGTTGTGAGTAGCAGTCTGTCCTGGTAGTTTGATGATTTAATAAAGGAGCCGTATTTCCCATGTATGATAGTTGTTTCCCCCAGGTGTAGTGTGCCATGTGCCTTCATAAACCATTGTAATTTCTCGTCATCGGTGAGTCTGCATTCTTTGGGGAAGAGCAGGATCTTGAATTTTGGAGTTGTAGGCTCGGTGGTTGATTCATTGGCAGCAGGGACTGTAATTGGTTCATTAGTATTACGCACATTCTTTTTTGAGAAGTTCTAGGCTCAATGATAGGTCTATTATTGGTGGGCTAAGTTATAATTTGTGCACTCTGGCTACTAGTTTCCTCCATATCATCTACTTATTTTGTCTTCTATGGATGTCACTGGTTTTGAGTTCAGAATTGCCGTCACATATAATGCTGTGAGCACTATGTTTGGACAGGGTAGTGAGAGATCGAGACCGATTTTCGTCGTGGGTAGCGAGACAGAGGGAGGTCAAACAGTGACCTCTGACCTCTACGGTTCCCACCGTGTGACTCGCAAACTGAGTGTGTGTGGGTACCGCAGGCCATCAGGCATCAGTCTTGTGTCAGTTGTGCAGGAGTGAAGTGCACCACAATTCTTTCAACAGTCAGATGGGACAATTTACTCCTCATCAACCAATCTTTTTTCCCATTTGGTCCATTTTTTCCTCCTCTTTCTGTTATTTGCAATATAGGCCGTGGCAACAGCCCCAATATCATACAGCTCCAGGTCATCTGTGGGCAGCGGAGCACCCATGGCCACCCTCACGCCACGGCTCGCTTGCATACATGAGGCTGATGAATCGTGTGTGGGCACAGCATTGTTCGTTGAGGCCGGCCTCTTCAGGCCACCGAACGGGCTCGCCTGTGCGTGTATGGCCCATTAAGAGGTCTAGGTGTGGGAGTTCTAAGCAGTCTAAATGGTGTAAGTGAGGATAATCTAAGTGGTCTACGTGTGAGTGTTCCAAGTAGTGCAAGTTGTGTAAATGGTGTTCGTCAAAGTCAGGCTGGTCTTAAAACTGGTCTAAAGCGGGCCATACACACACAGGCGAGCCCGTCCGGTGGCCTGAAGAGGCTGGCCCGTTCAGGCAAACCTGGGCGTGTGTGGGTAGGAAACAGGCGCCTACGCGGGCGGCCTCAATGGTCGTCCTGGTATCTGTCACAAACAGATTTTCGTGGTCAGGCTCCGGTCAGGTTCAGGCAAACTGAGCGTGTGTGGGGTATCGCAGGCCGTCAGGCATCAGTCTTGTGTCAGTTGTTCAGAATTTTACAGCCTCGTACAAGTAACCTTTGGCAATAAACCTCAGTGTGGCTGTCAGTCTTTCTTGCAACGAAATAACACTCCTCATACATGTATCGTTCTTCTTTATTATTAGGGAAACCAATGACGACAGCTGCAGGTAGGAATCCTCGTCCATCCTCAACAAATTAAACGAGTCATTTTTCTCACACCTCAGTTCTTTCAACACAGTCAGATGGGACAATTTATTCCTTCTCATCAACCAGTCCTTTGCCCATTTGGTCCGTTTTTTCCTCCTCTTTCTATTATTTGCAATATAGGCTGCGGCAACAGCCTGAGTAGCATACAGCTCTAGGT
Organism: Coenobita brevimanus; assembly: GCF_032717465.1. Classification (NCBI taxonomy): domain Eukaryota; kingdom Metazoa; phylum Arthropoda; class Malacostraca; order Decapoda; family Coenobitidae; genus Coenobita; species Coenobita brevimanus. The sequence continues at coordinate 34,398,790 of NC_136999.1, read as the reverse complement.
CATCTGTGGGCAGCGGAGCGTTCATGGTCACCCTCACGCCACGACGTCTCACTTGCAACTGAGCTGAGACGTGAGGCCGACTGAATCGTGTGTGGGCACGCATTGTTCATTGAGGCCGGCCTCTTCAGGCCACCGGACGGGCTCGCCTGTGCGTGTATGGCCCGCTTTAGGAAAAATTCTGCCACCTGCGTATCGTAAAAGGCGGCTAAAAGGTGTGGGGTGAGGGGATTAGGGACCCCCTCCACGGCTTTTTAGTTCCTACAATGAAACAGGGCATCAGGGCGTGGAACTGCTATAATAATATCCAGCTCAAGTCTGCATTGTCTTTAAACATACTTGAGGTTTCATTCTCTCGGGATTTATATTGGAAAGATCATATTATATCTCTAGTAATATTTGCTGCCAAGAAATTGGGTGTGCTAAGCTGACTCCGTGCCTTCTTTACCTTTGCACAGTTGCTAACTTTATACACTGATTTAATTCGCCCCTGTGTAGAGTACAGCTCTCAACTGTGTGGAGGCTTCCCATGTACAGTTCTTCTCAACAAGATGAAGTCAAAGCCTTTCGTCTCATTAACTCTCCTCCTCTTACTGGCACCCTGGATCTTCTGTCTCTTCGCCACACTGTTGCATCTTTATCTGTTTTTTATCACTACTTCAATGGTCACTGCTGCTCTGAACTGTCTGCTTACATCCCTCCACCACATTGACGGGCATGTAGCATCCAACTAGCAACAAACTCTCATCTCTTTTCCGTCATCCTCTAATCCAAGAGTTAACCACTACTCACAGTCCTTTATGTATGCAGCTGGTCAACTCTGTCTCTGTCTGTAATTCCTACTTCTTATGATCTCCAGTCTTTCAAATGCAGTGTGTCCAGGCATCTCGAAATGGACGGATCTTATTTTGGCTCTCTGCTGTATTGTTTGTTTTTCTTAGAAGAGCTGTATGTGGCGAGTTCTCCTACACATGAGAAGTATACTCCACACACACAAACACAAACAAAAAAGTCCATTGAATGAAGTCAACAGTCTTGCAGAACAAAAGAAAGCCTGGAGACGGCTTAGTACATCCAGTGTCTTGGAAGTGGATTTTGCGACAGAGGTAAATCTGCCATATAATTATGGAGGTGACTAAGGCCAGCTAAGCGTGAACAGAAGTCTTGCGCATTGTTATGAGGCAGAAGCTGGCATGATCCTGATTGTCAATACATAAAAGTTATTGTGTGGGGAGCAGGGTGAAGTCAGAAAGAGCAGAGGATTATTGATTAGTTATTTGCAATAAGGTTTCCGGTAGAGAAGATTCTGCAATTTGAGAAAGATGATTTTCCTATTGTTGATCCATTTTTCAAAAGCCATATTGTATTGTCTCTTGAAGTATTTTTCTTCAATGGGAATATCATTAAATTCCCTCGTTGTACGGTTAGTTAAGGTATACATATCCAGCTCCTCAAAGCACCCGTTATAAGGTATATTTCTCAGACAACATATAATTTTTCTCTCAGCTGTACTCTCATTTTTCTCCATATCTTCTTAAAATTAAGACAGCCAGAACTGGATCCAGTACTCTAAGTGTGGTCGTACTAGAGATTCTCACAAGGTGTGGATGATATATTCAGATATACATTCGAATGTACTACCAATGAATTCGATTAATTTATTAACTTTCTTTAAAAAATCATATATTTTATATTTGGTATAAAATAAATTTTCATTATAAATTCCTAAGTCTTTTAAGAGGTATACAGTATTTAGGTAGTTGTTATTCATTGCAGAGCTTGAGAGACAGCAGAGAAGAGGAAAGAGAAGGGGAGAAGTGGAGAGGAGGTGAAGGAAGAGGAGGAGATGTGGAGAGGTGAGGGAGGAGCAGATGGGAGAGGACTTGAGGAAGGAGAGGTGGAGAGGAGGTGAAGGAAGAGGAGGAGATGTGGAGAGGTGAGGGAGGAGCAGATGGGAGAGGACTTGAGGAAGGAGAGGTGGAGAGGAGGTGAGGAAGTAGAAGTGGCAAGGAGGTGAGGTAGGAGGAAACGTGGAGATGAGGTGGGAAAAACATGGGATGTGTGAATGATGGGGATGACTGTGCAGTGACGAGTATGACATGGTCAGACGCTGCTGGTAAGGGCACCACTAACACTAAGGTCCCTATTCTCATCGGTTAAGGAAGTTCTTTACCACCTTTTCCTAAGCTATTTATTATATACATTACACCGTACTGTTCTCTTTCGTGTTACCTATATCCCTCTATTATCGCCAAACTCTGCATAAACAATGTATAAAATGATATTAACCAGCCATATCCAAAAATAAATCTCTAAGAAAGAGGTGTTAGCTAGCTTCCTTAACCGACGAGAATACAGACATTGGCCAGAAACAGGTGTGCCATATCAACACTGACACTTCAGAATAGCTTGGACACAAAAAGGACGGTGAGTAGGTAGGGAGTTGACAAGATATATTACAGATACAGAGTAGGGACAAGAACTACCAGTGAATTGTTAAGATGTTAAAGGATTAATATTCATCTTAATGTCTCCCAGGGAAAGGATCACATAGCCTAGCAGGGGAATTCCAAAATCTAAAATCAACACATGAAAACAAAACTGCAGTACACGGCAAGGATCATCGAGGATTTCGTCTTCTAAATACTTGCGGCAGGACATGTCGCTAGTGGTGTTTACTGCCTAGATGCCTTCTAACTTCCTAGAACCATGGCGAGTTCTAAGCAAATACAATTGAGAGGAAACGAAGCTAAAATTGTAATGCTAAACCATATTCGAAACTTGCAGGTAATTTTTCATGAAGTAAAATAGGAACGAAACATTTTTTTTTTTTCACTTAGTTCTATTTTCCATCATTTTTTCTTAATTTTTTCAGCTGTTCTCTTCATGGATCTCACAGCTTCTATATCAACGTATCCTCTTGTTGTTATAGGCCTCACATTGCCTTCAGTCTAACTCAACTAACTCAACAAACGGTACAAATACTCTCTGTCATTGTAAGCTTATTTACGGTACTTCCTGCATTTGATCACTGAGGCACATGACATCAAACACCATACCATGAGTGTAAACAACTGGAGTTTGTAGAGAAACTGGTGGTGACTGGATGCTATGGTGAGAGGGGAGGTGTGTACTGATTAGTGTGGTGAGAGGGGAGATGATCACTTTTTGGTGTGGTGAGAGGGAAGGTGTTCACTGGGTGGTGTGGAGAGAGGGAAGGTGTTCACTGGCTAGTGTGGAGAGAGCGGAGGTGTTCACTGGGTGGTGTGGTAATAAGGGAGGTGTTCACTGGGTGGTGTGGTAATAAGGGAGGTGTTCACTGGGTGGTGTGGTAATAAGGGAGGTGCTCACTGAGTGGTGTGGTAATAAGGGAGGTGCTCACTGGGTGGTGTGGTGAGAGGGGAGGCGTTAACTGGCTGGGTGTGCTTATATAAGGGCGGCGGGAGGCGGGTCTGTACTTAGTACTCATCTCCTTCTCCGGGCTGTGAGGTTCCCGCTCCAGCCTCACCTGCTCCAACACCTTCACCGTGAGTCATGTGGCACCGTGTTACTAAACACTTTGTTGTCAGTCATGTGGCACCTGTTAGTAAACACTTTGTTGTCAGTCATGTGGCACCGTGTTACTAAACACTTTGTTGTCAGTCATGTGGCACCGTGTTACTAAACACTTCGTTGTCAGTCATGTGGCACCTGTTACTAAACACTTTGTTGTCAGTCATGTGGCACCTGTTAGTAAACACTTTGTTGTCAGTCATGTGGCACCTGTTAGTAAACACTTTGTTGTCAGTCATGTGGTACCTGTTAGTAAACACTTTGTTGTCAGTCATGTGGCACCTGTTAGTAAACACTTTGTTGTCAGTCATGTGGCACCTGTTAGTAAACACTTTGTTGTCAGTCATGTGGCACCGTGTTACTACACACTTTGTTGTCAGTCATGTGGCTCCATATTACAAAACACTTTATAGTCAGTCATGAGACACCCTGTTACTACACACTTGATTGTTTGCCATGTGGCACCGTGCCTTTGGACACTTTGTTATCAATCTTTTGATGCCGTGTTTCTACATAATTTATTCCCAGTCATGTGGCACAGTGTTACTACACATTTTCTTGCCAGTTTTGTGGCAAGGCATCGATACACGTTATTGGTATCTAATTTTACAACAATACAATTGTATTACATGCTATGTTACTGGTGATGTGCTATTTTCCTCTTCTTCAGTCGAAAACAGTAATTCTTACTCCCATTCCACGTATTTGTATGGACAATTTATGAGTCTGTATTTGGCTGTTAAAGTAGATTAATCTTCTAGATGTAATTAAGAACTACAGAGGGAAAGTATGTGAACATAAATGTCTGTGTATTGCTTTATAACTGTGGAAGAAACGAGCCTGTGTCAGTTCAGTAAATGGCCTAGTTAATATTTTGCTGTGAAATTCAGCGCAGTAGGGGTAAAATGTGGTTCTCTAGCTTGACGTTAAGATATGAGAAGTGTCTGAGCTTTCGGTTGTACATAAGGAAATCATATTAGGTTACGAGGAATATGAATGTAAAACAATGGGGGTAGTATGTCTAATTTTCAGACATTCGTACACTAGCAACGAAGAAGCATCTACAGTCTCACTACACACGCAAGGCAGTACAACACCTCGGTCCGAACACTAATAGAAGCTCCCATCCCGTCATCCACCGATCACAGGTATCCTTAAAAGAGGTGATCAGGAATAGTTAGCTAGGCTTACAACAAGGTATTATGCTGCTCTTCTCAATTATCAGCTTAGCTTTGGGTTGAGCAGAATCACAGATGACACATGCCCAACCTCAAGAATAGGCTTACACAACATTGCACACATAATGGAACACAACACAGCACATATCACAATCAGACGCAGACACAACATCAGCGATGTAAGTGAACCTGTCGGACGATCCCATAGTTGAAACTGCTTACCTGCAGCCAGGCGTACCATGATGGAGAAGGAGAAGCAATAACAACAACAGTAACAGAAATGGCATTAGAATATATAACATTGTAAAAGAAAAATATATATACTTAAGTTGCTAAGAGAAGATTTGCTGCACATTTGACAGACGTGTGGAAGAAGTACTCTGGGATTCCATTAAACTTTTGAGAGATTAATCAATCAAAATCTTATGGTCAAGCAGAACAACAGAAATACAGGTGAAAAAGACAAAGAGCACCTTTGATAGCTGCCCCTACCTCAGCAATACTGAAAAAAAAAAAAAAAAAAAAAAAAAATATATATATATATATATATATATATATATATATATATATATATATATATATATATATATATATATATATATATATATATATATGTATGTATGTATATATAGTGGATGGTGAAATCAAAGAAAGGAAGGCAATGATTGATTATGTATGTGTGTGGATGACAGGATGAGGTGTGTAATGGATGCAAGAGTGTATAGAGGTTGGGAGAGTGGACTTTCTGACCACTACTTGGTGGTCCAAACGAAATGGAGAACTAGGAGGGAAGGACAGGAGGAAGTAGCTCATACAAGGAGGGTGGAAAAGTTACAGGAGAATGAAAAAAGGGCAGAATATAAGAGGGAAACGGAGGAGCGATTGGGTAAATATGGACTGGAGCAGATGGGGGACGTGGAAGGTGTGTGCAAGATATTCACAGAAGAAATCTGTGCAGCATGTGAGGTGGTGTGTGGGGTGAAGAGAAGACAAAAGGAGGTGCAGGGAACAGCATGGTGGAATGAAGAGGTGGGACAGGCTGTCGCACAAAAGAAGAAAGCATATAATAAGTGGATGAGGAACGGGCGTGGAGAAGTTGGGAGACAGAAGAAAGAGTTGTATGTAGAGAGGAAGAGAGAGGTGAAAAGATTAGTAAGAGAAAGTAAGAAGACAGTGGATGAAGAATTTGGAAGGAATTTAAGTGTAAAGTGGAGGGAATGTAAGAAAATGTTCTGGAGAGAGGTAAAGACGGGGTGCCAAAGAAGTTAGTTGGGGACTCAAAGATAAAAATGGTAGATTAGTTTTGGAGACGGGAGAAAAAGTGAGTAGATGGAGAGAACACTTTACCGAATTGTTAAACACAGAAAATGAAAGTAATGCAGGTATAAGTGGATGGGGAATGGCTGGGAGACCAAGAGATGTGAGAAGAGAGGAAGAAATCAGTAGGATGGAAGTTGTGGAAGCAATGAAGAAAGTTAAAATGGGGAAAGCCCCAGGAATTGATGGAGTGTGTGGTGAAATGCTGAAGCTTGGGGAGACATAGTAGTGGAGTGGATGTGGAAGATGTACTGATTGGCCTGGGAGGAAAGTAGAGTCCCAGATGATTGCAAGTCAGGTATAATCATTCCCCTGCACAAAGGAAACGGGGAAAAAGAAGTATGTGGTAATCATAGGGGTATTGATCTTCATAGTGCAATAGGAAAAGTATATGGTAGGATACTTATTAATAGAGTTAGAGAAATAGCAGAGGATTTACTTGGAGAACAACAGGGAGGTTTTAGGAAGGGAAGAGGTTGTATAGATCAGATATTCATTCTTAGATCATTAGTGGAAAAGTTTCTAGAGAAGGGAAAGAAGTTGTATGAGGTCTTCATGGATTTGGAGAAAGCATATGACAAGGTGGATAGACAAGGATTGTGGAAAGTATTAAGAATATATGGAGTAGATGGGAAGTTGTCGAATGCCGTGAAGAGTATGTACGTGGGTGCTTAGGCTGCAGTGCGTATGGATAGTGAACTGAGTGAATTTTTCTATTTGAAGGTTGGATTGAAACAGGGATGTGTCATGTCTCCATGGTTGTTCAATCTGTATATGGATGGGATTGTAAGAGATACAAGGTATGGCAGTGGATGTTGGAGCGTCCCTAGTGAGAGATGGCAGTGTCTGGATATTCCCTGTACTGTTGTTTCCGGATGATACTGTGTTGTTAAGTTAAGACTAAGGGGAGCGACAAGGCTTGGTAGATGAGTTTGGGAGAGTATGTAAGAAACGGAATCTAAAGGTGATTGAAGGGAAGAGTAAAGTTATGGTCTTCGAGAGAGATGAAGTCAATGAATGTACAATGAGGTTGGATGAGGAGGAAATGGAAACTGTGAGTGCGTTTAACCCTAGACCAGTGGGGCTGGATAATAGTTTGTATCGACTGGGGCTGGGTAATATGTTTTCCATTTTATAATATTAATTAAAAAATGCTAAATATTTCTTTTTTATTGAAAACAAAGACATGGTGATGAACTAAATTCCTTATCCTACAAAACTAATACTAAGAAAAAAGTAACAAGAAGAAAATGTAATGGTTCAGGGGGGCTGAAAGAAAAAAGATAAAAACAGAAAAAAATCTAAATGTGTTAACCAAAAATGTAATGGTGTAGACATGCGAGGAGCAGCTGGCCTGGCGACGCACACAACGCGCCCCTGGGTTCCTGGAGCAGCAGTTGGACTCCCTGTGGACCATTTGGGACCATTTCCATCTAGGGTAGACAAGCGAAAAGAGGAGGTTATTTTTCAGTAGGAATATTTGTGGAAAATAATTTATGGATTTCTTTGTTACCGCTATAAATGGTTAAAAATGGTGTGTTTCTTATCTACGACGCCTTGCTCTACAGCGGAGCTCCCAACCAGGGGTGTGGCCGTGACAAAGGTCTCCACACTGTTCTATCAATGCAGGGGAGGCGATGCCCCTATGTGCATTAGCAGGCTGGCAGACAGGAAAGGATGGCTGAGCCTGTTATTTGCCCAAGGCTTTATTAAGACCAGAGCCAACTAAGACATGTACTTGCGTCTGATGGGGGTCTGGTTATGGGTCCGAATTCTGTTTTCACTGTAGATAATCCACGAGTTGATGACTGCAACATCAATACACAATCCACTGGGCCTGGAAAATATTGTCCAAAATCCATAATATTAGCAAAACCAATACACGGAGGGCAAGATAGATACCTTCCCTTACACCATCATCACAGAGCATGAAGGTACTGGGAACATGACCCCCCTACCCCCCTCACAAAACTGTGCAGCACAAATCAAAATTGGAGTTGGAAGCATTTATCCAGCCCCAGACTTCCAGGGTTAAGTACTTGGTAGTGTGATGAGTAAGGATGGAAGTTTAGAGGGTGAAGTGCTTGAAAGGGTACAACAAGGAAGAAAAGTTGCTGGTTCTTTGAAAGCAGTGATAAGAAACAGGGAAGTGAGCATGGAAGTGAAAAAGGTACTACATAACAGTTTTGTGATACCAGATCTAATGTATGGAAGTGAAGCTTGGACCTTGTTGGATGGACAGAAGTCAAGAGTGAGAGCTGTAGAAATGAGTTATTTGAAAGGAGCATGTGGAGTCACATGGAGAGACAGATTGACAAATGATTAAGTGAAGGATCGTTGTGGTGTGGATGTGGATGTGATAGGAAGCGTTAGGAATAACACACTGAGGTGGTTTGGCCATGTGGAGACGATGGAGAGTGAGAGACTAACGAGGAGAGTGTATCTGAGTGAGGTGGAAGGGGGGAGAGGGAGGGTGAGACCAAGGATGAGATGGAGGGATGGAGTGGAGAGGTATATGAGAGAGAGGGGTGTGAACTGGGAGCTGGCAGTGAAATGGCAGGGGACAGGGCGACATGGAGGCGATTTTTTTGTGGCCACTCCTTACAAGATTAAGGCGTCTGGCAATAAATAGATGTATAGACTATTTATTTATTTTTAAATTTCATACAAGTAACTTTTATTTTTAATGCAAGGAAGAATGAACCAAAGGACGGAGGCCCGCAAATCTGTTGGTTCCTTCTAGATATGCTTCCATTGTTACCCTCCACCTGACAGAGTCAGAGGAGGACGTTGTTATCACTGTGATCAATAGGTGTCTGTCCGCAGAGTTGGGCGGCAGGGTGGCTGGGCTGTCATAGAAATTTCGTTTCCTGACCATAACTCAGAAAGAATTCACTATTGAGTCATGAAAGTTCACAGCGTTGTGTGTCTTATAGTGAACTGGTGCCTTTTGATAGGTAGAGTGCTGTGTCTTAAGTATTTTTTAAATGAAAAAGTAAAAAAGAAATCGTTTCCGGGCTAGGAGTCAGAAACTAATTCAGGCACAGGCTTCAAACTCTCCAGGAATACGTATTCATATGCCTCTTGGTGCCTTAGTATTAGAATGCCTTGAGATTATACAATGTTATGAAATCGTAAAAATACATAAAACTGATTAATTTAATACACTTTTCTGTTAAAACTGCAAGTATTACACCTAGGAGACAGAAATTGTACATGATGATTATATGAATATCTAATCAAGTATGAAGTTCCATGACTGTACCTATTATGTCACCATAAAAAATGGCTGCCTAAATGAAGAAGGACGAGTCATAATTTCATGAATTTTGCTCATAACTTCAGTACTACCATCGATAAAGTACTCAAATTTATAAGTTTTAATGTCTCTATGTTATACAAGATTGATTGATTGATTTATTGTAATTAAAATCTGGCGGCGCAACTGCGACGGTCAAATGCCTCCGGACAACAAGGTAAGAGACACAGCAAATAATAAGTGCATGTTCAAAGTAAGGAGGAGCCTGCCCAACACCATAAATCCACACCCTCTGTTGAACATCTGAAGGCTAACGTGAGGACAAGGAAGTAAGTTTTACAACACTCGTTCTGGGAGTGGGCATTCCAGTTTGTTTGGAAGGCGGCTTGGGGGCCACCTTTGGAGATGCAGGTGGGCCAGTGTTCCCACCAGAAGCCCCAGATGAGGAAGTTGAAACTACAGGACTCGAATCATTTGAGGAGGCCATCCTATGCTTCAGATCTGAAGCACCATCGGGCTGTCCAACAACATCCCCAGGTGGGGAACGGACCAGAGGTAAATCATCAGCTTCAGCTGTCACCTAGCTAGATCCCTCAGCCTGCTGGGCAGAGGGAACAGGAGATGGGTCGACACAAGGTTTGACAACAGAGACCTTAGGTGGCCAGTCTTCATGCTCAGAGGACTGTGACAAACAACAGTTACATTTGCCAGGTATAGTTGGAGCCTCGGGCATACTGGGTAAGACGGGAGAAGAAGTCCGGTCAATGTGGACATCTGCCACCACCACAGAAGTTTACAAGCCGTCAGCCACCAAAATGGGTGATGCATTGGCGTTCCAGAAAGGACAGAAGCATGAGTAACCCCAGGCTGAAAGAGGAGAGTTTGGGCTCTTCTTTTTCCTTCAGGAAATGAAACCCTCTCACTTGTAAGAATGAACAAAATCTCCTTCTCAGGGCAGTATCTTGGACAATTTTCAGAAGATACAGCATGAGGACCTCCAAGTGTTAGCATTTAAGGGGTCCTGTACAGTCACTGGTATGGTTTGGGCCGCCACAGGAGATGCAGACAGCAGGAAGGCCAGCCTTTGCACGACAGCAAGATTGGCCCCTGACAGTGGAAATATTGCTTTGGGGTCGGGACATCTGGCTGAACAGGAAGTGAGAGCCAAGATAGTATAACAGTCTTCGGCAAAGTTAGTCTGTCAAATGTTAGGAATAAGGTGGGTGTCGTGATCAAGATACCCTCTGTTTTCTTGTGCAGGTGCTCAACAGTCACCACACTAGAAGAATGCAATTTCTCCAACAACCACGCCTGTGAGTATCAAAGGAGGTCATGGGAAAAGATGACACCCTCACATCGATCATATGTATTGTGAGGAACACAGGCAACAGTTGCACCAGAGACTGAGGTCATATTCAGTAATCGTGAGGTCTCTTCTGGGAAGGACGCCTAAAAAAATGAGACTTCAATCCCCCTGGGAACAGATTTTATGTTCATGACCACAGGCCGAAACAATGGCGTGGTGCAAATAAAAAATTTCAATATCTAGTACTGACCCACCCACAACAGATTTCAGTATCAGATACATGGCATATGATGCCAGCACCATTTTGTCTTGGGCCAACCCCAGAGCCACACCAACCCAACGGGAACACGTCCCAGATTCAGCAGAACACTAGGGCAGAGGAGGATACTCCCCAGGAGCCTGGAAAGGCTCCAGAGTGACAAACATTGAAGAAGTGTCCAGAGAACAGTCAGGGCCAGATGCAGCATCGTCAACATAATTTTATAACATTCCCCTCCGTATATCAGCAAATAATCTTCATTCCTCAACCCCTCCACCCACCATGCAGTCCAACAAGGGGAGGTCGTATGCCAGGAACAACACTGGTGACCCCAGAGGTAGCAGGAGAGTATACATGGGTAACCACCAGGGTTCACGGACAAGGGTAACTCCAGGACGATAGAAGCCACCAGGCCCCCCAGTGCCCACTCAACCCTCGCCAATGCATGACCAGCCGACTGACCTGGTCGGGCCCAACTAGGCCTCCTGTCTAGCCAGAATAAGGGACCAAAGAGGTGTATTGTTAGCTGCAGGGCACATCATGCAACATCACCAAACCCCCAAGACTTCTGTCCCCCAGCATTATGGGACGCCATGCACAGCAAGCACGTGGTTAGGCAACAGTGCTGCACTAGATGGCAAATGGGCAGGGACTAACATCATAAGCAGGCCTCCTCCACCAGTGATGTAGGGGGTGCTTGGTCCACAAGGCTGACAAATGCCTACAAAGGTAGGCAGGCCTCCAAAGTAGGTAGCACCACCATCCACACTTGAAGCCCTGCCACCACGTCAAGGTGACCTCCCACAGCGGGGCTGTGTCATGTAGGGTAAAGGCCATTATGCACTTGGTTAGGTGTGCAGGGAGGTGGGGGTATGTGCTTGGTCGGTGTAGGGTTGCAACAGCGAAGTGTTGCCTATGTTTTATATTGAATGTCTATCGGGGTTGAGGTATGTGAGCACTTTACTGACCGTGGAACAATCCACAGAACCAGAATGCAGTTCCCTCGGTCCACGAACTTGAGTGAGCGTGTGAACTTCGTGTGGCTGTGGGTGGGTGGCATGTCAGCTCGCGCCATAGCCCGGGAGACAGGCACCAGCGCTGCCACTGTCTGCAAGTGGATCAGGCGCTGGAGGCAAGAGGGTCACCTCCAGAAGAGACCATATGGAGGAAAACTACGCAGAGGGAACCATGACGTTAAAAAAGGCAGTGGATTTAAAGTTTTTTTCCCCTCACTCTTTAATATTGCCACGTCAAAAGAGGCAGGGAGGCACATGGCACAAACGGATGATATTCCTGAGTATGTGTCAGTGACTCTTTGTATGATACATCACGCGCTTTGGATGTTAAATTACGCACTTAGAACTATTAATAACACAACAGAATTCCCCCATGAATACGTTTCAAGATCAGTAGTATTCAAATCCGATTATGTGTAATGACTAAAAATGAAGTAAACATGTGTAAGGTCAGTCGATCAAAAATGCATTGCTCGGGAGCGGCACGATGATATCCGAAATGATCTATATAATTTGTGCAGTCCAAAGAATGATAATTTGTCATAATTTAATTGTTGATATAACAATATCGATTGGAAAATGTTAAAAGCATAAAATTTGTAGCACCCTAAAAGAAAGGAGGGGGGGGGCTAAGCATCGTTGGAATAAAAAATTGGGGACAGTTTCCAGTAGCCATCGTTTGTGGTGTCAGACTGTCGCACCAAATGTGCACCGATATATACTTTTTTTTTTTTTTTTTTTTTAAATCAAAGAAACAACTATCTTCCCTTTTCCATCCGAAGAACATTTACATCTGACGAAAAATAATGACAAACCCTCTGTTTGCTATTGCGTGTCTCATGGTTCAATTTTTCCGCTATGTATTTGTTAAACTTTGGGAAGATACATGTGTCTCTGGCACGTATTCTCGTCGAGAAAAGAACGCTTCCTAGCACCTCTTCCTTGGCAATATTGTTTTGGATGTGGCTTGCTAATATCCTTTTGTACGCTATTTAGTCATAGTATCGTGATACTAGGAGGATTTACCTAGCAATGAGTGCAATAAGGAAAACAAATCGTTTAGGAAAAGGTGTTAAGGACGTACTTCAATACTGTTGAGTATAATACCTACCCTAAACTTGTATACTGTGTTCTGTAATGGCCTATGGATGAGGTCAATGTCATTATGATATAGTCTGAATGCCAATTCTTGGTGGTTAGTGAAACTCCCTAACACGTTTTCCTATGCGATTTATTTAGTTTCTTACACCTTACCGACTTCGCCTGTGTTATGTATATCCTTCAGACGTCTCCATAATCTGTGTAAATAACTACAATGGAATATTACTTAGTTAGATCCAAAAACAAATTGCTATGGATGAGATGTCAGGGAACCTCCTTACCCTATGAGAAAACGGGCCATGAAGAATAATGGAGGATTTTAAATTATGCAGTGCCATTAATGGCAAAGGACGGACATCTACTCGTAACTTCAATGCGATACCTCATTCTCTTTATACTTGCTACCTACAGACGATTTTATTAAGCTTTAAGGTCAGGACCAACCGCCTAGCCCCGGGCTTCTACGCTCTTCATTGGGCAACGTAGGATTGGATGATGGATGGATGGATGGATTAAGGAGACTATTCAGAATGGTTGTATGAGATGTCACTACCATTAATCCCTTCACTACCAAAGATCTTCTCCATTTTCAATACAGTCATCTGGAGGCAGCAAGAATAGAATGCATACATTACCGTAGTGTAGGGGTCAGTAGTAGTAGTACCATCTGTAGCCCTAAGTTCATCTGAAACGTGATCCCGGTGGGCTGCATTCTTAAGCTTATCTGCAGTTTATCTTTCCTTCTTTTTGTGTAGGGGGAAGTAGCTGAGGGAATTCTGTACAACCAGGCAGTTGAGCGACCTGGTTTTAAGCATGCCACCACCTGAAGGCGTCCCTCTGTAGCATCAGTGTAGGGGTTAATATGGACAGAAGTAGCCATACTTTGAGGCAGGGACCAAGCACCCTTATTTCAAGGGTGGATGATGGTCATGAAATTTATACCGTAGGGCTACTCAACTGGCGGCCCGGGGGCCAAATCCGGCTCTTGAGTCGTTTTTGTTTGGCCCTTTGACCAACTCAGAACGAAAATAAACAAATAAATAAGCATAAAACACAACGTTTGCGTTTTTCTTTTTATTCATGTATCTAGCAGAAAATGTAAACGGAAATAATATATGAAATTCTCTTCTTTTTTTGTTGTCTATGTATATGTGTTGAAACAGAGGAAAAAAAAATACCTGTATAATAATGTATGGCCCTTTTGTTAATCTGAGTTTCATAATTTGGCCCAACTCCTAGAGCAGTTGAATTGCCCTGCCGTAATACTTCATAGGCTAACCACGACCCTGGCAGTTGCAATGTAAAGTAAATGCAAATAAGTGAAAATTTTATTCGTTAGCTACAGATCATTACTGAAATGTGTATTCTTTGGCCTGTATTCTTGTCGATTAAGGACACCCCGTAACAGCTGTTCCTAAGAGACTTATTTTGCTTATTACACCTTACTGTCCTCTTCTGTGTTATGTCAGTGCTTCTTGTTTCGTTTCCCGTTACATACATACTGTACCAAAGGATACTAGCCAGCCATATCTGAAAATATAGAGCTAAGGAAGAGGTAATAGGAAGCCTCCTTAACCGACGAGAATACGGACCTTTGTGTTTAGGACCCTTTATAGAGTCTCAACATTAGGTGGTATGATTGTATCTAGTGCACGTGAATGTTCTTCGATGTAATATAAACTTTAACTGTCAGTACTGAAAGGCTGTGGAATTACAAAAATAAATACTGAAAGCAAATAACTGTCGTTTCGGGAAGCGAGGCTGGTGATAATAACAAAAAACAGCACAAACGTAATTTTCTTTATCAGTGAGATGTTTCGATCCCACCATGTATTATCAGACCATGGTACAGAAACAACTATTAATTGTATCTAGTATGCATAAAAGCGTAACAAGAAGTGTAATACAACACTTCCATTAGGAATGATCAAGAACATATATAAAATAACTAAAGTTGACCAAAATGAAAAAAAAGAAGTAAAAACATTACTAAGTAAATATGACACATTTACCACAAGAGCGCTAATGGGAAGCTATATAATTAAAACCACAAACAATGGTTGTATAGGTTTGGTAAGATGAGGTGGGGTCACGTCGGGTCAAGTTCCCTTTTGTTCTGTGTTCCTCCCTGCTGCAGGTGTGTATATAAGACCTCCACTCTCGTGTTTCTGTGTCACTCTTTCTGAATATGAAATACACGTAAATAATTATTGTCTAGGTTTTCATTTCTCCTGTGGTTAATCTGCATACATATCTTCACGATGAAATGAAGATTCTACATATATATATATATATATATATATATATATATATATATATATATATATATATATATATATATATATATATATATATATATATATTCTATATAATGCTAAAGGCAGTGATCTTTCTAGAGTGAACTCTTCAGCCATGAACACAAACACTGGCTGCACGTCTGTGTAGAAAAGCACACATTCGCTCTTTCCACTGTCTGCTCTTATCAACGCTGTCTGTAGAGTCACATTTAGACCGAACTTGTTATAGGTATGTAGTACTAAGAACTGCCTACATGCTTTGTGAAAGGGGAAGAGTAGCTTCCTACTGTGATCCTTTGTACAAGTGAGTGACCATAATATTTGTAGTGCTTTTTCTGTCTGCTGTGGGTATGGGCAGCGCACCTGGCACACCTGGAATATATGCACCTGGACAGTACTAAACGGAAATTATACAAAATGGAAAGGTTACAGGTGGGGTTTCACAGTTATGAGTAATATAATTTTGAAAAAGGTCAGAATAGGCACCTATCTGAATATAACTGAAGGTGATGAAAAGAATCTTAGACATCAAAAATGCTTGATTTCATTCAGGGGACTTCAAATTTATGTTACAAAGACACCTGAACAAAGTCAAAAAAAGGCAAGTGGAATTTACTGTAGAAAAGAAAAAGGCCACAATATGAAGAAAGTAGAAAAATGACAAATATGGACTATAAAAAGTCTGGGAGAAAATCTCTGCATAATTTAGATAAATGTCTTTGAATGTCGCCTGTACATTATAAATATTAAAAAGAGTGATAAACAGTATTACGCAACTGGATATGACAAAAATAAAGATTATGTAAAGGATGTACAGTATTGTTTTCTGATACAAGCAAATGATTTTTGGAACTATGTATCAGATTTAAAGAAATAATTGATAAAATGGTAACAGAAGAGCAAAATGCTGTAACAAAATGACGCACACACACACACACACACACAAGTTCAAAATCGTACACTAACACATTGTATTACTGAATCATAGCCATCATTATTTGGAGCTGTGGTGTGATGTAGCTGTTAATGTCCCTCTTGTATGCAATGGCTAGTGTGTCCGTGTGTTCAAGAATATCTTTAGCGGTAGATATCAGTAAAGATCACTAGGAATGCTAATCTTAAGATCTGAGTGAAATGTTAGTATTGTAATGAATATTTAGTGGATTATATATGAAATGCCAGTGAAAAATGTATGATACTAGTAGTAGCACCTCCAGACTCACCTGAAACGTGAACCCAGTGGACTGCAGCCTTTCTGCAGTGTACACTTTCCTTTAGGGAGACAGTGAAGTGTTGCATAACCAGGCAGGTCAGCAACCTGGTTATATCAATGCCATCACGTGAAGGTGACCCTCTTTAGCACCGAAGACTGTATAACTGATTGTAATGTGGAATGTGAATAAGCTGAATGTGATTCTTTTAACCCAAGGAGTGTTGGCTATTTTTAGCCCTATGGGTCACCTCAGTGTCAGCCATTTTTCAATTTTTTTTTGGGGGGGGCTAAAATGATAGATTTTGGTGTGAAAACAACGAATTTCGCCATTAAAATGCTCACCGAGGCTCGGAAATGAGTTTTATTGAGTCCTGCATACTCGTGTACAGGTATAGCCGCTCTCTCACGCTCACCACATATGTGAGAGAAAGCCGTTTTCTATGTAAGGTATACTAAGGTGTTTATGCTGGGAAGGTATACAGTAGTAATGTTCAGTACACTTTTCTGATTACTTATTACTTCAGCATCTATCACAATTTGCATGTCTTTCTCACTGTGAATGTATTATCTTACACTTACGTACAGTCCTGGCACTTACAAGAAGGTATTTACAACTTGACTTCACTATATAGTCCATACACTTACAAGAAAATATTTACAACTTACACTTACATGAAAATATTTACAAAATACCTGCACTATGTATAGCACTGGGTGAGGCACACAGGCAGAGTGAGGCAGAGCGAGCATGATGGGGACAGCCTGGGGGATGGTAGAGGAAGAGTTAGCTTATATGCCTGCCAGTTTTTACCCGCAAATCTTGAAAAATGCCATCACGGTGAATTTTTATATTTTAAACTATTTTAAAACGGTACTGGCACGTGGGGGGTTAAATAAAAGAACATAGGAAGGAAGAACAAATTATTTAAAAAATATCAACACACCAGATTACACGAGTCCCGCATTCACAAAAAGCCTAACAGTTGGACTTGAACAACTGTAGATTGACGTGTGGGCGAAAACCCCTCTGGGGATGCAAGTTTCAAAGAGATGTGGTTCAGGGAATAAAAGAAGTCTGATAGAAGCTCCTCAATATGCCACTGTGACAGTCCAGTCACGAGAGCTATCAGATTCCAGTGTAGCGTGTGGAACGGCATGGAGAAATGGCACAATGGATGCAACTTCGTTTAAGCATTTGCCATAAAAGTATCTGTAAAATAATGTAAGGGAGGCAACATTCCTTCTTATGTGTAGCGGAGGTATACTAGGGTTATTAATAATTCTAACAACTTTTGAATTTTGTCAAGTTGTTTTAGTGTGACCTTTCCACATCCACTCTACAAGGGTGAATAATAATCCATCTGAGAGTGCACATGACTTGTAAATCATAGCTAACTGCTCGTCAGTGAAGAAGTTACGGGCTCTGTAAAATGAGCCTTTTTTTTTTAGGTTAATGTAATAACTGTTCTAACATGAGGGGTGCAGCTGAGGGCACTTTTAAGTGAAACGCTGAGAATTTCAATATTTTTGGAGATTGAAATATTTGTAGCGCTGAAGATAATATAGGAATCAGGCAACAACTGTCTATTAGTAAGCTATACGTATATGGATTTCCTAGGATTAAATGAGACAGTGTTATTTTGTTTCCATTCAGTGGCCTTAGATAACTCTTGATTGATGGAGATTGCTGTACTGAGTTGTGGGATAGACATATTAAACTTTGTGAATAGGTGTTTAAGTGTGAGTGAAGTGTGAGATGTTGAGTCAGCTGCATATGAATGGATGGGATTGTCGGTGACAGGTAAAGGATCTTTAATATTAATAAGGAATAGGGTTAGAGTCAGAACTGATCCTCGTGGCACGCCGGCATTAATCAAGTGGAAATTGGAATATATGTCATCTACAATTACTCTTATATTTCTGTTGCTGAGATATGAGGAAATTTGATAAACAAAAGTTGGTAGGCCATAACAAGGGAGATTGGATAGTAGGGAATGTTACCACTGTCAATAGGATAAGGTAGGGAGGTATGTAGGTAGCCAGTTCGACAGGTAAGGTATTTGAAACTTTAATTAATAAGCACATTGTTAAACATCCTGAATCCAACAACTAAATTAGTGATAGACAATATTGTTTTCACCACAAAAGATCCACCATTGACATACTCAATCTCCTAATTCATACCATCCATCAATCAATTGGAGAAACTCATGCTGTGGCCCTTGATATTTCTAAAGCTTTCTATAGAGTATGGCACCGTTCCCTGCTGTCCAAACTTCCTTGGTATGGACTAACGTCTTTTGTTCCTTTGATTTCCTCATATCTCATTGACTTGAAAATAAGAGTAAAAGTAGATGATGTATATTCCAAATTCCACTCAATGCCAGCATGCCGCAGGGATCAGTTCTGGCGCCAACCCTGTTCCTGGTTCATATTAATGATATCTTATCTGTCACCCACAATCCTATCCATTCATATGCAGATGCCTCAACACTACATAGTTTATTCACACTCAGACATCCATATACAAACTCTAATATCTCTACCTCTCAACCTGGTACTACCATCTCCATAAATCAAGACCTATCTACGATCAGTGAATGGGGACAAAACAATCTTGTCTCATTTAATGTTCGTAAAACTAAATATATACAATATACTAATAGACAGATATTGCCAGATTCGTATATTAGAACTACTAACATACAAATCTCCAAAAGTATTGAAATTCTCGGCGTCTCACTTAACAATGCCCTCAGCTGGACCTCTCATGTAAGATCACTTGCTAAAACCGCCTCAAAAGAAACTTGGATTAATGTTCAGAGTCCGTAACTTCTTCACTGATGAGCAGTTAGCTATAATTTATACGAGTCATGTGTGCTCTCAGCTTGAGTATTGCTCACCCTTGTGGGATGGATGTAGAGAGGTTGCATTAAAACTAGACAAAATTCAGTACAAAGCTGTTAGAATTATTAACAACCCTGCCATTACAAATAAACAACCTCCCTACAAGTAAGAAGGAATGTTGCCTCCCTTGCATTATTTAACAGATATTTTTAAGGCAAATACCCAAAGTTGCGTCCATGGTGCGACCTCTCCATGCCTTTCCTCGTGCTACACGGGCATTTATTAGTGCTCATGACTGGAATATCACTCAGCCATATTGCAGAACTTCTGGCTATCAGAATTCTTTCATTCCCCGAACTGCATCTCTTTGGAACTCGCTTCACCAGAGTTGTTTCCCTCCAAACTTCAACCTACAGCTGTTCAAGTCTAACTGTTACAGATATTTTATAAACAGAAAACACCAGTAATCTGGTGTATGGATTATTTTTTTTAATCATTTGTTTTTCCTTCCTCTGTTCTATTATAAAAAAAAAAAAAAAAGTGAAAACCAGTGTCGATAATGTGCATGATGTGCGGAATCGTGATACCAACGTAAAGTAGAGAGGCATCGGATAAGAGTAATTGTGGGTTTACTTATTTTCTCTGTCACTCCTGCCCCTCCGTATCTCTTGTATCGTAGGTGAGGGATAGACACTCTTGAATTACAGAGCATTATTGTGACATTTATTGCTGGTGTGCTGATAAGAGTTCGGTAACGTGACAGCTAACCTCCTACTCTACCCAGTCTTTTAAGCTTCCTTCTGCCTTTTATTGTTCTCTCTGCCTCTCTGACTGCTATACCTGACTTCCACGAATATATACTGCTTGGTGGGGATGCGTGTAATCTCTAGTACTTTTCCACCACATTGGTTAACCGGCTTCTACCATTTGTTCCACGTGTTTGCTGCATAATAAGATTCTCTACCATCTGGAAAATGTTTGCCATAATGTACATTCTGCTTGCATTCTGGCTAGAGGATGTGTACGTCTCCACCTAAGAACTAGATATTGCAAGTGGTAACTATTGTGCTATGAGATATATACTAATTATTACATGTCTATAACTTTTACAACCTTATGACATTTTAATGCCTATATTTTTCTCGGCCGCGACAAACGGTCCTACCTACGACCTGCCTTGCTATTACAATGTACTCAGTACTGTACATATATATATATATATATATATATATATATATATATATATATATATATATATTAAAGTGTGTGTGTGGGGGGGTGAGAAATTTGGAAGAAGAATATAAGAGAGTATGGATCAGTTGGCTGAAGGATTATGTGGGTAAGACTGAAATTGACTACAAATGTGGGCGGTTGTGTATGTGTATGCACCAACGCAAGATCGTGCAAGCAGACTGAGAGAAGAGTTCTGGACAAATGTGGAAGCGTGCATGGAAAAGTTTGAAAGGAATGAGCGAGTATTTTTTATTGGAGATATGAATGGAAAAGTATGTAATGTAAAGGTGGATAGAGTAGTTGGTGAGTGGGGTGTGCCTGAAGAGATGGATGAGAATGGCAGTGCTTTAGTGGACATTTGTGCCGGGAGAGGGTTGGTGATAGCCAATGCCCTCTTCAGGCACAAAATGATACATACATATACGTGGCGAGTGATGAGAAGGGTGGATGATGAACTGAATGAACGGAAAGCAATGATTGATTATGTGTGTGTGTGGATGACAGGATGAGGAGGTGTGAAATGGATGCAAGAGTATTTAGAGGTTGAGGGAGTGGACTTTCTGACAACCACTTGGTGGGGGTCACAGTCAAGGTCCAAATGAAATGGAGAAATACAAGAAAGGAAGGACAGGAGGAAGTACTTCATACAAGGAGGGTGGGAAGGTTGCAAGAAGATGGAAAAAAGACAGAATATAGGAGGGAAGTGGAGGAGAGATTGGGTAAATATGGACTGGAGCAGATGGGGGACGTGGAAGGTGAGTGCAAGATATTCACAGAAGAAATCTGTGCAGCTTGTGAGGTGGTGTGTGGGGTGAAGAGAAGACGAAAGGGGGTGCAAGGAACTACATGGTGGAATGAAGAGGTGAGACAGGTTGCGGCGCAAAAGAAGAAAGCATTTAGTTAGAGGATGAGAAACAAGGGCGTGTAAGTTGTTAGACGGAAGAGAGAGGTGAAAAGATTAGTAAGAGAAAGAAGAGAGTGGATGAGGAATTTGGCAGAAATTTTAGTGTAAAGTGGAGGAAATGTAAGAAAGTGTTCTGGAAATGGGTAATGAGAGTTAAACGGGGTGCTAAAGAAGTTAGTTGTGGAGTGAATGATAAAAATGGTAGATTAGTAGTTGTGCAGCAAGGAAAAACGAGCAGATGGAGAGATCACTTTAAGGAACTGTTGGACATGGAGAATGAAAGTAATGCGAGTGTAAGTGGCTGGGGAATGTCTGGGAGTTACAGAGGAAGAAATAATAGGATTGAAGTTATGGAAGCAATGAAGAAAGTAAAAGTGGGGAAAGCCCCAGGAATTGATGGAGTGTGTGGTGAAATGCTGAAGCATGGGGGAGAGCTAGTAGTAGAATGGATGTAGAAGATGTGCAGATCGGCCTGGGAGGAAGGTAGAGTCTCGGAGGATTGGAAGTCGGGTACACTTATTCCCCCGTACAAAGGAAACGGGGAAAAAGATGTATGTGGTAATCATACGGGCATTTGTCTTCTTAGTGTAATAGGAAAAGTACATGGTAGGATACTTATTGACAGAGTTACGGAAATAACAGAGGAATTAGTTGGAGAAGAACAGGGAGGTTTTAGGAAGGGAAGAGGTTGTGTAGATCAGATAGACATTCTTAGATCTTTAGTGGAAAAGTTTCCATAGAAGGGAACGAAATTTTATGTGGTCTTCATGGATCTGAAGAAAGCTTATGACAGGCTGGATTCACAAGGATTGTGGAAAGAATGAAGAATATACAGTATGGAGTAGATGGGAAGTTGTTAAAGGCCGTGAAAAGTATGTATAAGGGTGCTAAAACTGCAGTGCATGTGGATACTGAACTAAGTGAATTATTCTATTAGAAGGTTAAATTGAATCAAGGATGTGTCATGTCTCCATGGTTGTTCAATCTCTATATGGATGGGTTAAAAAAGATATATATACAAGGCAGGGCAGTGGATGTTGGAGCGGCCCTAGTGAGAGGGGGTAGTGTTTGGAAACTCCCCGTACTATTGTTTGTACATGATACTGTGTCGTTAAGTAAACACGAAGGGGAGCTGCAAGGCTTGGTGGATGAGTCTGGAAGGGTGTGTAAGAAAAGGAATCTAGGTGAATGTAGGGAAGAGTAAAGTTATGATCTTCGAAGGAAATGAAGTCGGTGAATATACGGTGAGGTTGGACGAGGAGAAAATGGAATTTGTGAGTGCATTTAAGTACTTGGGTAGTGTCATGAGTAAGGATGGAAGTTTAAAGAGTTTAAAGAGTGAAGGTCCTGTTTTCAAGGCACAACAAGAAAGAAAGGTTGCTGGTTCCTTGAAAGCAGTGATAACAGATAGGAAAGTGAGCATGGAAGTGAAAAGGTTACTACATGACAGTATTGTGATACCAGCTCTACCGTATGGACCTTGTTGGAGGAACAGACGTCAAGAGTGAGAGCAGTGGAAATGAGTTTAGAGGAGCATGTGGAGTCATACGGAGAGACAGACTGGGATATGAGGAAATGAAGGAGCATTGTGGTATGGATGTTGATGTGATAGGAAGCGTTAGGAGAAGCACATTGAGGTGGTTTATCCATGTCGAGAGGGTGGAGAGTGAGGGACTAACGAGGAGAGTTTATGTTAGTGAGGTGGAGGGAGGGAGAGAGAGAGGGAGGCCAAGGATGAGTTGGAGGGATGGAGTGGAGAGGTACAGTTACCTCCACTTCTAACGAGTACAGGGGGTGGTGTGTTTGGTGAAATATGGCACCACTGTGTTTGTTTACATCATAGTAATAGTAAGTGAATGGGCTGGCCCGGAGAGCTTCCCCTCCGCTACAGTATCTAGTACCCACAGAAACAATGTTCTATTAAGTCATACTCTGTTTGCAGATACAAGTGTTTGCCACGAAGTATAATGGAAGGTAGAGAAAAACAAATAATAATGCCATATGCTCCCATTGTTTCTCTGACAGGAAACGACTGTGAGGCGAGGTGGAACGGAGGGGAGAGGGGACAGGTGGCGGGGGCGCATGTATCGAAACTTCGTTGTGTGTCGTTTAGAAAGATGAAGGGTGTGATTATACAGATGTTCTGAGGTGATCTGTAACTCCGAATGTAATAACGTATAATGGATGAATATTGGAGTCTTAATGTTCGTCATACGATGTGGTGAACAACTGTAGTTGAGCATAAATATTGGAAGGTGTGATGTTCGGTGTCTCGAAACGTGGTTCACCTGAGTCTAGTGAGTGTGCAACTCAACTGCTGTAACATTTTTGTGGCTGAACCAGGGCGGCTATAAATGATTTATGATTAAGCATGTGACAACGGTCATGCCATATTGTGCATCATCCTGTCTGTTTTATTGTGAGGACAAACAATCATTATATTCGCTAACCATGGTAATTAGATGTCCTGTTGCATATGATTATAGCTACTTTGAATGTTGGACAGCTACTGGCTTATTGTGCGAAAATGTTGTGCAGTCATCATACTGATGGATCACGCGGAATTAATGAGATACTGTATTTGCATAATGAATGCATTGTATTATAATAATTGAAATAAAGGTGTTACGGATGTTCAGTCAACAGATGATGTAGTTTTCTTCGAGGTGCTATTTCTTTAGTCTGGAGAGTTGTGACATAGCATCCACAAACACTGATCATCGTATATTGTACTCTCTTTAAAAAATTCATACATTAGTTTTCATACAAGTATTACACATTCAGGTCCTTCTTAGCTCCAGACGAATTTTACTATTCAATCGTGTGTCTACACTCACACACTGATATTCCAGAGGGAACAATATTCCCTTTACCATGCATGTCTGTCCGTTGTCTGGCATTATAACAAAAGGTTTTAGTATGTGGTCACGGCTACACAAAATATATCTGTGGTGTGGTGCTGCTGTGAGAGTGTGCGTATAGTCTACGTCTGTTTATGCAGAGTCTGGTATACACTTCACCGATTTATTCACACTCGTGCCAAGATAGCAGCCAAAGTCGCGGTTTTGGTGACTGTACTGACTGACCAGTGAACACTCTTTCACCTCCAAGCAGTCTGAATGAGGTCCTGTTTTCAAGCAATAGAAACATTAAGTAATGCAGTGAACAATGGAATATTACATGCAAAGTAAGGAGTGTTTTGTGCACAGTGTCATCATGCAGGCTTATACAGTATAATACAGCCAGGGATAAGTTGGACCTACGGTAGGATAAAGGTTGAGTGCTGCTGGAGCGTCCAAGGAAACCTAAGCAACACTGGTGCACCAGCACCTGGATGGTAAAACCCAAACACCGCGCTTAACGCAAATACTCCCGGGTTCTGAAGCCACCCCACGTTATCCAGTAGATATTTTACACAAGGTCAATGATAAGGCTGCAGTCTCGTCGTAGTGATGCGATATGATAAGGAAGTCAGTGTCAGGTCTCGTTACCCATTAAACGAGGACGGACCGCAATTTTAAGAGAGAGAGAGAGAGAGAGAGAGAGAGAGAGAGAGAGACTGGAGCATTCATGGTGTCATTACAAGTTGCTACAATACGACATGATAGATATATAGAAGGATAGGGTGGTCCTTGACTCTCTGGGTGTCCTTATACAGTGACTGTAGCCTCATATCACTCACCAGTGACAATGTAAGAAAAACATGCCTCCATGTTTTCAGGCTATTTGAGAGAGAGAGAGAAACTCTCTCTCTCTCTCTCTCTCTCTCTCTCTCTCTCTCTCTCTCTCTCTCTCTCTCTCTCCTGAAGCATTATTATATTTAATCTTGTGTTTACACTCACACTCCGTTCATCCAGAGGGAGCAGTATTTCCCATACCAACACCAAACATCACATATGTTGGTGATGACCCTACTACTCCCACCTGCACACCTCCTTACTCACTCCTTCTCCACAACTGTCCACGTTCACACACACCTTGCCACCAAGCAGGGTGGTCAAGCCCTCCCACCCTCTCTATTCCTGCAACATTTCCTTCCTCTCCTAATACCTCGTTCCACTGACCAACCTCTCCTCAAGTATGCCCCCTTACCCACCAAATATTCTAATTTTTTTATAATTGTCTTGGGAATATCGTTTTCAATGTTCAGCGTCATCAGACGCAGCATCACACATATACATACTGTCAAAATCTATTGTCGAACTTGAGAATATTATGAATCACGTATGATGGCTCTAAACAACAGTACCATAACGAAGTTTCGCTTCCATCTACAGCGACCACCACCACAGTGCCTGGTAACCATTACGCATCATGATTTTTTAGGTCCTGCTTCCCTTTTTCCTACGATTGATATACTATGTGTGTCCATTGTCTGTCATGAAATTGCAAGGATAGTATCGGGCTAGTATTCACTCCTTCGGAGGCATTTCGTTGGTGTGGTTTTGCTAGGAAATTGAGTAGTCTAGCATTGTTTGTGCAGGGGTCCAGTAATGCAACTGACCAATCGAATCCATGTCAACACAGCAGATGACGTTAGCAACGTTTGTGTGTAATACACTGACTTATAACGAACTGCAACACTGGGCGACAGTACACACGTCTGTCCGTTTCTGCCATTATAACACAAGGTAGTATGTGGCCACGGCTACACAAAGTATATCTGTGGTGTGGTGCTGCTGGGAGAGTGTAAAATTGCGTATAATCTACGTCTGTTTGTGCAGGGAGTCTGGTAATACACTTCACCGATTTATTCATTCTCGTGCCAAGATAGCAGCCAAAGTCGCGGTTTTGGTGACTGTACTGACTGACCATTGAACACTCTTTCACCTCCAAGCAGTCTGAATGAGGTCGTGTTTTCAAGCAATAGAAACATTAAGAAATGCAGTGAACAATGTAATTTTTTAACGTAAAGCAATGTTCTATGCACCGTGTCATCATAAAGGCTTATACAGTATACAGCCAGGGATAAGTTGGACCTACGGTAGGATAAAGGTTGGGTGCTGCTGGAGCGTCCAAGGAAACTTAAGCAAAACTGGTGCACCAGCACCTGGATGGTAAAACCCAACCACAACGCTTTACGCAAATACTCCCGGGTTCTGATGCTACCCCACGTCATCCAGAAGATATTTTACACAAGGTCATTGATAAGGCTGCAATCTCGTCGTAGTGATGCGATATGATAAGGAAGACAATGTCAGGTTTCGTTACCCATAAAACGAGGAAGGGCCGGAATTTTGAAAGAGAGAGAGAGAGAGAGAGAGGGAGAGAAAGAGAGAAACACACAGACAGACTGGTGTATTCATGGTGTCATTACAAGTTGCTACAATACGATATAATAATAGACCTAGGGAAGGATAGAGGGCCCTTGTCTCTGTAATAGTGACTACTGGCCCGATATTATCTTTGCAATTTCATGACAGACAATGGACACCCATAGCATACTAATCGTCGGACAAAGGGAAGCAAAACCTAAACTATCATGATGTGTAGTCGTTGCCGAGCACTGTGGTGGTGGTGATTGTAGATGGGAAGCGATCGTTAGTAGTTTAGAGCCATCATACGAGATTCATAAGAACCTCAAGTTCGAAAAGAGATTTTTGTAGAATGGATATCTGTCATGCCGTGTCCGATGACGCTGAACATTGAAAACGATATTCCCAAGACAGTTAGAAATAGGAAAG